>NC_135485.1:69879633-70220636 GCF_052094955.1 Ictidomys tridecemlineatus
TCAGATTCCTGCTCAAGCCTCCTCTAGCCACCACCGGAGCTCTCCTGGACCCAGGGGCAGCTGATTACCCAAGGGGCACCACGCTGGGCCCCCATTAGGTTGAAGCCCTCGGCAACCCCAGGATGGGCACACAGACCAGAGGCCTGCCATCAGTGTGAGCTTGGTGGTGGGGACCTGGGAGCTGCACATCTCTGTGCCCTTTCCTGGCCCTTGCTGGCCTTAGGTCTCAGCTCCAGGTGCCATGTACTGATGGTGCTGCTGGGCAGCAGGCATCTCCTCAGAGGATGTGAGGATGGTGGTGCTCAGGCCTCTGGTGCCAGCCTCTGCAGTGATGTCTTGAGCAGCCACCCAAGGCCTGTCCCCTGAGAGTGGAGCCTAGGTGTGCAACGAGGGTGGATGTGGGCAGGTGATGGGCTGTCAGGCTCCCGCCTCTGCCCTGTGCTTCCACTGCTCTGGTTCTCAGGGTTCGACCCTCAGGCGCCTCTTCAGCGCCCTCCCGTGAAGTCAATGGAGGGGGTTTCACAGTGGCTAGGAAGGGTGGGCTCCTACTGGCCCCTCAGTGGCCCTGCTTGCTTGCTTTCTCTGTCCTTCCAGCCTCCAAAAGAGCTGGTAGCTCCTGGAGACTTCTCCAAGCTGCAGTGGCTGCGGCATCACCAGGCAGGCCTGGACACCTGCTCTGCTTTTCTACGTCCTGGATTACCTCCCTCTCCCTGCAGACTCCAGCCAAGAGGGTGCCTATCACCCGGCCTGGCAGCCGCTGTGGCAATCACCTTAGGGACTTGGAGATGTGAGCATCCCTTTGTGTGACTTGGACGGCATTTCCTGACTTGCTGCTGGGTGAATTCAGTAAAGCAGATGGACTCACACCCTCCTGGACTTTGTCCATCACTTTCTCCTGCCTGATGCTGCCTGAAGAAAACACAGAGCCCAGCCACACTGGGGAAGCCGTCAGAGAGACAGTCAGTCCGCAGGCACAGGATCTCAGACGAGGGCTCTGGAGGAAGCCCAGCCAGGCGAGGAAGGAGGCTGGGGGCTGCAGGGCACGTGGTGCCACCGGGAGCTGTTCTGGGCAGGGGGCAGCAGAGCACAGTTCCTGAGCCAGGAGGGGCTTCTTAGGCCTTGGCCCCAATCAGGTCATGAGGTCCGAAGCCCACATGGTGGGGAGAAGCCCCTGCATGGGCAGGTGCTGTGGGTGATCGGTGAGAGAAAGTGCAGGACTGGCCCTCACAGAGGGGCCTTGGGAGTGCGCGCACGGCTAGGTGGGATCAAGCTGGGCATCGGCCATGGTGGGCATGAGAAAACTGTGGATGCCAGGTGGAGAGGCCTTGGGGTGACCAGCCTGGGGTCCAGGAAAAGCTGGGCTGGAGGAAGGCATGGGCGGTCAGCACACAAACACCAGGAGAGGTCTTGGGAGGGTGGAGTGGGGCTCAGGGAGGCCCAGGGCCTGGAGGGCAGAGCCATGGCTGTGAGCCGAGCACAGACAGGCTGGGCAGACTTGCGCTGGGGTGTCCTGTGCACCTCTTCAAGAGTCGTGTGCTCCTGTCAGTATCCGGGTGTGGTCATATGTGTCGTGTCTGCACGTGGGCATCTGAGGCCCTGTGTCCCTCCAAGTGTCTGATCCTTACCCTGTGTGTCTGCCAGCCAGGGTCAGTTTGCTGAGGACCCCAGGCTGAGCCCTGCAGAGCCTGAGGGTGGGCAGGTGCACGGGCAGGTCAGGGTCAAGGTTGCTGGGGCAGCTGGAGGAGCAGGGGCTGGTAGGGCCACACAGGAGGGCTGCCTGGAGCCACTCGAATCTCAGGGCCTCTGGCCACTCTGCAGCCTGGGCCCAGGTCCCCATGGTGGCCGCTCTGGGCCACAGTCATAGCTCTGTCCATGTCTGATCTGGCGAATGGGGACCTGGGCCAGTGGGGCGGGGGGCCAAAGACGGCAGCCCAAGCTTCTGATGGAGACCTCCTCCTGCCCTGGGGAGCGGCCCCTGGAGGGTCAATCCTAGGCAACCACCTCATTGATCCCTCGACCAGGTTAATTAATTAATTAAGGCTGCGGTGAAGGAAGGTGGGCTGGGCCCCGGGAACGGATCCCCCACCAGGAGCTTTATTAGTACATAAAATGAGTGTTTAAAACCCACGCGGCCACGAGTGTGCTGTCGCAGCTTTTCATTAAACAAACCTATAAAATTACTAGCCTCATTATGTATTTTCGAGACTTCCTCTGCCTTCGATGCTCCCTCCCCACCTGCCTCCCGCCCGCTCTAAGTGCCTATTTGAAATCAATTTCTCTAATAACGGACTTAATGAGCTCATCAATTAGGGCTGCCATAACGGAGTGTAGCCGGGCTCTCCGGTTATCAGTTAAACTCTGGGACTAATTTCCATGCTTCATCTATCACGGGGTGCCCACGACGTTTGACTGCTGCTCCGGGACAATAGGGAGACCCTAGGCCCTTCCTGCTGGCTGCACGGGTGTCCCAGGAAAGGACAATGAGGACCAGGACCGAGGGGCCCACCTGGCCGGCGCGCAGGGTGCAGGCTCGGCCACACTGGCATCATTAGCAGCAATTGATGACAGGGGACCCCAGACGAGGCGGCCTTCCACAGGGAAACCCCGTTACACCTTCTCACCCTCCCATGAGGCCTCTTATGCCCCTCAGTCCTCTAACATACACCCCAACGGCTGCAAAGAGCCTCATGTCTCCCCAAATCCTGAGCCCCCAAAGGAAAGCAGAGCCCCTCCTGATGTCCAGGCCAGAGTTGGCCCAGGCCAGCGACAGTGCTCAGGGGCAGGCAGAGGACCCCAGAGAAGGGCAATGGCCAGGGAGGGAATGAGGAGAGCAGAAGGCACTGAAGCTGACCTGGGGGTATAGAGAAGGGAATGTCATGGGTAGGCAGGGCTCCACAGGACATGGCAAGGTCAAAGGGACACATGGGAGAGGGACACAGGAGACTAGGCTCTGTGGGGGCCTGTGCTACTGGGGAGGCTGGGCAGGGCTGGAGCAGGGCCTGGGCGTGAAGGGCAGGGTCTCTGTCTCCTGCCACAGCCAGGTTTGGGACAGCAGAAGGCAGTGGAGTCTCAGGGAGGGAGGTCCTGCTGCAGACCACCCTGGAAGTGCACAGAGGCTCGAAGAGTGTGTGCCTCCGCTCCGGTTGGGAGGGCCTCACAGCAAGGCAGGACCCAGGGAGCAGAGCTGCAGTCCAGGGCCCTCTGCCTGACGCCCTGGGATGGCTGTAGCGGCACATTCCTGCCCCAGGCCTGAGTGGCCACCTGGAGAGGAAGGAGGGGACCAGGGTCCCAGGCTCGGGACAGTCTGATTTTCCCAAGCCAGACACCAGCTGCGACCAGAGAAGATGAAGAAACAGGGTGCCCTTGGGAAACGGAGGCACAGAGCACATGCCTCCCTGCCCAAGTGAGGACAGCGCAGTGGCCCTAGAGATTGACCGCATCTTGCCCTGGCCCTGGCCCCAGCCTGCAGTCATCTTCACCAGGCTGGGCCAGGGCTCCTGACGCCTCATGCGGCACCTGCTGGACCTGCCCCCTGCGGCCCTGGCCACTCTCATTCCTAGCCCCAAACCCAAGCCAAGGCTGAACACCCCCTACACCCAGGACAGCCTGGACAAGCCCAGTTAGCCCCCACCAGCATGGCCCAGGCAGGAGGCCAAGGTCACCCCAGGGTGCCCCTGGTGGCAGGCAGACCCTGTGCACATAGAGAGAAGGCTGGTGGGCTTAGCGGAAGAGGGTGCGGCTGGGTAAGGGCTGGGGCGTGCTGGTAGGGGCGAAAGGCCAGCGTGGCCCCTTCTTCCACCTCCTGCACCCCCAGGCCCACAGGGCAAAGTGGGCTTGAAGATCCTGCACGCTGGGGGTGGACGGTGGCCCCTCCTGGTGGCAAGGGGTGCACGTCACCGCTTAGCCCGCTGCTCCGGGTGATTCGTCATAGTCAGCCTGGATTTTCTCATTAGTGAGAAGCCATTAGTGCGGCTTTATCAGTGGGGGAGTCGCTATGCGCAGGTGGCTGGCCCGGCCGCCTTCCAGAGCGCCACCTCCAGGCTGCTCTGGGGCGGCCCATTGATGGGCCCAGGCAGTGGGGCACAACCCAACCAGGCCCTGGATGGCTGCTCCGGCTCTCCCCACACTGGGCACAGCCGGGCTGGAGCTTGGGGTGAGTTGAGCTGGGTGGAAGTCTCAGGGAGGGAGGTCCTGCTGCAGACCACCCTGCAAGTCACACCAGGGCCAGGAGCCTGCAGGGGGAGTATCTGCAGGGGAGGAGCACCTACAGGATGAGGAGCACCTGCAGGGTGAGGAGCTACAGGGTGAGGAGCACCTGCAGGGGAGGAGCATCTACAGGGTGAGGAGCACCTGCAGGGGAGGAGCATCTACAGGGTGAGGAGCACCTTCAGGGGAGGAGCACCTGCAGAAGGACAAGCCCTCCAGCAGCACTGTCCCAGGGACAAGGGCTGTGATACACATCCGAGGGACGCCAGGCACAAGTCCTGCCTCCAGAGGACTGCCTCAGGACGGCTACCCCAGGAGTCCTGGGTGGAGGGGGTGCTCTGAGCAGGGAGGGCAGGGTCTGGAGAAGGCGATGCAGCCTCAGGGGCAGTGGCTGGAGTGAGAAGGTGGGGCCAGCAGGTGGGGGGCAGGAGAAGAGGCCATGAGAAAGGGGAAGGGCCAGGTGCAGACCCCGGACCGGGATGCAGAGTTGCTGAGGCTGCACAGAGGTGTTTGCAGCAGGGAGAGGTCAGCAGGCCGATGACCCTATGGGGGCAAATCTGGAGGCAGAAATGCATGTGGTGCAGCAATGCAGAGCCCATGGGGACAAGACAGGTGGCCTGGAAGCCAGGGCAGAGCAGGGAGGAGTGTGGGGACACTGTCAGGTGAGGGCAAGGCTTTGGAGGTGGAGCAGGGCCAGCGCCTGTGCTAGAGTGCTGGGGAGGGTGCCACAGGCCAGGAAGGCCCTGTGGGGGAGGTCACAGTGGGCCCCGGCACAGCCAGCGGGCATCTCAGAGACTCTGCACCCACATCCTTCTGTGTCTGGGCCTCTCCCTGGCTGGCTGGGTCAATGCCCTCCTGCCCACGTCACCCCTCCCTGTCTACCACATGGAGACCACCCTGGGCTGCTCTCTGGGTGCTCCGTGTCTTGAACACTGTCACACCCGCTCCCATCTGGCAGAAGCCAACCGCTCTTGGCCATAAGGCACAACAGGCCCTCAGAAAGGGAAACTGAGCAAGGAAGGGTCTGTGGGGTTTAGCTACAGCGTGGGCAAATGAGGAGCACCTGCAGGGGGAGAACCTGCAGGGGAGGAGCACCTACAGGGGAGGAGCACCTGCAGGGGAGGAGCACCTGAAGGGGGAGGAGCTACAGGAGGAGCACCTGCAGGGGACAAGCACCTACAGGAGGACCACCTGAAGGGTGAGGAGCACCTGCAGGGGGAACAGCTACAGGGGAGGAGCACCTACAGGGTGAGGAGCACCTTCAGGGTGAGGAGCACCTGAAGGGGAGGAGCACCTTCAGGGTGAGGAGCACCTGAAGGGGAGGAGCACCTGCAGGGGAGAATCTACAGGGGGGAGCACCTGCAGGGGGAGCAACTTCAGGGAGGAGCACCTACAGGGAAGCAGCACCTACAGGGGAGGAGCACCTGCAGGGAAGCAACACCTACAGGGGAAGAGCACCTGCAGGGGGAGCAGCTACAGGGGAGGAGCACCTGCAGGAGAGGAACACCTACAGGAGGAGCACCTGCAGGAGAAGCAGATACAGGGGAGGAGCACCTGCAGGGGAGAAGCACCTACAGGAGGAGCACCTGCAGGGGGAGCATCTACAGGGGAGGAGCACTGCAGGAGGAGCACTGCAGGGGGAGTACCTGCAGAGGCAGGGGTGATCTGGCTGGAGTCCTGGGCATCAGTTCTGCGTGCTGTCTGTACTGGACTCCCAAGGAGAGTTGGCACGGAATTTTGCAGGGCTGGAAAGGGAGCCCCACCCTCCTCCTGACAGCATCCCCACGCTCCTCCCTGCCCTGCCACGGCTGCTACTTGTCTTGTCATGGGCTCTGCATTGCTGCATTGTGTGGCACTTCTGCCTCCAGGGAGGATGGGTGACCTGATGCTTGGGCTCTGCTCCCCATGCCCAAGCAAGGGAGAAAGTGGGGACAGTCAGGCAGTGGCTTAGCATAGGGCCCAGCTTGCTGCAGGGCCCAGTTCCCAAACTTTCCATGAGGGCCTCTTTCCCCACACTGGGAGGGGCCACAGCCTAGGCTGACGACCTCTGAACCCCACAGGAACCTGGGCCTCAGTTCCCTTTCCTGGGAAAGGATGGTAGCACAACCGTGGGGAGGCTTCCGCAAGATGGCAGGGTGCAGCTAAGCCCGTGGGGACGGCTGAGCGCGCTGGAGTCACAGAAGGGAGAAGGTGATGATTACAGCCATGCTGAGGGAAGACGGCACCAGGCTGCGGCCCAGAGTGTGGGGACCGTGGAGAGGCCATGGCAGGTAAATCAGGTCCCCAAGGCCTGAGCAGAGGGGAATTGTGAACAGGAAGGGGGGGGGGTGGGGGGGAGTGGGGGGGTCCTCTGGGAGAATTTGGGGCAGAAATGAACACATGGGATCATGTGAGAGAGGAGGGAAGGTCAAGGGCCCTGAACCAGGAACAGCCCAGTGGATGTCACCTGCCCCCAGAGGGACCTGAGCCCTTGCTTGGACCACCCCCTCCTCCACCTGGGGAGCTGAGGGGAGAGCTGGCTGCAGGCTGAGGGCTCTGCCCCTTCCAAGCCCCACCACACAGGCCCCTGCCTCAAAGCCTGCTGGGGCATGGAGTTGGTGTCTGTGGAACAGCTCTCAGAGCCCCAGAACCTTGAGTTCTGGATCCTGTGGGTGGGCTGGGTGTCCTTGGGGCGAGAAGAGAATGTGCAGTTGGAACCCTCCACTCACTGGTCCATTCCCAGCCAGCAGCCAGGGGTGAGGCAGCAGTGGGTCCTCAAACATCCGCAGCCTATAGCCGCTCAGCAGTCTGCAGGCCCAGGCAGCAGTGAGACCAGCAGGCAGCAGCCAGGAGCAGAGCTCCCCATGAGCCCAGCCCGGGCCCAGGAGGCTCATACCTGCCCATATGGGGAGCAGAGGGCCTCACCATGCACCCAGCAGGGAAAGACAGGGCAGGAAACCCAGCCCTCACCACCAGGCTCCACAGCGCCCTTTGCCTGGCCCAGGATCCCCCAGGGCTGGTGCCCCCTCTGCACTCCTGCCATCTGGGGCAGGGCTCCCCAAATGACAACCCT
The DNA here is from genome assembly GCF_052094955.1 of Ictidomys tridecemlineatus. Classification (NCBI taxonomy): domain Eukaryota; kingdom Metazoa; phylum Chordata; class Mammalia; order Rodentia; family Sciuridae; genus Ictidomys; species Ictidomys tridecemlineatus. The sequence continues at coordinate 69,886,892 of NC_135485.1, forward strand.
ACCATCCCCTATGGGGGTCCTGCTTCTCAAGTGTGGGTCCCTGTCCCCAAAGGGCATTTCTCCCCTCCTGAGCCCTTTCTCCACCCAGGCCACAGATCAAAGCAAACCCACAGCCCTGGGAGAAGTCAGAGCAGCAGGTGAGCACGGCATGAAGCCCCTAGCAGACCAGGCACCTTCCAGGGCACCCAGAGGCACAGCGCCCCAACAGGGTTGGGCACATGGAGTGGGAAGCCTGCGGGCAGGGTGCACCCCAGCTCAATGCCCAGCCATTGCCTGGGCTGCTCTGGGAGTTGGGAGGCCAGCAGCAGAGCCAGGAGCTGTCCCCGTAGCAGCTCAGAGTTATGCAGGCTGGTGACTGCCCTGACCCTGGGGCTCTCAGTGTGCCCTGTCTGGCATGGCCCCCTCTGCAGCCTTCTCCAGTGGATGGCCCAGGGCACCAGCCTTATCTGTCCTGCAAGCCCCTGTGCAAAAAAAAAAAAATGGAATAAATGAAGACTTGAAAATGGACATGTAATTTTGCCTTTTGAAGACATCCGCACTGGTGCATTTGGCAGAGCATGGGTCCCTCCCTGGTCTGCCCAGGAGCCTCACCCAGACCCCAGGGCCCAGCAACCCAGCGCCCGCCCCCCCCCTCCCCCACCCTCTCCCTGCAGCGGTGTGTGGGGCAGTGTCTCTTTCCCAGGAGCACCCTGCTCTCTGCAGTGACATTTAAGATGAAAAGAAAGGGAGAGTCCCTGCTCTAATAGTGTAGCAGGCCTGAAATTAGCATGAGAAAAGGAAACTGTCCTTATCAGGAGGAGTGTGGACGCCGCTCAGCTTCAGTTCCTTTGTCTATTGTCAATAATCACTTACCATCAGGCCCATAAATGTCATTCTTGGGGTGCTCATAAACAGCCCGTCCCTTTTTAAATTAGTAGGTAGAGATATTTATGGGTTTCTATTAAGGTGATGATGGGGGAGTTGAGAGCCCGGGTGGCCCGGATAAGGGAGAGGTTGGGGAGCGGCAGGAGGCAGGGAGCCTCTGCACCCTCCCTGCACAACTGAGGGCGCCTGGGAGGCTCCACGTGGGGCGGGGCTCTCCAAGGGCAGAGGCCACCCGCTGCTTGAGGGGTTGCATTTCAGTGTGGTCAGGGACTGGGGCACAACCCCACCTACCCCCACCTACTCCCACCTGGGGGCTGGGCCTCAGCTGCTCATCTGAGAGGTGGGTGGAGCCGAGCTGCAGCCGAGCTGCCTTGGGGACAGCAGAAGAGCAGCTCCAGCAGGCAGACCCTGCACGCGTGCAGCGCGCGCGCGCACACACACACACACACACACACACACACACACACACACACGGCCCTCCACGAGCCCAAGGCTCCCTCCTCCTCTCATCCGTGCTCCCCATTACAGCTCAGCCTATCTTCCCCTCCTGCAGGCTTCCTGTCTCCTCAGGACCTCTCTCTTAGTTCTATCTACTGCCAGGCACCCTACTCCTCCCAGCTCCTCCTCCCCCAGCTCCTCCCACCTCTAGCTCCTCCCTCTTCACAGCTCCTCCCTCCTCCTGTTCCTCCCCCCTCAGAGCTCCTCCCCCTTATAGCTCCTCCTCCTCACAAATCCTTCTTCCTCTTTGATCCTCCTCCTCACAGTTTCTCCCTCCTCCTGCTCCTCCTCTTCACAGCTCCTCCTCCTCCTCACAACTCCTCCCTCCTCCTGCTCCTCCCCCCTCAGAGCTCCTCCCCCTACAGCTCCTCCTCCTCACAACTCCTTCTTCCTCTTGGATCCTCCTCCTCACAGTTCCTCCCTCCTCCTGCTCCTCCCTCCTCACAGCTCCTCCTCCTCATAGCTCCTCCCTCGCCCTGGCTCCTCCCTCCTGTAGCTCCTCCATCCTCACAGCTCCCTCCTCCTCACAACTCCTCCTCCAGCTCCTCTTCCTCCAGCTCCTCCTCACAGCTCCCTCTTATTCACAGCTCCTCCTCCTCACAGCTCCTCCCTCCTACAGCTCCTCCTCTTCACAGCTCTGCAATCCTCCAGCTCCTCCTCCTCACAGCTCCCTCCTCCTCCAGCTCCTCCTCTTCACAGCTCTGCAATCCTCCAGCTCCTCCTCCTCACAACTCCCTCCTCCTCCAGCTCCCTCCTCCTCACAACTCCTCCTCCTCACAGCTCTTCCCTCCTCATAGCTCCCTCTTCTTCACAACTCCTCCTCCTCCAGCTCCTCCTCCTCACAGCTCCTCCCTCCTCCAGCTCCTCCTCTTCACAGCTCTTCCATCCTCCAGTTCCTCCTCCTCACAGCTCCCTCTTCTTCACAGCTCCCTCCACCTCCAGCTCCTCTTCCTCCAGTTCCTCCTCCTCACAGCTCCTCCCTCCTCCAGCTCCTCCTCCTCACAGCCCCTCCCTCCTCACAGCTCCCTCCTCCTCACAGCTCCCTCCTCCTCACAGCCCCTCCCTCCTCACAGCTCCTCCTCCTCACAGCTCCTCCTCCTCACACCTCCTCCCTCCTCACAGCTCCTCCTCCTCACAGCCCCTCCCTCCTCACAGCTCCTCCTCCTCACAGCTCCTCCTCCTCCAGCCCCTCCTCCTCCTCCAGCTCCTCCATCCTCACAGCTTCTCCTCCTCCAGCCCCTCCTCCTCCCCCAGCTCCTCCCTCCTCCTGGCTCCTCCCTCCTCCTCCCTCCTCCTGTCTCCTCCCTTCTCCAGCTCAGCCCCTCACTCCTGACCCAGGCTTGATTCTTTTTCCACTTTCTGGGCAACTTCCTTTCTGTTACAGGACCCCAGGCTGCTCCAGAGGCCCTTCTGCTCTGTGATGGCCCTACAGTGGGGCACACTGGCTGGTGTCTGGTAGTGCAGACCCAGGGCTTGTCTTGCATTGTTTCCTGGTCAGCAGGTGCCCTTGTCACCTCCCAGCAGGGTCAGTGAGATACCTCAGGGATCATTGGTCGTGTGGCCCACATGACGTCTGCCAGGGGCCTCCTTGGGCAGGACCTGTGCCCTCAGTGCTCCTTGCCTGGGTGGGTCACTAAGAGCAGCTCCCCAGGCGGAGTCAAGCCCCCTCCTGTGGGGTCTAACATTCTTCTTGCCTCTGGGAGAAAGACTGGCAGAGGGGTTCTGTTTAAAACAGAGGTGGCCTCCAATGCCCCATAGCTGCATGCTCTCGGACCCTGAGGCCATACCCTGGCCCCTTACCTTGCAGAGGTGGCTCACACAGGCAGGAACAGGAGGTGCCAAGGAGCAAAGGGATGGCTGTATAGAGGGTGACCAGTGCAGGAGCAGTCTCCCTCAGTACTGGAGCGCCCACGTCCCCTCGCGCTTGTGGCTAGACTCCCCCAGCCGCCACAGTGAGGCCAGTCTGCCTGAGCCCTTGGGTTGCCTTGTCCCTCCCTCCCTGTGGGTCAGCACACTTGACACAGAGGTTAAAAATGTGCAGCACACACAAGGTGCAGGCAGGACTCACAAAAGTGCCCACAGGGACTTCAAGATGCTGGCCTCCTAAACTGTGACCCTGCACAGTGTCACCAGTAGGGGCACCATGAGGAAGGAAGTCGAGGGGTCAGAGGTATGCACTCCTGAGGCAGGCACGGAGGACTGGGTAAACGGGGCAGGAGACCTTGGGGACCTCGGGGCAGCAGGAAGACAGGAAGTGGGGAGGAGAGCATACAGGGTGGGGCATGGGGTAGTGCCATGTGGGCCCACCCATGTGGGAGCCCAGACACAGGGGCCACTCTCAGGTCCCCACCCAGAAATGACTGGCTACCCCTCAGGTCCCAAGCAGCCAATCTCCCTCCTTGCCAAGGTGACTAGTGGGAGGACAGAGTGAGGTGGCCACTGGGACCCTAGGGTGGGCCGGGAGAGAGATCAGTCTCTGAGGAATTTGAAGTCCAGAGGCCATCGCATGGCATGGGAGGGGAATGGCCCTGCAAACCCTGGCACACAGGGCCCTCCAACCCCTCTGTGGGGCAGCAGGGCACGCCGGCCCTGCTGCGGGGTGCAGCTGGCAGCCTGGGTGGAGTCCAGTACCTGGCAGAGACACAGGCCAAACCTACTGCTGGGTGGCTGTTAGGAGCCAAGACAAAGCCATGTTCGATGCTTGGTGCCGTGGCTATGCCTGGCTGTCCTGGGAGGGACTGGAAGGGAGAGGCATGCTGGGAGGTACGTACTGTGGGGACAGACACCCCCAGGATTGTGCTCCAGGGCAGGCCCAGAGGACACCTGTCCCCAAGGCTGTCAGGCCTACCCCTGGGAGACACTGGCATCACAAGAATGTAGGCAGGGCCCTCCTCTGCAGGCCTGGTCAGGGACAGGACCTGTACACCCAGTTCTGACCCTGGGATGAAGGGAGAGCAGGAAGGGCCATGGCTGGAGGCTGCAGAGGACCCAGTGGCCAGAGCTCGCTCTAAGCCTAGCACTCCCCTCTCTACGCTGACCACACATCTGCAGGGCACTACTGCAGGCCCCAAGCTCTGTGGTCACCCTCTGTGCTGCCTGCTGACCCGGGCCTCCTCCCCAGAGCCATGCAGGGCCAAGCCAGACCACCAGTGGTGTGCTCAGCATGAGGCTGGGCCCCGCAGAAGATCCCAGGACACGGGCTCTCCTGCTGCGCTGGCTCCTCCACCTGCAGCCAGTGGCTCTCCCCAGTGGCCTTCTCTGGCCAGACGGGCTCTCCTTCCTGCACAGCACTTGGAACTGCACGATCACCTGGCTTTGCTTTTCTGATGGGCTCCAGCTGCACCTCCTGGCTTCCGTCCCTGTCCTCAGGTCCCAGGGCCTGGAGTGGCCCCTGGCTTGCTCGGCCCTGGCTCTTTCTGGGGGTTGCTGGTTCACTCCAGATCCCCTTTTTCTTTCGAGGTTTGTCTTCTTCCAGGTGGTCAGATTATGGTGCTTCCCTGTGTCTTGTACCAACCCCCCGAAGTCCCAGATGTCTCGAACACCACTGTCCGCTGCCAGCCCTGCCCTGGTCTGCCAAAGTCTTCTGAGGAGAACCCGCCACGTGGGACCATGGCACCATCCATTTCCCACCCTGTAGTTCTCTGGGGGTCTCCTCCAAGAAATTCCTCCCAAGGCCACGAAGAAGTTCCCCAACACCTTTTCCTATCTGCCCACAGTCTCACCATCGTGTCTGAGGCTTTGATCCACATTTAGACTTCCCTCTGTGGGGTGTGAGGTCGGGATTCTTCCTTCTCTTTCCTGCAAGGTAAGTGGATGTCCCCGGGTGTCCCGGTTTCTGTTGCTGCATAAAAGCTGCTCTGACCCCCAATAGCCTCAAACAAGCCCCTCAACCTGATTCTGAGCACTGGGGACGTGGGAAGGGCTTAGCAGGGCTCCCCTTTGTAGGGGGAGAGTGGCTGCTTGTAGCTGCAGCCAGTCATCCTGCTGGACATGCAGGTTGGTCAGCCACGTGGCTAGGATGTGGGCCAGTGGCTGGGAGCTTGGCCAGCTGCCGAAACCCGTGCCCACCACACGGGTTCCTCAGAGTGCATCCTGATGTCCTGCAACTTCTTGCTCTGTGTCCAGCTACTGTAGGACCTGTGACCCAAGAGAGGCAGGAGCTGTGTGACCTGTGCTGCATTTTGTGGTCACCAGGAAGTCCCTAAGACCAGTCCAAGCCGAGGAGACCCAGATTCAGCTCTCAAACCAGGGTTGAAGCACAGACCTGTTATTTCAATTTTTTTTTTAGTATTTATTTTTAATTAATCAACTAATTTTTTATACTTTGTTTGACGTATTTATTTTTATGTGGTGCTGAGGATCAAACCCAGGGCCTCGCATGGGCTAGGCGAGCGCTTGCTCTACCGCTGAGCCCCAGCCCCAGCCCTAATTAACTAGTTTTTAATCACTAACATATATGTGGCGTGTGTCCATCTGGTGTGCTATTTTGAAATGTGGATTGTGGGACAGCTGCATCAAAGCTGGGTCACATGCTCAGCCCCCCCTGTCATGGGGACCCTGGAAGTCGTTCGTTGGAGGACATACCACATGCCATTACCTGTGGTCCCCAGGCTGCGCGACAGGCCTCCTGCGGCCTCCCAGCAGCTGAGTCTGCCTCCTGTGCCAGCATGTTCCCCGCCCTTGGCCCCTGGTGACCACCTGCGGCTCTCTGCTTCCATTAGGCTGAGCGCCCCAGACGCTGCTCCTGGGTGACACCCTGTGCATGTGGCCGTCTGCCCCTGGCTGTCCACTGGGCACAGAGTCCTCCAGGCCACGGGCCTTTGCAAACATGGCTTTTCCTCCCTCCTCCCAACAGTGCTGCCTTCAGCACAGGTGCCCCACCCTCTGTCCACCATCTGCTGAGCGACCTCTGGGCAGAGTCCAGTGAAGGGGGCAGGTGTCCCCGACACTGTCTGCATTTCCTCTGAACATGTGCCCAGGAGGGGCATGGCTGGGCTGCGGGGCAGCTCGGGACACCCCTACAACTTTTTCCACCACAGCTGTACAACTTGAGACCCCAAGAGTGTGCAGGGGCACCCCCTCTACCAGCACTTGCTGTCTTTGCCCTTTACTGTCAATCATGCTGACAGGCCCGAGGCCAGCTTCTGTTGTGACGTCACGATTCCTAGGTAGTTTTGATGTCGAGCATGTCCTCACATCCCAGCTGGCCTTTTATGTCTTTTTTTGAGAACTATCTATTTGGCCTTTATTTATTTATTCAATGGGGGTGGATCAGTGGGAAATCCATACCTCCAGCCAATTTTTCCCCCCAACCAATTTTTAAAATTTTATTTTGACACAGAGTCTCACTAAGATGCCGAGGCTGGCCTTCAACTTGTGATCCTTCTGCCTCAGCCTCCCCGAGTCACTGGGATCACAGGTGTTGCCATGAGGCCCAGGTTTGGCCACTTTTTATCAAGTCACTTGTTTTCCTGATGGGGAGCTATTGGGAGCATGCGCCTGTCTGGGTGGCCATCCTGTGCAGCATGGGGCTGGCAGGAGGGAAGGCCCCTCTGCAGGTCATCTCTTCACTCTGGTTGTGCAGAAGCCCCTTGGTCTGATAAGTCCCTTTCGTCTGTTCTTGCTTTGTCGTTTCAGGGTCATGTCCAAAATATCATAGCCCAGGACGATGCCAGGGAGCTTTGCCCAGACCGGTTTTTCTAAAAAATCATGCATTTTCCAGACATCTCCCCGACATCTCTTTGAAAGACTCATGGCCACTGTTCTACATCAGGTTGCCGTGAGCAGGGGGCCTGCTGGAGGGGTCCGCAGAAGTCCTGGGGTCGGCTTTCCAGCCCAGGGCCCTCTGTGCCTTTGACTGCAGGGCAATCTCCTTCCTTTTTAAACACGTCTAAGGTGTTCTTCATACTCATCCTAATGTAAATGCTAAAATTAGTTGGTAGCCTTTCTCAAACATCTGTTATTTGAATTGTCTTTAGGTTGCAGATTGACTCAGGAGCTTGCCGGCATGCTCGTCCATGAACACCATCCAGCTCTCCTTGGCCGATTTGGATCTTTGATCTTCTACATAAGGTCAAGGTTAATTCTGAGGTGCTTTTTGTTTGATGCTATTGTGCCAGGACTCTGTGAGACTCAGACAATCCATTGTCTGCTTTCAGAATACAGTGTTTAGCATTAACTGAGCACTAAGGTCCAATTGTAGCCATTTTAACTCTAGCCCTTCTCTTTGTCCTCTTCAGTTTTGAAATTAACCAGTTGCATAGATTGTAACCCCGAGTCCCTCCTATCAGAGCAAGGGGCAGCGCTGCATCAGGGATAAATGAGGTGGACGGCCCACCCAACGGCGCTTGCTAGCCAGGCTGGGTCGCTACTCTTGAGTAGCTGCAGGAGTAACGTCAGCTTTGCTGAGCTGCTTCTGAGCACATGCCTGATTTCTTCTGGCACCCCAGTATTTCCAACAATCTTGGGGGCTCATTGGGATATGTCACCCAGGGGACCATGGCGATGCCCTCCTCAGAAGATACACATCCTGCTGCCTTGAGTGACCGCCTCCTTGTCGGGGAGGAAACCTGTGATCCCTGAGCCCACAACAAACTCAAAACCAAAAGTGGATCAGCAACACAGGAAAAGGTCCCAAGCAAGCACTGTGGTGACCAGGCAACTCCAGGCACAGACCAAGGTAGGAAACCTGTTCTTCAGAGAGAACTCCCTTGGTGGCCGGGACAGCAGGGGGGGGAGGTTGTGTAAATGTGACTAAGACAAGAAACTCAGGGGCTGGGGGATTGAGCCCACAAATTGAAAACTCTAGTCTAGAGAAAGAAGTTGCCGGCAGGGAAAACACACCACAGTTCCCGAAAGCCCTCTGGGCTTCATGTAAAATCCTGGAAATCCAGGCTCAGGACCAAAGGGAAAAAGAAACCAAGATGATAAAACACTCCTGCTTCATCTGTCCTCAGGAACCTGCCTCCAAGCCTTCAGTGTTTTGGTCAAAGTTCAGGGCAGATGGAGGCTGGATGGAGACTGACAGAATGTGTAAATGATAACTGTCCTGATAGGAAGAGACAGATTATGCTCTCTGTAGGAGAAAGGGGCCTATGGTCTTCTTTCCTTTGTACTATTACCAAAACGCTCTTCCCTAATTACTAAAACTGAGAATAAAACTGGTGAGACTCAGAAGGAGAGCAGGGCCCCTTGTCTTCCCTGGAAATATTTCGGAAAAGAACAGAGAGGTACCAGGGCCAGGAGCAGCGGCTGCTGGCCCTCCCCAGCATGGTTTCCTTTCCTACCTTGACTAGGAAGAGAATTAGGCCAACTCCACAGAGCACTTCCCCTTTACCCTGGGAGAGAAGTCTGGATCCTTTTCTTCCCCATCAACCTTTATCCTGTAGCTGAGGATCTTCCGGGAGGAGGTGAAATCAGATTGATACCCTGACTCGCTCGGAGGTGTAAAATTTGATACGGGAACTGGAGGCTTTGTTAGATGGCCCATGAGGAGTTGCAGACCAATTAGACCCATTCCTCAGGCCCCAACTTTACATTTGGGTTGAGTTCATGTCCATGTGCGATGGCCAAACCAGACCTGGTTGTGACGTGAAAGCACAAAACCACTGTGGTAAGAAACCTGGGCCTGGGGCGGGGTCAGTCCCCCCAGCCTTTCTCCAGGAAGCCTGAGGGACCACGTCCCCACCTTTGTGGGGTGGATGACTGCCCTGGGCTCTGATGGCGCCTCTAGACGTGGGCGATGCCTGTGAGCAGAGCGGGTCCTCCTATCCGTCTCTGTGAGCACCTTCAGGTTAGGGGCCCTGCACAGGCTTCAGCCTCTAGACTAGGAATGTTTTAAAAGAGGAGAAAAGCCCCAGTGATAGGACAGGCCTAAGATGAGGACCTGTGAGTGTCGAGGAAACTGCCGACCGGGGCTTGGAGTCTGGGGCTGGCTCTCCTCTGGGTCCGCTGCGTAGATGAATTCGGAGTTCTCCCCTTGGAGGGCGGCTTGCAGCTTCCCGACGGCCTGCTCCCCGACACATGTTGATAGTTTATCCCTGGCAGCTCGGGAACGTGAGCATCCAGCTGGACACAGTGGTGGTGATGACGTACAGGTGAGGGCCCTGTGAGACGGTTAGAGAGAGGCATCCGGCCTAGCCACCGCCAAGGACATACCAGAAAGAGAGGAAGCCCGCAGCATTTCTGAATAGATTGAAAGAACAGGTGAGAAAATATCCTGGATTGAATGTGGTGACCCCTGAGGGCAAGGAAGGTCAACACCACAAGTTGTGACTGACAGCTGGCCTGACACTGCTAGAAAACCACAGTAACTAGGAAACTGGAAGTACACCAGCCCAGGGGCTTGTGGAGGGGGCTCAGAGTGGTGGAGAGACACAGAGAAAGAAAAAGTCATGCTCCCCGCCACAGAACAGGTGACCCAAAGAAAAGCAGGCCCTAAAAATCAGGGGCAGGGCTGGGGATGTGGCTCAAGGGATAGCACGCTCGCCTGGCATGAGTGCAGCCCAGGTTCCATCCTCAGCACCACATACAAACAGAGATGTTGTGTCCGCCGAAAACTAAGAAATAAATATTTAATAAAAGAAAATGTTTAAAAAAAAATCAGGGGCAAAAGGGGCCCCACTCGAGACACCCTCGGAGTCAGACCCAGAGGACACAGCAGGCAATGGAGATAACACATGCTGCACCTGGGGAGCGCCATTCTAGGCCTGGGGGCTGGAGGGGAACGGAAAGATCCTACGTGCACAAGGCTTCTCTTCCTGAGAACCTTTTCCTGAGGAACTCTGGACTCCCACTCTGGTCTGATATGGGCGGCCCTGTTCTCCTCTGCTGGAGTCATTAGACCCTCTCGCTTCCTCGGAAGCTCTCATTGGAGTGGTGGGCCCAGGTCCATGCTCTGTGTTCCATGGGCCTTGCTTTGTCCAGCTGGAGGGTCAGCCCTCCATCTGCCCTTCCTGCTGCCTGTATTCAGAGGTCAATTGCTCAAGGAGAAGGTGTGGAAGGTATGTGTGCATGCATACCTTCGCACCTGTGTGTTCTGTGTTGGGCCTGATGTGTGTTTTTGTCCACATACAAAATCAGCATACAGATAATGGAGGTCCATAAACTTAGTAAAAGAAAATTCCTTTTAGTAAAAAAAAAAAAATCCAAATTCCTTTTAGTTCATGTGACTTAAGCCTTTAAGGAAAAGTTCAATTTAAATTGGTTAAATGGATAAGACTAAAGATATCTTTTAAATTACTAACACACAAGCTTTTCTAGGTGGCCAATCATGAAAATGTTAGGTTCCATAAAAATGCTTAAGGTGCAACGTCCATTGCTTTTAAGGATTCTTTTTGGCAGGAATAGCCAACTTAAGGTGTCAACCAGACTTGACTGATACCTTGATTTTCATGGGTAAACGGAATGGGATAAACATTTATAATTGTGCTCGTTAGAGGAAATGTCTGATATTTGCACTTAAAATACTAAAACAGCAATGGTTGAATATGAAATCAAGTACTCTTGGCTTGAATGATATGAGACAATATATTTGGGACTATTAAATTTTTTTTTATAATTTGTTGGTAAATGAGAAAAGCAAGGTTACTAAGAGTCAAAATCCTAACATGTAATTCTATATGCAAAGAATATAAAAGTTCCAGCTGTGTTTTAAAACCCGTGAAACAAAGCATTTTTTACCTTGCTGAAAGGAGTGATTTGTCTAAATTCACAAATTTCATAAGTATTTTTTCAGAAAGTAGATTTAAAAAAGGGTCTGAAACTAGAAAAGAGTTGTGAGAAAGTCACGGTGTGGAAATGTATCTTAACATGGAGAATTAGAAGGAACAGTACGCTACAGTCCAAGAGGAAAGGGAAAACCAAGGGGCAGTCACACTTCGAGGGTCTTGGTGGCTGCAGTAGGGCATGGGAAGGCCAGTCTCAAGAAGTCCTGTGTGACTAGGGGCCATAATCAGCACAAAGGTATTCAAGGGTTCTTCCCTAAGGTCAGCTTTAATAAGCCAATTCTCTATGTTCAGAAATAACATGGCTGCTTAAAACATTGATCTGCTCTTATCTATCAGGGTGATTTCTTGTGTCTATTAGGTTTTAATATTTAGGAACACGAAGTCTTAACGGATTTAGAATTTGTAGCTGTTTTAAAGTCTTCTAAATGATTACTTTGTCACTGGTTAAATAATCAACTGTTGTTTTACATTATTCCAATAGAGTTGACACCCTAAATATATGTGACCAGTGATGTGTTTACATCAGAGATGTGTTTACATCTGAGACCTGTCTGAGCCTTGTCTAATTATAATTTTGTAAAATTAAAGTTTATGTAGGTTTACAGGCAAAGTAACCAGTAAGTGCTCTTTTATACATTGTAACCAATGTAGAAGGGCCCAGCTGCCATTTGAAGACCTGGCTTCTGTGTGCCTTGACTAAGTTTGGTTTGGACCATGGACACTGTTTCTTAAACTGAGAGATTTAAAGTCACACTTTGACTTTTGTCAGTGTTGCTAACACGCAGACCTGTGGTCATAGTTACCTACAGTGTGGATTTATTTTTTTCTCTAAAAGTTAAATTTAGTTGATATAAGGACACCAGTATAATTGTGATACTAATTATTATTGGCTTTTTTGTATATTAGATATTTCATAGCATCGAAGTATACAAGTCTTCTAAAATATAAAGCTTAGGATAACTCTTTACCAAGATGGTATATTCCAAACCAAAGTTTCTGTAGTTTTCTCTTCCAGACTTACATGAAAGTGACAATTTAGTTGGGGATCTACTTATGTCATTTGATGTTTTGTAATTGAGTAAAAATAACCTGTCACCAGCATGTGATATACAAAGATTTTGTGTTACTGCATTCATTGGGATGATGAGTTAAGGCATCAGAAGATTCTGATGTATTTAAAGGTTGACAATGTGAAACGTGGAAACATTTGCCACTTCTTCCACAAAGAAAAAATTAAAAATTCTTTTGTTTGATTTGAATTTCAGGTGTAATTTGCATTGTGTAAACTGATATTCATATCACCTCAGGAAACTATATATAAAAATTTTATAAGATGTTATTTTAAAAAGAGGCAAAGATCAGCTTCAGAAATAAAACATCTAAAATTAGTCAAGAGCTCCATCTCACTTGAGATAAGGCTCTGCCTCTTACCCCACTCCATGTTAGGAGGGCTCCAAAGTAGGCCAGAATTAAGCACATTTCAAGTTATGCTGGAAGGATAGATTTTTTATTGTAAGGGTTACTGTGGTCTCAAAAATAAACAGACAATCTAATACAAAACTTTAAACTTAAGTAAAGGATTGTATAAATTATAAAAGGTATTCAATATATAAACTCTTTATAAAAGAGTTTCAAAAGAAAGTAAATCTGAAAAGCTCTCTTATGTGATTAAGTTATAAATTTATGGGTCTTTGTTAGGCAAAATAGAAACCAAAGACATATTGGTGTTATTACAGAAATTATGCTTCTTGGTTCAAATCTATTACACAAACTGAAATGTTTTTGCTTTTATTAATTTCATTTTGTATTTTCCTTTAAAACTTTATAACTGCTACCCATTAATGTATTTGCAGAATGCCTGCTTCTAAAAGAACAGCCTGAGTTAATTTGAGGCAAGAAGCCATCATGTAAAGTCAGATATAATATAAAGTATTAGTACTGGAAGTACTGGAAGAATACTAATAATATTAGAGTACTAATAAAGTATTAGTACTTCCAGTACTAATAGTGACCACAATTAAATGGAAGCGGTAACTATAAAATTATAGACATTGAAGTTAAAACCCAGTACTCCTACTCCAAGACTGGTGAAACTGACCTGCTGGATGTTACAACCCAAAACTTGAGGACCAAAATCAAGGAAGTAAAAGCGCCAAGGAAAATGCAGCCAATATTCTGGGTCTTGCCTTCTAAGGTCAACCAGGAGAATGACAGGATCCTTCTAAGGTTAACTGCAGTGAGTCATCTGAGCTCCCGATTGGGGGATCACGAGGACCCTAGAGAACAGGAAGCCACCCAATGCACATTCTGCAGAGGAGGGTCACTGGAGAGGGAAATGTCCCTGATGTTTCCAGGGAAGCCACACATAGTAAGCAAGATTCTGGCCCATCCTGGCAGATGGCACAACTGGAAGAGGAAAAGCTAAATGAGCCAAGAGGCTTTTCACAAGTTCCCAAGTGTGATCCCTGACAAATCTCAGCTAACTTTAACAGTAGAGAGAGAGGAAAAAAAGGCCAATTTTGGCCAACTTGGTCTTAAACACCAAGCAGGAGAGTATAACCAAAGCACAGCTCCATGTAGACATTTAAACAGTAAGACAGGTTCTTTTACCTGAGATGTACATTTATGTCAGTCCTCCTGAAATTAAGTAAAACTGGGAGGTTATAAAGGAAGCGTATTTATACAGGAGTGTCTGATAAATATTGCAAAAAGCTCTGTCAGAGTCACAGGTGTGTTCTGAGCCAATCTGAGACCTGTCTGTGCTTTTTTTTTTCTGGTATGATTATCATGAGCTGCTGCTCAGACTCCTCTGGAGTTTGCACTTCACTTCCAGCCTGGCGACTTGATTTTAATCAAGACCTGGAAAGAAGACAAGCTACAGCTGAGTTGGAAAGGACCTTACCAAGTAAGTGCTCCTCATCACCAGGATGCCTACCTGGTCTCCTAAAAGGGGAGAACTCATTACCATGGATGATTTCCACTCAATATATCTAGGATGGATGGCACAAGAACAGAAATGAAAACACAGCCAAAGGGTGTAAAAAGGGGGAACTGTGAGAGACAGAAAGTCCAGTGGTCCATTCTCAGAATATAGTATTTAGCCTTAATTGGGATGAAAGATCCAATTGTAGCCAATTGAACCATAGTTCTTCCCTTTGCCCTCCCCAATTTTGAAATTAGCCAGTTGTGCAGATTGTAACCCTCAGCTCCTCCTATCAGAGCAAGGGGCAGCACTGTATTAGGAATAAGTCAGTGGACCACCCACCCAGGTGTGCTTGATAGCCAGGCTGGGTAGCATGCCCTGCTGCAGAAGTAAGGTCAGCCTTGCAGAGCTGCTTCTGAGCCTGTGCCTGGCTTCTCACAGCACCAGGATTTCCAGCAGGTTCCTCATTCCATGTTTACACTTTGTAGCTAAATTGCTGGTGCAGAAAAACATGGGTGGTTTTGTGAAATAATTGGGGTTTATCAAATATGTCCATAGATTCTCTGCAGCCCTTCCTTTAAAAGGCAGAGCATACCCCTGCCAAGTATAGGCTAGAGGTAGTGATGGTCTTCTCAGGAGATGGTGGGAATGGCAATGTGTGACTTTGGAGAACTGGCTGTAAAAGTCACCTCAGTGTCCTCTTGCCTGATCTCTCTGTAGTCACCTGCTCAGGGACAGCCAGCTACATGTCACGAGGATGCTGATAGAGCCATGTCAGCAGGTCCCCCTCGTCAGGAAATCAGGCCTTCTACCAGTGCCAGAGAGGAGCTGATGCCCTGTGATGCATCATCTTGGAGCAGGTCCTCCTACCAACCAGGTCCTCCAATGATGCATCTCCAGCAGCATCTTGATCTCAAGCCCACATGGTCTCTGAGCCAGACCCACTGGACCACGCTGCTCCTAAACCCCTGACCTACAGCAGCTACAAGAAAACGAGTGCATAATTAATTATGCACCACTTGACATTAATCAATGACCCTGTATCCACAGGCACTGCTAAGTCTCTTACCAATTCTAATGTGTCTGCTGATCTTGTTGAGTTTCTATGCAGGTAACCGTGTTCTCCTAGAACTGTGGTGGGGAGTCCCTCCCTTTTCAGTTCAGTGTCCTAGTTTATTTTTTCTTGTCTTATTCTGCTCTTGTTTGTGACAAATTTGAGCAACAGTGGTGCATTCTGTCACCTTAACTCTTGATGTATGAGGGATGCCAGAGAA
Organism: Ictidomys tridecemlineatus; assembly: GCF_052094955.1. Lineage (NCBI taxonomy): Eukaryota > Metazoa > Chordata > Mammalia > Rodentia > Sciuridae > Ictidomys > Ictidomys tridecemlineatus. The sequence continues at coordinate 69,902,179 of NC_135485.1, forward strand.
AGTTTTCTAATAAACACTGATGTTTGCTGTCAGGCTTTAAACCAGTAGCTTTTGATAAAGTTCAGAAAAGGTTCAATCTATTTCTAGTTTCCTGTAAGTTTAAACCATAAATAGGGATTGAACATTATCAAATTGTTTTTATCTATACTCACAGTAGTCTTTTCCTTTAGTTGATTCATGAGATAAAGCACATTTTGGTGCATGACAGGATTTTTCTCATGTTGAACCATCTTTGCATTCCTGGAATAAATCCATTTTACAATGAAAAAATATAAATAAGATAAAATAAAAATCCTTGGGCTTGGTTATATTCTATTTAGGATTTTTATTGAAAGGCTCATAATTGTCCTTTCGTTTCTGATTTTGGAGTAAGGGTTTCACTGGCTCATAAAATGAGCCGAGATGACTTACTCTTGTATTCTATTCTCTAAAAAAGTTTACATAAGAAATAATTAGTCTTTATTGAGGATTTTTGGTGGGAGTCATTTGTTCCCTGTGCAGTTTCTCTCATGGATATGGGTCTATTTAAATTCTCTGTTTACTCGAGTGTCCATTGAGCACTTCATATTTTCACAGAAATTGATTCATTCCAGGTTTTCTGAACATATTGGTGTATAGTCACTCATGACTTTCCTCTAGTATTTCTGCAGTTGTTTTCCAGTTTTGTTCTATGTCCATCTCATGTTTCTTTTCTCCTTTCTTGCCAGTCTTGCTTGAGATCTGCCAGTCTTGGCCTATTTATCTATTTAAGTTTCCTCTGGCTTTTAAGGTTGAGTTTGTTCCCTTTTCTCTGACTTTTGTTCTTATCTTTTGAACTTGACACCCCACTTCTGGTGTGTCTGCTTTAGCTGTGCCTACCTCTGCAGCTGGCCGTGACAGTGGCCTAGTGCGTGGCCAATTTCTATGACTGATTTGCACATAGAAGAAACCTGTGTTGTCTATGGGATGTGTAAATTGGAAGATAATATGCAATTGGATCTACTGTAACATTGAAATACAAGGACCTGTGCCTGCTTTCACATACATCATCATTTTATAGGAAGTTTGTTGAAAGTTCCAAATACCACAATGTATTTGAGTATTTCTCCTGGCGGTTTTCAGCCACAGCTGAGGGAACCCTGAAGACTGTGTTACTTAATGCATATACATACATAGTCCTTCTATATTCTTGCCTATTGTCTTTTTGAGCAAGTGTCTAGTCTTCCTTGTCCCTTGTGATTTTTTGACCCTAATTGTATTTGTCAGATATTAGAATCACTACCCCAAATTTCTCTGGATCTTATCTGCCTGTGTATCTTTTGTCCGTCTCTTTATTTTTGGTCTCTCTGTGCTTCTGTAGGATATGTCCTGCTGGCTCCCCCCCACTGTGCGGGTCCCTGCTATCAGATCAGCCCTGTGCCAGATTTAGCCGGTACTTGCTGGCACCGTAGACCCCTCTCTTTCTGAGTTTTCTAATTTCTGTGTAGTTGGCCTATTTTGTCTTTTCTCCTTCTCCAGGGCTGCAGAGATCTCTCCTCTCTCCCTCTTTAACACCATAGCCTTGGGCCCTGCAGGTGTTTACCCACCCAGGCAGGCCAGCCCCTCTCTGTGCCACACCCTTTGGGCACCTAGAGAGCCAGGAGCAGAGGAGGAGGGAGGGAGGCAGAACAAGACAGGGCACCCAGCCCGTGACATTCCTGCCGTGGTGCCAGCCTGATGTGGTGCATTGACAGAGTTTCCTGCAGAACCTGCCCACGTGCCCAGTGCCCACCTGCTCACCCAGCCCCCGTCTGTCTTTCATGGTTGAGAAGTGAACCCATGGTCCTGCCTCATTTTGCACATGTGGTCGGCCAGAGGCCCTCCCCTCCCTGTGGCTCCTTTCAGCTGTGCATTCAGGGTCCACCCAGGCACCTGGGGCCCCAGGGAAAGAGCATGAGCCCCCACAGAGTGGCCAAGGAGGGACCTCAGCGTCAGAAGGAAACCCAGATTCCTGAGCTGAGGAATCTGCCAGAGCCCCGCTTACTTACAGGTCAGGAAGTTGGGGACTAGGGTCCCTTACCTGCAGGAGCACTGGAGCCCCCTCTTGGAATGGAGGGAGGTGAATGGGCAGACATTCAAGCCCAACTGCCAGTCACCCCAGACCTCAGGCACAGCCCAGGGCCATCCAGTGGGATGATAAATGGATGCAATTTTTAAAGAGAGGTGCTGCAAAGATCATTTCTATTTGTTTTTGTGGTGTAGCTGGGCCCTCGTGCTTGCGTGGTAAAGCAGTGCTCAGGGAGATAAACTAAGGACTGAGCTCTGAACCCACACGATACCATTGGGCACCACAGTGCACTGACGCCTAACAATCTCGTGAAGGTTTTCTAAATTAAGACCAAACAGATGGCCGCTGTGTATCCCCACATCAGCCCCGTCCAGCTCCACACTCCCATCCATCTCGCTGTGGAGTGATGGCCAGCCAACAAGGCAGTGTGGGAGCAAGGTGGCTTGTGGTGGCCATATGGCTGGGAGGGCACAGCTCCTGCAGGGAGGCTCGGGCACATGGCAGGGACCACACAGATCACTGCAGCTCTGGAGGAGAAGCACCCAGGCTTCCTGAGCAACGGAGGGGATGGGCCAGCCGCGGAAGCCTGGCATGGGCTTGGGCGGTCCAGGCTCTCGGCTGTGGTCCTCCGAAGCCCACTTAGAAACAACCAGCATCCACTCCAGCACCAGCCGCCCTCAGCTTCCAGAGGCTGGTCCTGCCCCAGCCCAGTTCCATATTCAGGACCAGGCCAGGCAGAGGCGAGGTGGTCCAGGCTCAGGGGGGAGAAGCCATGGGACCACAGGGAAGGACCACAGCCACTGGGAGGGAACAAGATCATCAGGAGTTAGGGCTGGGATTGTGGCTCAGCAAGAGAGAGTTCGCCTAGCACGGGCGGGACCCGGGTTCCATCCTCAGCACCACATAAAAATAAAGGCATTGTGTTGTGTCCATCTACACCTAAAAAGAAAAAAAAAATTTAAAAAATCATCAGGGGCAGGGTGAGGAGGAGTGGAAGAGCAGTGTGCCCACTGGGAGCAGCTACCATAGAAGGAGACTGAGCCTGTGACTCAGGGACAGTACCTCACCACCTCGCCCCAACAGAGGTCAGGGCTACTCCCCAGGATCCTTGACCACTGCCATCATAGCCCCAGGAGCTGGGCTGAGCTGGCACACTGGGCCTAGAGGAGTGCCACCTGCCCAGCTCCAGGGCCCAGGGTCTGACCTGCGGAAGCAGCTAGAGGGAACCTTCCACCCAAGCAGGTACCGCTGTTACCAGGAGCAAGGGACACGGTCTGCAGGGTCTTCACACCTCCCCCTAGTCACCACTCCAGGGATGGCCCTGGGGAGGGGTCCTCAGGCCCTGGCCTACCCTGCCATTGCCCCGAGCCCCAAGCCACTGAGGCCTGAGCCCACCCAAGGTGGATGTGCAAGAATCCGAGAGTCAGACCAGCCTCGGCCTCTCCAGATGCTGACCCCTGGTCCCCTGTGGGCTACAAGGCTACGGGCCTGGACCTTGGCCTTGGTTCCAGGTGCTGCCAAGGCAGGCGGGCTGCAGGCTTGCCCACTAGAGAGCACCTCACTGCAGCTGCTGTGGGGTGCCCTCTCCAGAGGCCTGCTCGGGGCCTCCCGAGTCAGGGCAGGTCACCCCTGCTAGAGCCACCCTGCCCATCCGTGCTGTCCAGTTTCTCTCTTATGCAAAGCACAGGCCTCCAGCCAATGGTTGTGAGGATCGGTGCTCACCGGCACGTGTGCTCCAAGGAAAACGGACAGCACGAGGGTTCAGTGAGTAGAGGACCAGGTCCCGGGCAGGGCCTGAGGCACCCGAGGCCTTTCTGCCTCCACCAGCCACACCTGCTGCCCAGTGAAGGCCTGTGGGACCCAAGGACTAGCAGTCTGCAGCTCCGAGGTCTGGGGTCAGCAAGGCCACCCACACCTCTTCCCACAGGACCCTATCCTCACCTGCTCAAGGAAAGAAACCCACTGAGGTGCATGGACTCCACCGGGAGTCGGCACCACACCAGGCCCCACTGAGGCCAGGTGTGCATCTGGAGACCCCCTCAGCCCCTCCCAGGATGCTCTGCTGTGTGGGGCGAGCACAGGCCCTCGGGGCCACCCCTGGACACCCTGCCCCACATCCCAGCACCCCCCCCCCCCGGCAGATCAATAGCTTTGGAAATCTGAAAAGGGCCCAAACAAAGAAGTAGGCTTGTAAGTACCCAGCTCATATCAGCTGATAAATGGCCCCCTCTTTAAGGGACTTATCTCTCCAGGACTTGCAGAATGAGGGATGGTGTCATTTGTCCTGTTGGCTCCTCTGGACCAGCCGAGCCGGATCTATTTAAAAGACAGTGCGATACTGTCGACAGCAATAGACAGGGTAATTGCAGAGCGACTGCCGGGGTATAAGTTATACGGCTCTAAGTGGTGGAGTGGCCGCGGGAGAGCGGAGAAATTCCTGACAATTTACTTGTCCCTCTGCCCCGCCGCCTGCTTATCACGGGCCAGCAGAAGAAACGTGCTCTGGGTGAAAACAATTAAGTATTGATCAAATTAACAGTTTTTACTGATCTTTTTAAGAAGAAAAGGAGAGCAACAATTAAATTTAGAACACAAAAGACACTGGCAGGATAACTCCTGACCCATGGCAAAGTCAGTGATGAGGACAAGCAGGAATCACAGAGGCAGACAGTCCATAGCCCACGGCCTCCTGCAGGGCCCGCCACCTTCCCCAGGCCAGCCGAGTTCCTGGGAAGATCCCCCCAGCCACCCACAGAGTGCAGAGGTGGAAGGAGGCAGACGCAGGCTCATCCTGGGGTCCCATAGGGCCTGAGGCTTCTGGCAGCATGGAAGGACCCTGTGCCCAGCCCTGTGTCCCCTCCTAGTAGGGCCTCACGGAGACCAGCCATCCACTGCCATTTGCTCCCCCTTGACATGGCATGGCCTGAGGGCCGTGGGGCAGAGGAGCTCTCAGGCAGGACGGCTGTCATCCTGATCACGATGTTCCTTGTCCTGGGCCTGTTCTCTGTCCTCACGCAGTAGAGGGCCCAGGACACCAGTATCAGGAAGGCCTGTGGGTTGGAAAAGCTGGGACCTCCTTCAGCGGGCATCAGGGGGGCCTGGGGCTCAGGAAAGAGGACTCCCTGTAAACGGGCAGCCCCGGCCAGACCCTGGACAAGCCCTGTGCCCTGGCCATTCTGCTGCCCTCACCACCAGCAGGACAGACACACGGCCTGTTCACTGAAGCCCCACTGAGGCTTCAGCTTGAGCTCAGGGGTCGGCAGCAGAGTCTCGGGGCCACCATCTTTAAGAATGCCACAACCCTGGGTGACCACTGGGCAGTGACCACAGACTCACCCCCTGCCAAGCTCCCATAGGCTGGGACTCGGGAGGACTCCATGTGCTAGGAGCGGTGCCTGCCCTGGGACAGGCAGCAGTTGGGTCTCCTTGGTGGCTACACCTGGAGCCACCACTACCCCAGTGGTGGCCCTGAAGCACCTGGGAACCCAAGGGTAGGGTAAGTGGCTGTCAGCGGGGACCGGATGGGCAGCCCTGGGAAATGGCCCCTGGTACAAATTAATGGCTTTCACTGGCAGATAACTGACCTCTGAGCAGACCCAGTGATGCCCAGCCAGGTGCTGAGGTCTGGCAGAACAAGCCTACCTGGGGCCCTCATGGTGGGCCAACCCCAGGAGGGAGGACCTCTCTGGGGAGTCACAGCCCCCAGCCAGCCACAGCCAGCCACAGCCAGGCATAGAAGGACACTGAACTGCAGCTCCCCATGCTGAGGCCTCGTGTGGCCCAACTGGGGTCCACTCAGGCCCTCGGTCCCTCCTCTCTCTTGTCCTGACCCACCCAGAGACCAGGCGGTTTCTCTCTGTGGCCCAAATTCTGAGTGGGGCCTCACAGGGCTAGTGTGACACCAGGGTTCTCTCAGCCTAAGGCAGCCTGAGCTCAGGTGAGACTAGCCCCCAGAAGCGGGGCCAACAGGTGCTGTCCCAACGCTAACTCTGAAGTCTGTCCCGACCCATGTGGCACAGGAAGGTCATTGCCCCTGAGCTGGGCTTTGGGTGGGGAAGTGGAGGAGGAATGAGGCTCAGCGATGGGGCCATGCCCAGGGACCACCATGGGCCACAGCCCCAAGCCATTCTGAGGGCTGAGCCCATTGCCAACCCACCGCGGGTCAGGAGCTAACCCTGCCCTCTCCATGCACCTTTCATAGGGGCCAGACACCTGTCCCAGCCCCAAGATGCCGCTGCTCCTGGAAGGGATCAATTGTCCCTGCTGACCAGTGGAACTCAGTGGCCAGGAGGCGGGCAGGGAGGACCTCCCCCGCAGGCACCCCGCACAGCCTCTCCTTTTGGTCCAGCCTCTCCGGGTTTCCCACGCATTCTGGGCCAGGCCCTGGGGAGACCCGTGAGGGAGGCAGACCAGCAGGGAGAGTCTGAGAAGAGCCCAAGGGTCCGTGTGCTCAGAGCCAGCAGGCTTCTCTGCACCCTACCTGTCCCGGGGCTGTCCCTGCACCAGGTTCTCGGCGGGGAGCGGGAGGGGTGGTGCTCTTCCTGCACCAGTGCCCTCTGCTGGGTGGGGGTCACGGCAGCTCTCCTGGAGGCTCAGGTACAGTTGTGAGAAACAGTGAGCAGAGGCCTGCACCCCTGAGACCATGTCCCGCAGGGCCACCACACAGCATCACAGCCACACACCCTCACCAGCCAGCCAGAGTCCACCCTACACCCCTCTGTGACCCGAGGACCACACTGTCCTACTCCTTCTCTGTGGAGTGCTCCCAGGCGTCTCGTCCCTGATGGCCATGGCGTCTTCTCATCCACAGGACTCCACCTTATGTCCAGCTCTTCAGCCCCATCGCCTTCAAGATAAACTTCTTCACAAAGGAGGCAGAGTGAGGCAGGGCCTCTGTGACAGGGCCCACCCAGAAGGGCTGCCTCCCCACTTCCCCATCAGGCCACCAAGTGTGTCCCACAACCTCTGCTCAGGGCTGTGGCGAGGCCCCGTCCCCGCCTGCCCTCCCCAAGCCCCAAGCCCAGATGACCCAGTGCCTGATGCCAACCTGCTGAGGGGAGCCGAGGGCTGCTGGTCCCCTGGCCCCTTCACACCCACCTGCCTGTGCCCTGTCCAAGCCCCTGTGGACTTCTGCCTGTGGGCTCCCCATGGTCAGCCAGGAGCCAGGAGGACAGGACGTCTAAGCACAGGGACTAAGCTGGTGCTGACCTCAGTGTCTTAAGAAACCCAGGACCCCACTGCCTGTGCTGTCTCTCAGGCCAATGCCCCACCGGCGATGCCGTGTAAGCCTTCAGAGGTGCCCAGGGCAGCAAGTGGCCTAGCACCCCTGGCAGAGCCAAGCATCTTTGTGGAACTATCTCGGGAACAGGGCCTAGAAAGCCAGGAGCTGAGGGGCAGCAGCTGGGACCATTCACACAGGAAGCCCCAGGGCCTGCTCCTGGGGTAGGCTGCCTCCCAGCCCAGGGGACAGGCAGGGCGCGCAGCCCTGTCCACCACTCAGGTTGGGGATGCAGAGTGAGAGGAAAGGAGAGGACAACCCCCTCTTAGCACCTAGGAGGGCATGAGCCCCAAGCCCACGTCCCTCAGAAGATGATTTTTAAGCATGAGGAATTGCTGCCACGGGATTCTTCCAGAATGCCCCTCCTGCGTTTGATGCCTTTTCTCTGCATAGTAACGTGCCTTAAAAAAAAAAAAAAAGAGTCACTGATATATGTTACAAGAAGTGTATCTCTTTCACTGAGACAGAACATTTTAATTCCCCGACACCTTTTAGTGATTGCTTCAATTTCCGAAGATTTTGATAAAATCATGCGGTTTAAGAGTCGTGGGAAGGAGGCTGGCGCGGGCAGAGCTTAATGAAAAGCTCCTGCTTCTCAGCCTTCACTTAACACAGCCTGGCTCAGGGCTAATAAATGCCGCGTGATAAATGTTGAAGCCACGATTGTAAAAATATACTTGTAATTGGGTTAATATGCCTTAAAATACTACCCATCAGTTATCCTCCCTTCTCCCCTGATGCCTGCGCAGGGGTGCATGTGGCCGGAGCCCTTCTCCCTCACCCTGGGGTCCCGCTTCCTCCATCCCTCCCTGGCCCTGAAGCCCTTCATCACCTGTGATCTGAGAGGCTGGAAGGCAGAGCCCCCCAATGCCCTGCTCGCCACATGGCGGGGGCTGCACTGGGCAGGACACGCAGCGGGTGGTGCAGCCCAGGAAGCCCTCCACCAGTGCCCAGCTCCCTGCAGGTGGTCCTGCGCCTGCCCCGTGTGTCCAGCAGAGGCCTGAGGGCAGCCTTCCCCTCACTGCCCTCATCAGCTCTATCTCCACCCCAGGGAGCATCTGTCCCCAAAGGCAGGGCCCCCAGGGCTGGGAGACAAGCAGAGTGCTCAGAAGCAAGGCAAGAGGGACCCGGTGGGCAGGCAGCCGGTTTGCTCTGAGGAACAGCCTAGGCAGGGGCAGGGCCATGAGCCCAGGAGGACCAGGCTCTGCCCTGGAGAGTTACTAGAAAAAAATGCACAGGAGTGAATCAGGGGACGCCAGGCTAGACATCGGGAAGAGGGTGGGGTCACCAGTCATGGCCTTGCCCCTGACCTGTCCTTCCACTCATGTTGTCACCTGTCCATGGATACAAAAGTGAAGTCACAGGCAGCACTGTGTGCTCTTCAGGGGATGAGACTCCTGAATGGGCCTGCTGGGCTCTCTCCAATGCCAAGGCCATGGCCAGCCCCACTAGTGTTCTGCTCAAGTTTGTGAGCTTGCTGATGGCATGGATGGATGGATGGTTGGTGATGGATGGGTGGATCGATGGGTGGTTATGGATGAATGGTTAGTGATGAATGGATGAATGGATGGATGGTTATGGATGGATGGTTATGTGTGGATGGTTATGGATGGATGCTTATGGGTGGGTAGTTATGGATGGATGGTTAGTGATGGATGGATGGTTATAGATGGATGGTTATGGGTGGATGGTTATGAATGGATGCTTATGGGTGGGTAGTTATGGATGGATGGTTATGGATGGATGGTTATGGGTGGATGGTTATAGATGGACACTTATGGGTGGGTAGTTATGGATGGATGGTTATGGATGGATGGTTATGGATGGATGGTTATGGGTGGATGGTTATAGATGGATGCTTATGGGTGGGTAGTTATGGATGGATGGTTATGGATTGATGGTGATGGGTGGATGGTTATGGATGGATGCTTATGGGTGGGAAGTTATGGATGGATGGTTATGGGTGGATGGTTATAGATGGATGCTTATGGGTGGGTAGTTATGGATGGATGGTTAGTGATGGATGGATGTTTATAGATGGATGGTTATGGGTGGATGGTTATGGATGGATGTTTATGGGTGGGTAGTTATGGATGGATGGTTATGGATGGATAGTTATGGGTGGATGGTTATGGATGGATGCTTATGGGTGGGTAGTTATGGATGGATGGTTATGGATGGATGGTTATGGGTGGGTGATTATAGATGGATGGTTATGTGTGGATGGTTATAGATGGATGGTTATGGGTTGGTAGTTATGGGTGGATGGTAATGGATGGATGCTTATGGGTGGGTAGTTATGGATGGATGTTTAGTGATGGATGGATGGATGGATGGATGGATGGATGGGTGGTTATAGATGGAAGATTATGGGTGGGTGATTATGAATGGATTGACGGTTATGGATGGATAGTTATGGATGGATATTAGTGATGGATGTATGAATGGATGGATGGTTATGGATGGATGCTTATGGGTGGGTTGTTATGGATGGGTGGTTAGTGATGGATGGATGAATTGATAAATGGTAATGGATAGATGATTACGGGTGGATGGTTATGAGTGGATGGTTATAGGTGCAAGGCTATGGGTGGATGGTTATGGATGGATGGATGGTTATGGATGGATGTTTAGTGATGGATAGATGGATGGATGGATGGACAGATGGGTGGTTATGAATGGAAGGTTATGGGTGGATGATTATGGATGGATGGTTAGGATGGTTAGTGATGAATGGATGAATGGGTGGATGGTTATGGGTGGATGGTTATGGATGGATGCTTATGGGTGGGTTGTTATGGATGGATGGTTAGTGATGGATGGATGAATGGATGCATGGTTATAGATGGAAGATTATGGGTGGATGGCTATGAATGGATGACTATGGGTGGATGGTTATGGATGAATGGTTATGAATGGATGGATGAATAGTTGTAGATGAATGATTGGAAAGTTATGGATAGATAGGTTATGGATGGTTATGGATGAATGGATAGTTAGGGATTGATGTTGAACAGTTATGGATGAATGGTTGCATGACTATAGATGGATGGTTATGGATGGATGGATTGATGGTTAGATGATTATGGATGGACAGATAGATGGTTATTAATGGATGGATAGGTGATTAAGGATGGATGGTTTGGATGGATGGATGGATGGATGGTTATCGATTGTTATAGAAGGATGGATGGATGGATGGTTATGGATGAATGGATGGGTGGTTAGTAATAAATGGTGGAGGGCTAGAAGATGAGCAGATGGATGGATGAATGGATAATTGGATAGATGGATGGACAGATGAATGAATGGATGGATGGATGGTTGGGTGGGTGGGTGGTTATGGATGGAGGGATAGTTATGTATGGATGGTGATGGATGGATGGTTATGGATGGTTGGTGATGGATGCTTAGATGGTTATGAATGGGTGGTTAATAATGGATGGTGAAGGGCTAGTAGATGGGTAGATGGATGAATGAATGGATAGTTGAATAGATGGATGGGCAGATGGATGGATGGATGGCTATGGATGGATGGAAAGGTAGATAACTGAATGTTTATTTTACAGAGCTTAGGGCCAGCCCCTAGCAGTAGGCTGTTCTTGAAGCTGATGCACAGATATGGAGAGGGCTCAGGTAGCCTTTGATTCAGACCATGAGTGGCTCCTTTTCCCACAGGGCAGAGACCTTCTGTCTCTGAGCTCATTCTCCCCTGGAGGATTCTCAGCTTAGCCCTGGCCCACCCTTGCCTCCCTGCACCTCTCACTCAGTCACCTGTCCCCTCTTTTCCTCCTTCCATCCAGTTCTGGGGTCCAGGTCCTAGGCTCCCTGCAAGTCCTGAGACCTCCAGTCTGTGAGGATAAGGCAGAGCCTGGCTAGTGCTGGGAGGACCCCAGAAGGGGCCAGGGATTCAAGTGGGAAGGGCAAGCTGCACCACACAGCCAAGACCAATGTGTAGTGGGAAGGGCCACAGAGCCAGGCCCCCAGGTCTCAGTGTGCCTCTGGGAGCTAGCCAACCAGGAGCCCACAGGGGGAAGGGCATGGTTCCTGGACCCCCCAGCCCAGGATGGCCTAGAACGAAGTCCTGAGTGCTTCACTGTGAAGAGATGAAGCTCAGAGAGGCCAAGAGAATGACCCCAAACCTCAGAGATCTGGACAGAGCTGGACAAGGCAGGCCAGGCTGGCTGGCTGAGCTTGGTCGGCATGTTGGTCTGAAGGAGAAGGGAGGTGCCAATGTCCTAAAAGAGGAAAGTGGTCCCCACAGCCTTTACCACCCCAGCAGGGGCACAGCGTCCCAGGAGGGCACACCGCACTGCCACTGCTCATGATCCAAACTGAGCCCCCCACTACAGTCTCAGCCCCACAGCCAAGCATGGGGCCAGCACCCACCCAGCCAAGGGGGCTCCCTGGTTCCCCAGGTAGGTTGGTGCCTCCAGGAAGATGCCCAGAGAGAGAAATGGCTGCCAGGCGGGTTTGGCAGTCACTGGGTGAGTGAGAGGCTGGGTGACTTGGGGGTTACAAGGTGGGGTGGTCCCTGGGGTGCAGGGGCATCTGGAGGACTAACTTGTCCACGGCACCACAGGGCCCGCCCTGCTTTGCCCAGCAGGCAGTGTGGTGGACATGGCAGCTGAGCTGGACCCCAAGGGAGTAATTGGATAATTCCCTCCTAAGAGGCCAGGGCAGGAAGGCACCCCGGATGCGCCACCTCCCCAAATTGCCTCCCTGTGGAAGCTGTTTAGGCAGCAGGCAGGGCACGGGAATGACCACGCACTGTCGGCTCCCCAAGCCAGGAAGGGACGATGGCTGGGGCTTCTGCTCCACACAGAGGCTGCGGCAGATGAGAGCGTATTCACCTGCTCATGTGAAGTGATGGAACTGTGAATGAGATGCTGACCTTTCTGGAGTGACAGGTGACCCGCGAGATAGCGGGTGGTGGGCAGTGGCAGTGGCCTCGAAAATTGCTGCTGCTGCCTGAAAATAGACAATAAGAGCGAATGTGGCCGAGGAGCTGTCGCTGCCGTGCTGCGGGGACAAAGCAGATTATCTCGGGCCACCGGTCCAAGCCCATCAGCCTGCCCCTCCCTTGTGCTTGAGGAACAGGGGGCAAAGGCACTACAAGGCCCACCATGTCCAGGAGGAGCCCAGGGAGACAGAAGACGTCCAGCCAGTCTGCATGGTGACCAGCCCCCTGGGGCTCAGCTCACCCAGCCCAGGGCCGCCCCAGACAGGCTCAGTCAGGCCCCACCCCTCCCAAGGGTCCTTGCCTGCTGGACAGCTCCGCAGCAGGACCCGTCTGCCTGGCAGCCTTCTGACCGCTACAGGGGCCAACAGTTCAAATGCTTCTGTGCAGGATGCCCCAGGCCTCATCCTCAGGGCCCCTCATCACCCACCTTCGTCCCAGCCCATGGCCTTGGTGCCCCTGGCCTGCTGCAAGTCCTTCCCTCCAGGGAGACGCCCACCAAGCCAGGCCTGAATGCAGGGCTCCACAGGTAGAGGGCCCGGCCCAGGCTGACTGGCCCCGAGGCCATCTTCTGCCATAGGCAGCAGGATGCAGAGGCCCCAGGGAGGGGCCTGCAGTCCTCTTAGCACCCACCCCGTCCTACACCCTTCCATCCTAGGTGGTGCCCCCGGGGCTTCTCAGATGGCAGGGGCCATGGGGTGCCTCCTGCTCCCAGAAGGGCCTCACCCTGGCCCCATGGGACCTGCCCACCACCACTGCTCCTGCCACCACGGCCATCAGGGCTCCCCAGGGGTGGAGCAGCAGCCCCCTCAGAGGGGCCCCTCCACGGAGTCCTGCCCCTGCTGGCCTGGCTCTGCGGGCACTGGGGAAGCTGGAGGGGGCATGGCAGCCCCAGGACAGTGGTCCAGGTGGGTAGGCCTTGACTCACGGTCCTCACAGCAGGCTGGCCCCCAGGCCACCTCCTGCCTCCACTCAGAGGGGCCACTTTGAAGCAGAGCTTGGAAAACCCTTCTGGTTGTCTCAAGAGGTGACCCAGAGGGCCAACCCCTCAGAAAAGGACGGAGAAATGTCAGGAGTCAGGGGACCAGGGAGCCAGAGGCTGCCAGGGGCGTATGTGGCAGTGGGGGTGGGTCCTGGAGCAGGCAGTGAGTGGTTGGTGGTCACTAACGCTGGGCACAGCAAGAGCCACCACTTTTGCCATCTGAGCATGGGCAGGGCCAGGCCAGGCAACCAGAACACATTGATTGTCCATGCAGCGACCAGCACCGGGCACAGCCACCACCTGCCAGGAAGACCCAGCTGGGCTCTCCATGTGCCCAGGATGATGCGGGGCACTGGAGCTGCTGGGTGGTTCAGGGCAAGGCCCCCAGCCCCCAGCCGACTCTGGACATTGGGGTGGGGTGGGACCCCCCAGGGAAGGTCCCCTACCAGGGAAGGGCTAGCCTGGTGGAGACCCAAGGTGGCCTCCAGGCCCAGCTGGGAGGGTGGGCATCAGCACCCATGTCCCACAACGTACTCACCCCACACCAGAGGAAGCCCACATGTCCCAGAGCCCATGGAGTGGGTCCACCAGCCACGGGCAGAAGTGTGTGCCCTCCACACAGCCAGTCCCTCCAACAGCTGCCTTTAAGCTCCTAGAGGAACTCCCGAGGGGCGAGGGAGCCAAGGGAGGCCAGGACTAGGCTTCCTGGAGAAGATGGGGCAGGGGGCAGGTGACAGGAACATGGGGGCACTGGGGAGGGAGGGGGCTGTATGGGGTCCCGGCATCCAGGCCTGAGAGCGGTGATGACCCCCAGAGAGGAAGCAGAGCCCTGAGGCCAGCACCCGGCCCTGAGGAGCCTCCACATGGCCCTGGACTTGCAGCTGAGGCCCAGGTGGTGGGCCGCACCACTCCCCAGGACCCTCGGCCCTTCGGCCCTGGCCCTCCTTCCCTGGAGCTGCACAGGACGGGGTGGGGTCCTCCTCTTCCCTGGGACGCTGCCCACCTCAAAGAACCCTGCCCCTTCCCAGGTTCACTCCAGCAACACAAGCCGTGCCCTAGAACGTGCACCGGGGGCCAGGGACCCATCCCCAGGCACCCCTCCTCCTGAGGCCTGACTCCATTCCCGCTCTCTGCTCGGCCCCTGCCCTGCTCCCCACAGAGCCGTGGCAACCCCAGGAGACCCCAGCCACCTCCCCCATCCCCAGCAGGACCCTGGAGCCCTCCCCTCTCCAGACACTATCTACCTTCTCTCCTGGATGGGCCCTCCTCTGCCGCCTCATCCTGACACTTCCTTGTCTCTGTGCTTCATTTCCGGTGTCCCCTACCTACTGCAGCAAACCAAATGGCCACAATGACTGTGGCAGACGCCACCAAGTGGTGGCTCCCACAAACCCCAGACATCAGGAGGCACAGCAGGGCCTGGGCTCCTTTCCCCAGTATGGACCCTCTGCTGCTGTCGCCAACACATGTGCCCCCAACTGGGTGCCAGCACAGATCCCCTCCAGCCTCTCCATGAGGAGGGTGGCCAGGCCCCAGAGCACGTGTCCCAGACAGGGCAAGCAGTGTCACTTCCTACAACCTGTCCTTGGCAGTCACCAGACTCACTCCTGCAGGTCATGCACCACAGGCTTCAGGGGACCGCAGTGCAGCCCCAAGCAGAACACGTCCTGGACACTGAGAGCCTTGTTGAAGGGCAAGGCTGGCAGACCCCCCTCCGGCACAGTCCCCATCCTGACACACAATCAGTGCACCTCATGACCATGGCACCAGGTTAGGCTGAGGGCACAAGGTCTCCACCAGAGGGTCCAGGTGTGGTGCAGGCTCCTGGGGCACTGTAGGTACACCACACAGTCCTTCTGAGGACCTAGGGGGCAAGAAAACAGGCCGTACACTCTGCCATGTGCCACAGGACACTTGCACCCAGGTATTCAAAACAGAAGGTGGAGGAAAGCAGCCACCAGCAACCCTGGACCCAAGTCCTCATGCATCGTCAGGCCTGTGACCAGGAGCAAACTGAACCCATCCCTATTGAATGACATCTCCATTCTCTCCACAGCCTCCTCGTCCCCACTGAACCTCCCCCCACTGAGGTGACATCTCCACCCTCTCCACAGCCACCTAATACAAACTGAACCTCCCCCCACTGAGGTGACATCTCCATCCCTCTCCACAGCATCCTCACCCCCACTGAACCTCCCCCCACTGAGGTGACATCTCCACCCTCTCCACAGCATCCTCACCCCCACTGAACCTACCCCCACTGAGGTGACATCTCCACCCCCTCCACAGCTTCCCCATCCCCACTGAACCTCCCCCCACTGAGGTGACATCTCCACCCTCTCCACAGCCTCCTGGTCCTCACTGAACGTCTCCCCACTGAGGTGACATCTCCACCCTCTCCACAGCCTCGTGGTCCCCACTGAACCTACCCCCACTGAGGTGACATCTCCACCCCCTCCACAGCTTCCCCATCCCCACTGAACCTCCCCCCACTGAGGTGACATCTCCACCCTCTCCACAGCCTCCTCGTCCCCACTGAGCCTCCTCCCACTGAGGTAACATCTCCATCCCTCTCCACAGCCTACTGGTCCCCACCGAACCTCCCCCTACTGAGGTGACATCTCCACCCTCTCCAGACCCTCCTCACCCCCACAGAACGTCCTCCCACTAAGGTGACATATCCACCCTCTCCACAGACTCCTCTTCCCCACTGAACCTCCCCCCACTGAGGTGACATCTCCATCCCTCTCCACAGCCTCCTAGTCCCCACTGAACCTCCCCCCACTGAGGTGACATCTCCATCTCTCTCCACAGCCTCCTGGTCCCCACTGAACCTCCCCCCACTGAGGTGACATCACCACCCTCTCCACAGCCTCCTGGTCCCCACCGAACCTCCCCCCACTGAGGTGACATCTTCATCCCTCTCCACAGCCTCCTGGTCCCCACCGAACCTCCCCCCACTGAGGTGACATCTCCACCCTCTCCAGACCCTCCTCACCCCCACTGAATGTCCTCCCACTGAGGTGACATATCCACCCTCTCCACAGACTCCTCATCCCCACTGAACCTCCCCCTACTAAGGTGACATCTCCATCTCTCTCCACAGCCTCCTGGTCCCCAATGAACCTCCCCCCACTGAGGTGACATCTCCATCCCTCTCCACAGCCTCCTTGTCCAAACTGAACCTCCCCCCACTGAGGTGACATCTCCAACCCTCTCCACAGCCTCCTGGTCCCCACTGAACCTCCCTCACTGAGGTGACATCTCTGTCCCTCTCCACAGCCTCCTAGTCCCCACTGAATCTCCCCCACTGAGGTGACATCTCTGTCCCTTTCCACAGCCTCCTGGTCCCCACTGAACCTCTCCCCACTGAGGTGACATCTCCATCCCTCTCCACAGCCTCCTGGTCCCCACTGAACCTCCCCCCACTGAGGTGACATCTCTACCCTCTCCACAGCCTCCTCGTCCCCACTGAACCTCCCCCCACTGAGGTGACATCTCCACCCTCTCCACAGCCTCCTGGTCCACAATGAACCTCCCCCCACTGAGGTGACATCTCCACCCTCTCCAGAACTTCCCGGTCCCCACTGAACCTCCCCCCACTGAGGTGACATCTCCACCCTCTCCACAGCCTCCTGGTACCCACTGAACCTCCCCCAACTGAGGTGACATCTCCACCCTCTCCACAGCCTCTCCATCCCCACTGAACCTCCCTCCACTGAGGTGACATCTCCACCCTCTCCACAGCCTCCTGGTCCCCACTGAACCTCCCCCCACTGAGGTGACATCTCTATCCCTCTCCACAGCCTTCTGGTCCCCACTGAACCTCCCCCCACTGAGGTGACATCTCCACCCTCTCCACAGCCTCCTCACCCCCACTGAACCTCTCCCCACTGAGGTGACATCTCCACCCTCTCCACAGCTTTTTTAAACTAAATTTTGTCTGGATCATCTCTCTATTGGTGAGTGGAGTATTACAAGGTCCTTTCATTATTTCATTATTGGAGACTTTCTGTCCCCTTAAGTCTACTGGTATTTGTTTTATAAAATTGAATGTTTGACAATAGGTGTACATAGATTTATAATTGTCATAACTTCTTGATGAATTGACCTGTTGATCATTGTAGAGTTATTTTTATGGTTTGGATACTGTGTGTTCCCAAAAAAGTTCCTGTGTCAATGTAGGAATGTTCAGGAGCGAAATGATTAGATTATAAGAGCTGTCAACTAATCTGTGAATCAATACATTTGATGTAGTGACCATTTGAATGGACTAATTGCTGCTAACTGCAGGTAAGCAGCTGCATATATGGAAGAAGTGGGATACTTACATGTCCATGGATTACATATTTTGTCACTGGCTCACCTTTCCTTTGCCCTTTTCTTTCACCATGATATACTGTCTCACCTAGGGCCCAGATCAATGAGGTCAGCTGACCATAATCTGAGACCTCTGAAACTATAAGCCAAAAATAAACTTTTCATTCTCTATGCTGTTTCATTTCAGGTAGTTAACATATATAGAGATGGAAACTGATTAAAACAGTGATCTCTTTTGTCACTTCTATTGCTTTAAAAGTTTATTTTGTTAGCTATAAAGCAGAATTCTATTTCCTTTGAGATTCCATTTGTTTGGAATATCATTTTCTTTTTTTTAATTTTATTTTTTATTGGTTGTTCAAAACATTACAAAGCTCATGATATATCATCTTTCATACATTTGACTCAAGTGGGTTATGAACTCCCATTTTTACCCCAAATACAAATTGCAGAATCACATTGGTTACACACTCACATTTTTACCTAATGGCATATTAGTGACTGTTGTATTCTGCTACCTTTTCTATCCCCTACTATTCCCCATCCTCTCCCCTCCCATCTTCCCTCTCTACCATTTTCAACTTGAAGTTTCAGTTAGTTTCTGTCTTCACTGGTGATATGACTTTCTTATAGACAGTCTACTATTGGGTCTTTCTCTTAATCCATTCAGCCAAGTCTGTAACTTTTAATGGAAGAATTTAGATATTTTATATTTAGAGTGATTTGGGGGAAGTTATGAATGTGTGTTTGCCATTTTCTTCTAGCTATTTCAAATTTTCTTTTCTCATTTATTTGCCTTTTATTTGTTTTTGTGATTTGATGACTCACTGTATTCATAATGTTTTTTTAAAAAAACTTTGATTTATGTATTTACATTGTTAGTGAAATTTATATTCTCAAATGTTATTATTATAATAGTTATACTTTGTCACTTCTTGGTGTAAGACTCCCATAAACATATTTCTAAGTCTTGTCTGCTGCTTATGAATTTTGTTGGCTTTTTTCTTATCTTAGAAAGTCTTTATGTCTCATTTTCTGAAGATAGTCTTACTTGCTATAATAATCTTGGTTGGCAGTTATTTTCTTTAGACGTGACAAATCTTTTTTATCTATAGGATTTCTGATGAGAAATCTGCTTATTAGTCTAATGATATTGCCCATAAATGTGACTTGGCACTTACAGAGTTTAAAATTCTTTCATCATTCTGCATTTTGACAATTTTACTATAATATGCTGTGGGGAGGATCTTTTATGGTCATGTATATTTCAATATCTATGAACCTCCTCTACCTGGCTGTACATCTCTTTTCCAAGATTATAGAAGTTTTCTGCTATTACTTTATTGAATTATTTTCTATGCTCTTAATCTTTCTCTTTTCCCTTTACATTATGCCAGTGATGTGGTTATATGATCTTTCAATGGTGTCTCAAAAATTTAGGAATGCTCTCTTCGTTTTTTCTATTTTTTTCTTATTTCTATGAATTTTCTATTTCCAAAGACCTGTTTTCAAGTTCTGTTATTCTTTATTCCATTTGATCTACTGTATCATTGAAGTTTCAAATTAATTTTTATCTGACTTATGGTCTACCTTTTCAACATTTTTCATTGGTTGTTTTCAAAATTTATGTCTCTTTACTGAATTTCTTCTTACATCCTGTGTTGTTTTCCTAATTTTATTTCACTGTTTATCTACATTTTCTTTATATTAATTGGGCTTTTTTTTTTAAAAAAAAGTCTTACGTGTACATACACACTGAGGTGAGTGATATACAAGGATATCAAATTCTACAAGAGAAAAATGGAAACTTTGTGAAATTCAGAAATGTGGGACAGGAGACTAGCAAGGAAAAAAATCTCAGTACCTACTGCCTCAGCTACATAGCTGGAGTAGTAGGTGTTCCACTTCTCAGGAGTAAAGGTGAAAGAGAGAGTCTCCTCCTTCAAAGTCCTCCTTCAAAATCTATTTGGGGAAATACTAGTAATCATACCTTTTGGAAAGTTTCACAAACCCTATAGGCTCTCTGTTTAAAAATAAGTCTTACATCTGCATAATATCCTGGCTTTGGAAAAGAAAATCATCTCAATTCCCAATAATATTTCTCTAACCAGGAGTAATCTTTAATAAAAAGACAGTGTGTCTGCAAATTGGTGCAGCCAATATGGAAAGCAGTATGGCAATTCCTTAGAAATCTGGGAATGGAACCACCATTTGACCCAGCTATCTTTGGTCTACCCAAAGGACTTAAAAACAGCATACTACAGGGACACAGCCACATCAATGTTTATAGCAGTACAATTCACAATAACTTAACTATGGAGCCAACCTAGATGGTCTTCAGTGGATGATTGGATTACAAATGTGGCATATATTCACAATGGGATTTTACTCAGCAATAAAAGAGAATAAAATCATGGCATTTGCAGGTAAATGGATGGCATTGGAGAAGATAATGCTAAGTGAAGTTAGCCAATCTTAAAAAAAAAATGCCAAATGTTTTCTCTGATATAAGGAGCCTGATTTATAGTGGGGTAGAATGGGAGGAATAGATGAATTATAGATAGGAATTATAGTGGGACGGGAAGGGAGGAGGCAGGGAATTAACAAGGATAGTGGAATATGATGGACATCATTATTTAAAGTACATGTATGAAGACATGAATTGGGTGTCACCTACTTTATATACAAACAGAGATATGAAAAATTGTGGTATTTATGTGTAATAAGAATTGTAATGCAAAAAACCCCACAAAGTACATGTATAAAGACATGAATTGGTGTGAACACTTTTATATACAAAGATATAATATGTTTAATAAGAATTTTAATGCATTTGATATTGTGTATTTAAAAAATAAAATCAATTAAAAAACAAAACAAAACAACAACAACAAAAAATAGTCAAAAAACAAACAACAACAAAAAAGAACCATGAAATAAAAAATATAGTGTGGATTTTGAGTGTCTTGGGTTCCAGAAACCATAAATGTTACCCTTTCTGGAACCGTACATATTCCACTGCATTGGCTGAGAGTAACTGCCTAATTCATGAAACATAGTTCTTTAATGTGACACTGATAAATTTAACTTAAAGTGCTGCACTATAGGGAGTGGGTGTTGCCACACAGAGGGGAATAGAGGATGCTGCCTTCAAAAACTGTGGGATGGGGAGACAAAATATCAGTGTTCTAAATAAGTAAGTGGTCAAAGAATGCCTATTGATGAATTTTGTAGTTCATAAATTATCATCAAGTCAACATCTCTATAAAGTATCAGATTTTGACAAGATGGAAAAAGTTTGGTCTCCTCAGTGAGTCTTAAAAAATCAGGTAAGCTATAAGTGAAATTCCAGGTTAAATATTCTTTTCTCTCTGAATGTTTTTTGTCACACAGATTCTGTTTTTTTATTCTTTATCCTTTCTTCACACTCTGTTCTTTCATAATGTTATGTAATTTCATTAGTTCAGCATTAGAGTGAATTGGTTATATTCTATCCCCCCTTAAGGAATACAAGTAAAAAATTATAGAACTTAAAAATATAAGCCTATATAATATTAGTGAACCACCCAAATACATTTAGGATTTCCTATATAATATAAATAGTAACTACTATTTAATACCTCTTTAGAAAATTAATTTGGTCTATGAAATACTTATATCGAGAAACTAATTATTGGGTATATGTATATTATTTGATCATTTATTATTTAGGAATAACACAGTAATAAATTCATCACTTTCCTGGAATTGTTTAAATCTTTGCTTTACATGTTGTCAATAAAATGTTACTTTTTCTCAGCATGACCACAAATACAAGTCAGAATTAATAGGACAGTTTATTTTGGATACTTTAAGTATCCAAAAAGGACATTTTGGGAATTCTGTTTCTTACTTTTTATATAATTATGCATGATATGGTGAAGATTTTTATATCTCCAGGTACCTATGTTTACCAAATATGGGCAAGTTATAAATTGCAACTTTAAAAGGAAGTCTCAGTAATATGAAAACTTTTGCAAATTTTTTCCATGCCTTTAGGGCACTGAGAGTTAACAATGACAAAAAAGAGTTGCCTAGTGATTTCCAAAAACTGTCTCCAACAATGTAATCTAATTTTATTAACTATTTTCTTTATTGTAGTTCAATAACAGGTAATAATAAAATATTTTAAATTAAAAATTGTTATACCCAAAGAATAGAATAGCATGAATAGTAATATGCTTGAACCTCTTTATTATACAGCTCAACAGCAACAAGATACATATCAGTCTCTGTTGAAAATAGGCTTTTCAAAGAACTGAAACATGGTCTCCTGAGTCTCAAGCGTCATCACAGTGTATCTCTACTACCTGTCACTTGACTTACTGTTTAATTTAGATGGCTGCCAGCACTTACTAAAATCCTAGGTAAATACAGTATAAGGAACATCCCTAGAAATATCATAATAACAGTAGGTTCTAAAAACTTGCAAGCTAACTAGAAGAAAAAAAAACACACATGTAAACACTTTTGTAATGATTCTTCAAATTGTCTTTCAAAGATAGTTATTCTCTTTTGATTGATTTAACTACATGTTTCTTAATGAATTAAAAAATGCATCTCAGTTATTACAGATAGTAAATAGTGAACTGAGTTTATGTTAATATTAACAAGACACACAGTAAATGTCACCCTGTCTGAAAAGACAACACTGTCTTGGTAATAGAGATGCTGAAACTGGGACCCAATCCAAGAAACACTAGAGTAGTGACTGTAACAGAGTTTTCTGGCAATAGGATGATGATTTCTTATTTACCTGGAGCAGCAAGCATTTTAGTAAATCCCCAATTTAAATTACTTTACAATGTAACTGAAAAGTTTAGTCTATTTATTACTTGTATGTGTGTGATATGTGTGTTATGTGTAAAGAAAGAGAGAAAAAGTGCAGGCAACATAATATAGCCTGCCTCTTTGTTAAATACAAATGCTAATGACAATAAAAATAACTATATACATGGGCGGGAAAGAACTACTTCTGGAAGAATGTAAAACAACTGAACAGCTTAGGATTAATGGTTTACAGAGACTGGTATTTAGGTTTGCAATCCAAAGATATTCAAACTCCCACCATCTCAAAAAACTCTTCTCAGGATTATCCTTAAAATAATATTAAAATAATAAAATAATATTTTCCTATTTTGAAAAATGTCTAAGATTCTGTAAATGTAGTCCTTACCCAGATATAATACATTGAATAAACATTGCTTTATTGCTTGATTATCATTTTTCTGGATTTTTCTTCCTGTTTGCTTGCATATATGTGTATGTCCACATGTTACATATGACCATACTGAACTATTACTCTAATAAGAACTACACACAATATATAAAATGCCTATAAATTGCCACAGGAAATATCAAGTTCTTCATCTCTTATATCCTGTCATAAAACCTATCAAAAAGGCACTAATACTATAAACATTTTATAGATGAGGAAACTTAAGTATGTAAATGTAAATGTGATTACCATATCAGGATTGTGTGCTAGAATTGCTGGCCAAGCTATTCAACTTTGAACTTCCAGTATGCTAATATTCACATCCAATTCCATGAAGAGACATGGAATAGCCTGAAGCAGAAGAAAAAATTAGTAATGAGATGTGACTTCAATTACATTTTTGGTATTTTGTTAATCACGAATATTTTTATTGATTTATAATTTCAAAAATACTGTACTAAAATATTTATCTCAATTACTGTGTTTAACACATCATTAAATTTTGTGCCCAAGGCACATGTCTTATTCATTTCACTTGTCCAACCCTTGACTTGGCTCTGTGACATATTCACATTCACTGTCATTGACACTGCAAGAATGAAGGAAACTGATTGAAATGTCTGACCAATCACTGAATGATTTAATGAGCACAAGAGTCTCATGTAACTTATCTAGGCTTCAATTATTTCATCTCAGAATAGCATAGTTATGGATATTCAATTATCAACATATAAAATGTTTTATAGAGATTATTTAAAAATTATTTGCTATTTTAATTAAATTTACTAATAAAGTAAAAAAAATAAAGATATATCAAATGATCATCACCCCTTACCTTTTAATACTACCTTAGAATTTACAAATACTTTCAAATATGTCAAAAAAGCAGTTTTACCCACCAAAAACCCTGTTGGTAAGATAAGTTTTGTTCATTTTATTGCTGAAGAACATGAGACATTCAAAGGTAACAAAATTAGTAGTAAGGTCACTTTCTTCTCTCAGTTCATTGCTCAATTCTGTTCTGCTATTGCTGTGCCCCAATCAACCAAATAAAATATTAACGTGTTGAAAGGTGAATTGAAATTGCTCCAATTTTATTGTAAGAACAGTATTAAGCTTCAACTGAAACAAACAAGCATGTACACAGACAAAACACTACTTGTACCTTTTTATTTCTATAACCAACAGCTTGTAAATGGTTGCAGAAGCCTGTGCTAGATAAAATTGACAATTTATTTTGCTTACTCAAGATAGTATCATTGGGGAAAAGTGGTTGTAGGGTACATACTAAGTCTACATACTATACTTGCAACTTTTAAAAATCTTAAAATATTTTGAAGTTGCTTGAATTTTTTATAAAATTATGAAAAAAAGATTGTGGTAAATTAGTGGGGGAATATAAGAGTCTTTGAATGATTTTTAGACAAAAAAAATGTATAAAACCCCTGTACACTTAATAATCTTCAATTTTAATAGAAAAAGGATTTAAGCAGAAGAGGAATCTTTAAAAGTTTTTTAGAAAAATTTTCACCTTCAGAACTGTAAACTGAGTACAAAGTGAGTTAAAAACAATGTTTACACTAAGTTAGAAGTAATGTTTAGGTAGACAATACATATAATCAATAGTATATGCATTTAATTTATGCATTTAATTAATGTTTATATAAGATTGAGTTATGTACATAATACTTCATTGTTTGATCATCATTTTTTCTATATATTTTTCTGCATGTTTGCATATGTATGTACATAGTTCTTGAGAGCATCCACTAAAATTTATTAATTTTGCATACAGGAAAACATCTTGTGTAGTGTGAATCAAATCATTGGTTTTAGCACTAGAGACAGTTAACATAATATATATATTCTCTACCTATACATTTTCATGCATATAACAGAGAAACAGAAGCATACATTTGAATCATATAACAAAATATGAGCAAGAAAGACTGAATATCAAAAATAGTTTGTTTAGTTCTAAAATGTAACCCAAAGGCTCATGTTTTAAAGTCTTAATCTCCAGCCAGTGGTTATTGGCAAGCGGTAGAAACTTAAGGAGGTAGAGCCTAGTTGGGGAAATAGGTCATTGGGAGCATGTTTTTATAAGGTACATTTTGTTGCTCACCTTTTACTCTCTTTCTCATTTTTTCTCTCTCTGCTTCCTGGATACCATGGATATACAGATTTGCTTCACTGCACTCTTCATACCATAATGACCTGACTCACATTGGTATAGAATCAATGGAGCCAAGTGACATGCACAGAAACCTCTAAAACCATATATATATATTTCTCCTCTACATTGATCTTTTTCAGAAATTTTTTCACAGCAACAGAAGGCTAACAATATAAAAATATATATGTATTAAAGAATTAATTTTTTACCAAGAGGAATTGAACCAAATAAGGCAAATCTTTAATTCTAAGGAACTTAATAATTCACATATCAATTTATTTTTACTCATTTAAGAACCAAATTATAATCTAATTTTAGAACATTTTCATTACAATAAAATAAAATAAAAATCCTCATTAGAACTTCCTAAACAGCAACACAAAAAATACCATGGAATAGTTCCAAAATAAAAAATAAAACTGGTTCATGTTATGAAAATAAAGAGAAAATCAATCACTTAAACTTTCTGAAAATTGTCATGAGGAGAAACATCAAGTGAATAAGTGATTTATTCAAGAAAACAGGTTATGAGAGTTGGGCTCTGTGCCTTCAAGTCATAATCACTCCCTATCTTCTTTGGGAAAGGTCAGCTTTGGGTGGATATGGCCAAGAAGATGTAAATGTATCTGCCCTAAGTCTTAGGTTCAGGGCTGCAATGTCTCATGGGAAGAGGCGGGCTTAATATATTTCTTATCTGCTGCAGCTGTGTGTTTTAAAGATTAATTTACAGTATAGTTCAAAGAGGCATGGGAATACCTTTCTTCACTCAGTTCCCTGGTGGCGCAGGATGTTTGTGATATAGCATGCCAGTCCACACATAGATGGGCACCAATTTTCTTGCCCAATTTCCTCATAAAGTAAAGTTGTGATGTAGGGAGAGACAGGTTGATAAGACCAGATGTTTTCTCCCTAGCTCAGTACCCTGTTTGTGCAACAGAGGTGTGTCTTTAAGAAAGATAGGCCACTGTTCTTGCTGTTCTTTTAAGATGTTGAGCTCAGAGGCTTTGCCTTATAGCAGAGAATATCCATAAAAGAATAGAAAGTTCTGAAGATTTTCTCAATGGTATTCACTTTATTTAAAGTAGAGTAAATGTTGGAAACTTAAGCCTTGGGATGGACTCTGAACAATGGATATTTTGTTCATAGAAAGTAAGAGAAGAGATGGGTAGCTTCATGAAAGCAAGAATCTTAAGTATAACCCAGTTAATTTAAAAAGAAAACAAGGAAAAGAGATATCTGAGAGAGTTACCCCCATTGTCAGAACAAACTTCAAAGAAAAGTAAAAAATTAACCATAAAAGGTGATTTGTATGGGTACCACAGGTGTATGACTTTAAGTGAATCAGACCATAGATTAATTTATACTCTCATCCACTGTCAAACAATAGAACAATCCATTGGTAATTAGAAGAACCCAAGAGTCATTTGCAATTTCAAAAAAAAAGAAAGATGGCTTAACAGAGAAATCAGTGAGAAATAAAGTCAAAGGGAACCCTAATAACAAGATAGTCATCATCTCCTTGTAAAAGTGTGCACATGTCCAAGTCTATATTATGCAGGGTAACAGAAGACATTTCATTTACTGGTGATATTGTTTTCTCTAAACTAACCCAGCAAATTTACTAAAGAAAAACAATTTTTAAGCATTACAGTAAACTGCGGAGTTAGCCTACTCCATATTTAGAGGGATTTCAATCAAAGATGACCGTATTTAAGGAAAAATAATTGAGACATGCAAAGGGATGAGAAACTACAGCCATAAGTAAGAAAAAACACACAACAAAAACAACAAAGCTAATAATAACAACAACAACAGCAGACCCAAACAACAGAGACTACTTGTGAGAATACGTAGATGATAGGCTTGACAAAGACTTCAAAGTAGCTAATATAACTATTAATTCAAAGAATTAAAGAAAAATCATGCTTAAAGATTGAAAGGAAGTAAAAAGTTTATGATCATATTATGAAATAGGAAACACCAATGAAAGGAAAAAAATGTTTTTTTAAATAGTTAAAAATTCTGGAGTTGAAAATTGCAATGATTATATTTTAAAATTAACTGCTAAGGCTGAATACCTGAGACCTGAAAAAAGTCAGAATCTGTTCAATTGACCATATCAAGAACCATCACTCAAATGGAATAAAAAAAAAAGAAAAAAAATGAAATGAACAGTCTCTGAGAAAGGTGGAACACAATTGTCTATAACAACATCAGTTTAATGGAAGAATCAAATGTTCAAGCTTTGGAACTCTTTAATTAAGCCAATAAAATCTACAGCATAGATTCCTTATCTGATGCACTGAAAATTGTTTGTGCCAATACCAATTGCAACATACAATAATAATCAGTAACATAGTAGATGAAAATAATGTTATATTTTCTAATTTGTTCTGATAAACATTTTTCAACGTGGCACTATCAGCATATTGTACTAGGTAATTCTTAACTCTGGGGACTCTTATACATTGCATGATGTTTAACAACCTCACTGATTTCTACTCATTCAATATCAGTAGTAAAACCAGCCATAGTCTTGAAAAACAAAAATGTCTCCAAATATGGCCAACAGACCCCTACTAAGGGCAAATTCCCACTCATTGACAACCACTCTGTGATGTATCAGCAAAATTTTCATATCCCCAAATATGGTATATATGAGTTTGTTTAATCATTTAACATTTCAATAAGAGAACTATTTACCTATCTCAATTAATTTATGTAGGATTGATTGTCTCAAAAAATGTCTTTTAGGATGAAATAACTTGACATCTTACTTATCACAAAGTTTTACAGGTATAACTGTTGTAATTTTTAGTCATGTTTTCAGAGGTTTAGTCCATTGTCAGCAGACTCCATAACTCTGGGACTGAATAAGGTAGAAATAATCCTAGGTTAATCTAACCTGGAGTCCATAGCAAACAATTTATGTGAGACTTCTATAATCTGTATGAAACTCTTTTCCTTCCCTTTCATCCATTTTCTCCCCTCCCTTCCCTGACAGAGAATTGTTAAGTTGCCAGGATGGACTTGAACTTACTATCCTTCTCATTTAGCTTCCCAAGTAGCTGGAATTATTGTAATATACCACCATGACCAGCTTGTGGATGAACTGTCTGAAGGATTCCCTTCTCTATTAAGGAAACCTTGATTTATAAATGTGAAGAATCTTGTCAATTCTAGAGCTGGGAAAAAAATGAAGTTGATGTTAGACGCATTTCTTGAAAATGGATTGCACTTATTACCCAGATAATAGAGAAAGTTGACTTTAAATTTTATATAATAATCATAGGCCTCTAAAAATTTCTTAGGTTGTCTTAAGTTACACAATTCTTATTGGACAATGTAGGCAAATATCCAGTATATTTCACCTAAATCAAAAAGGCTTTGAGACAATTGAAAACAGTGTACTTCTCTATATAGGAAAGATTTTTGTTACTTTAAGAAATATTAGTGTAATAATATCCAGATATATAAAAAGCTTTAAAAACTTAATAACAAATACTCTAAATAAACCTGGTAAAAGGACAAGAATAGATAATATTAAAAGAAGGAAGTCAAATTACCAACAAATTTATTAAAAATTCAACTAATTAGTCATCAGGGAAACAAAGGCCAAACCCACAATGACACATCTTTTCACCAATTGGAATAGCTATTATTAAAAATACAAAATATCACATTCTGAAAAGAATGTGGATGAAAGGAAATTCTCATACACTTTTGGTGAAACTCTAAATTAATAGAGGCACTGTGAAGAACAGTGTGGAGAAAATAAAATAGATCTATCATGTGATCCAGCAGTCCCACTATAGGGAACATATTCAAAGGAACAGCATCAAAGAAATAGCTTCACTCTCATGTTTATTGTAGTGTTATTTAAAATAACTAAGATATGAATGAAACTAGATGTCCATCAATGAATGAATGGATAAAGGATGTATTGAGTATATACACAATGGGATATTATTCAGTTAAAAAATGTTGTCCTTTTGTTTGTGCAAAATGGATGGAACAGGAAGACAAGGTTAAATGAAATAAGTAAGACATGTAAAAAGGCAAATATGAGAGTTCTGTCAGAAGTGCCACACAGGAGTGAGCACAGATGCTTATCCTTGAGTGATGGGGGTTTCAGGGACTGGCTTCCATTAGTCCCTCTGGGGCCAGGGAGTCCCAGTTGGTGGCAGCCAGGCACTCAACACCATCCCAACTGTGGCATGTAGCAATTATGCTCCTGCCTTGGTAGATTGCTGTTCCCACAGGCACCCCTTACTGCTTGGGAGTGGTGGGTGGGCGACTGCCTGGCTCATGTTCCCGTGAGTGAGTCCAGGCCAGTGGTTATGACCCCCAAAAGGGTGGCAAGCCACAGGCAGCTATAGCCAAGCTCTTGTCTCCATCTCCATAGTTCTCTTTTGCAGCATGGGGATACTTTTAAAAAATAAAAAAAATCCCCAAACTCAAGAGCAAGTTTCAGTGGCAGATGCCAGCATTATTACCAGATCTTAAGGCAGTCTGCATTTGCCACCCAGGCCAGGTTGTCTAAGGGTCACAAGTATTGCCAATGTCAGGTTAGAGCCCTGCATCTGTGTGAGAGTAGTAGCTGGGTTACAGTGCATTCAATCTCAATATTTGGTAAGGATCCAGTGAGAGGCTCAGAAGACATAGTAGCCAAATTTAAATTGCCTGAATAATTCTAGAAAGTAATAATCAAATATAACATTAAAAATTATTTTTTTTTCTAGAATCAGAGAATCTCTAGAATTTAAAGTCTCACAGGGAAAATGATTTTTTTCCTATCTCTCTTCATTCTCTAAACATGAATCCCCAGTACATAAATCCAAAAGTTTTTATCTAAAACATTTCAAAACACAAAAAATCCACATTAATTCCCAATAAGCCATAAAAAGTGTGCTTTTCTTATGAGAAAGGGCTACACTTTAACCATATGCATATT
Organism: Ictidomys tridecemlineatus; assembly: GCF_052094955.1. Lineage (NCBI taxonomy): Eukaryota > Metazoa > Chordata > Mammalia > Rodentia > Sciuridae > Ictidomys > Ictidomys tridecemlineatus. Next base: position 69,932,132 of record NC_135485.1, read on the forward strand.
ATCAACTACCTTAAATAGAAATCCCAGTGGATTATGACATTATTTTAATCTACTATGTTACTGATTATTATTGCATGTTGCAATTGGTATTGGCACAATTTTCAGTGCATCAGATAAGGAATCTAAGCTGTAGATTTTATTGGGCTTAATTAAAGAGTTCCAAAGCTTGAACATTTGATTCTTCTATTAAATTAATGTTGTTATAGACTATTGTGTTCCACCTTTCTCAGAGACTGTTCATTTCTTTTTTTTTTCTTTTTTTTTATTCCAATTGAGTATTAGTTCTTGATATGTTCAATTGTGAAGAAAGCACGCAAGCACACAGAAATACTTTTCAAAATCCAGGACTGCTCTGGACCTTAGGGTTCTGTTGTAAAGAGAGAGCAAGCCACCTGAAAATCCTCTGTTTAGTGAGGAGAAAGACATTCAAGAAAGTTCAGCCCAAATGAGGCAAGGGATTGAGTTTCAGAGGTGTGTAGCACAGTCTCACTGGGTGATGCCCACTTCCAGAGCACCATTCCTCCTGGGAGCCCCAGGGGGTTCACCTGCTCTTTGCTGGGAGCTGAAGACAGTCCCAGACACCTCTTTCCATCAAGGCTAAGGGTCCATGCTCATTCCTTTGTGGCAGCTCCACACAATTTTTCCTCTCATATGTGGATGGCTTAACAAAAACAACCTGAATAAATAATAGGAATTAATAGAGAAATGGGGAGTATAATGTTTTAGTCAGTTTTTTTGTACTGCTGTGACCAAAAGAACTGACAAGAACAATGTAGAGGAGGAAAAGCTAATTTTGAGTCATAGTTTCAGATGTCCAGTTGATGGTCAGCCGACTTCATCACTTCACACCTGAGTGAGGTAGACCTCTCATGGCAGAAGGAAATGGTGAAGGAAAGCAACTCAGAACACAGCAACCAAGAAGCAGAAATAGAACTCTACTCATAAGTGACAAAATATGAACCCCCAAAGCATACCTACAGTGATGTACTTCCTTCAGTGACACCCTAACTACCTACAGTTACCAGCCAGTTAATCCATATCAGTGTATTAATCCACCGATTAGTCTTCACCTTTTTTGATCTAATCATTTCACCTCTGAAAATTCTTGCATTGTCTCAAACATCAGCTTTTGGAGAACACCACATAATCAAACCATAGCAGACAGAGAATAATAAGTTCTAGTGTTCATAGAGAATTATGAGGGATGTAGAGTTCACAATAATCTAATATATACTTTACAAATAACAAGAAAACCAAAGCTCAATGCTTTCCCTACCCCACCCCCATCTCATGATAATTAATACAAATTAATGATGAAAGGGAAGTGTTAATCACCCTGATTAAATCAGCACATATTGGATCCGTGTATTATAATGTCACACTGAACACTAAAAATATGTACAATATTATAAACAAAAATTTCAAAATAGACTTAAGGAAATGGAAATGTTAAAACTACCCTTATTTAATTATTACACATTATTTACATATATTAAATTATACATGATATGTCATAAATTTGTACAATTAATATTTTCAGAGGTGCCTCAATAATTAAATGGAATAACAGTACAATATGGTATATCATGCTTTATTAATAAAAAATGAAATAATCTTGGAAGTATGCTCTATTTATAAAAAGATAATATTATTTTAAAATATTGAAAAAAATTGTCAAAAGTGTTTTAAGAACTTTGACATTGACTTTTAGAGAAATAGCTTTCTATAGATAATAGTTTCTTTTGAGGAAATTTAAAAATTTTTCATTTACTCTGCAGATTAAGTGAAAAAATAATGATATAGCATTAAACATTTGAAAATAAAAATTTAAGTACTAAGGTTGTAAATTTTGAAATTGAATAAGATTTATATTATAATGTAATAATTTAAGTTTAGTACACATATATGCGCCTTAAGATTTAAATGTATATTTAAAATTTCAAGTCATCTCTATCATATAAAAGGAGGTCTACTTTTCACAAGTAAATTTATAATACATGTAGTTATATGAATGCTTCATATTAAAAGGCAGTACTGACAACATAGCAAAGTCATAGCTGAGGTTAATTTATGGATGCAAGGTAGGAGGTGTTAAAACTATAAAGTATTTGAAGGTTCATGATACCATAGCAACTGATTTTTTAAAAAGTCACAATAGACCTAATGTAATACTATCCTCATAAGGAATTAAGAAATCTATAAATATTAGATCTTTAATTTTAACGCTTTTTAACTTTTCTATAAGACCTTGCTAATGCTCATTAATCTCTCTGTGATTAATTCCTTAAATCTGTAAAATAAGATGTTAATAATTATAATAAAACAGAAATGTTATTTTTCAAATAAATCACAAACAAAATGATTATAATATTTTAGAAAAAAAAATTGTTATTTCTTGTGTGTGTTTGGTGTTGCATAGTAAAGACAGGAGATTAAAAGACTTTCAAAATAGCAATTTATTTAATTTAATGAATAGATATCACTTTCTGAAAATCTATTTTATGTAGGCACTGTGTTACAATTATAACCTCTAATATTTGTTGATTAATTTTTTGGCACCTAATGAGTGTCTTATATTATCATAATCAGGCCTCAGAACAACACATGAGGTATGCTTAGTTGCCTTTTTTCTTTTAATGAATAATAGAGTTTCAAAGAAAATAAAGCTTTCCCTGCTACTACTCAACTTGTAAGAATGGAAACTGTTTTTCCTTCTTCACAAGTATCATATCCTGTTTTTTTCTATTATAATACATGGACTCTTGATGAATAAATAATGAGTAAATGAATAAATATCAGCCTTATCAAAAATACACCTCTAAAATAACTTTAGTTTGTAGGAACTAATTATTCATCCTCATAATTTTGGTTATGATGCTAGAAAGAATAAGCCTCTCCCTTTCAAAGATGTCTGCATCTCAGTCTTCAAAATATGTGAATGTGTTATGGTATATAAAAAGAGTCATTAGGTGCAGATGGAAGTAAGTTTACTAATTTGCTGAACTGAAAACATCTAGACCATCATGAGTTATTCAGGTAGACCTCATATAAATCAGAAGCATACTTAAAAGTTTAACAGGCAAGAAGAAAATGAGAAATTAGGCAGGGTGAGAAGAAACAATAAATTTTTCTGGCTTTGAAGAGGAAGTAATGGTCCATGAAGCAAGGAACAAGTGTGTTCTCTAGAAGGTAGAATGCTTGATATTAGGGAAGGGAATGAATTCTCCCCAAGCATCCTGAATGAACAAAACCCTGAAGACACTGATTTTAACCCCCCCCCAAAAAAAAAATTGTGACAGACACACCGAACTGTAAGATGAAAAAAACTATATTTTTAAAATAATTATAAAATGTTAATATAAAAGTATAATACAGAAACTAATATTCATGTTCGTGGATTAGAAGCATTAAGTGTTAAAATGTTCATACTACCTGAAGTGGTCCATATTTTCAGTGCTATCACTATCAAAATTTCAATGTTATTTTTCACAGATATTAAAAAATTCTAAGATTAATCTAAAACTACAGAAATAATGCATAAATGGCCCCGAAAATCATGAGAAAAAAAAAAAAAACTGGAAGTTTTAGTATTCACCATCTAATTTTAAATTGTCCTAAAAAACAATAGTAACTAAATAGCATGATATAGGAATCAAAATATTTACATTGGGCAATAGAACACGATAGAAACTCCAGAAATGAACCCATATACCTCCAAGATGATTTTTTTATTAAGGTGCCATGGATATATAAAGGAAAAAGGATAGCCTCTTCAATAAATTTTGATGTGAAATCTGATATTTCATTTCTTTGCATATAAATATCTGATTTTCACATCAAAATTTATCTGTGAAAAATGACATTGAAATGTATATTAAAAAAACCTACTCAAAATGTATTTTAAATCCCAGAAATAAATAATTTTTATGTTTTAAATGTTGTGCTGTTCTGAGTAGTATGATGAAATATCAGTTAAATGTTTTGTCAGGGCCAGGGCATAAACTATTGCCTTGTCAAATATATTCAGGCTATATATTACACACATGTTGGTCATTTAAGTGGGCATCTTGGTGATAAAATCAACTCAACAGTATTACAGTACTTGTATCCAAGAAATAATTATTTGCTTAACAATGTTGTTATAGTGATGCTACCAATTTGGATATTCCAAAGAGAAGCTATAAAGTGCTTCCTTTAAATAAAAAGGTCAATGTTCTGAACTTAACAGAAAATGGAAAAATATTCTATACTGAAGTTGTGAAGGTCTGCAGTAAGAGTGAATGTCCTATTTGTTGAAAGGTGAAGAAAGAAAAATAAATGTATGGATTTTCCTGTTGTTTTTCAGACAACAAATATTGCTTGGCTTTTATTCCTACTTTATTATGCCTATAAATCTCCAGTGGCCTTGGTCTTCAAATAGCTTACTTTTATTTGTGAACAATATTAAAGTCCTTATTATTCACGAATAAAAGTAAGCACAAGAGAGATAAGCTTTCATTTGGTAAAGACCAACATCCATGATTAATCCATCCACCAGTCACGGTTTCCTGCTGCTGGTGAGACAGGATGAGAACAACCCTTGTTATTAAGAGGTCTGATGCCAACCAAGTACTAAGATGAGGTGTCTCTAGCATCTCTGAGAAATGCCTGAAGGAGTTAAGGATGGCCCAGCTCACATTAGGCCAGATTTGTATACTGATTATTTCAAGCTAAAATTGCTTGAAGAACTGTAACTTCAGAAAGAGTCATTTTGTCCTGACTTTCCCACCATTTAGCAAACCACAAACATGAATCTGGGAGGGATGCTCTGCACACATGATGGGTGGAAAATGCCTAGATCACCAGACTGATCGTGGGGGCTACAGTCAGGTAACAGGCTCACCCTGAAGGAACCCTCACCTTGCCCAGCTCCCCCGACCCCGCCATGAGCGGCATCCCAGGTGTCACCTGCCCCGTCACCAGGCATGCGTTTGTCCCCGTCATTCCTTCCCCAAGTTCTGATTCCTTGTCTAACAGGATGGGAAGCACCATGCTTTCTGTGGAGATCCCCAGGTACGTGCGGATTTAATAAAACATTCAGCTTTTCTCTTGTTACCTGCTCTTATGTTGATTGGGTTTCCACAGCCAGGCCAGGAGCCCACGTGAGAACTGAGGGGAGACTAGACCCCTTTCACAACATACCAACAATCTCTCCAGACGCCAGTGTCTCTCCCATGCCTTGTTCTGGGAATTGTTCAGCATTGCAGAAGCATGTTCCTTATGGATTTCAGCTTAGTGTCATGCCACAGCCACAAAGGACACCTGGGCAGACCTGCGACACATCCCTCCCTCCCACCTGGCTCTTGGTCCCAGGAATTCAGTGGGACTTCAGCAGGCAGAGCCTCCATCTCAGGTACAGTGACAGGCCTTTGGGTGTGGCTGTCAATCATCGCTCCTCCCTGCTTCACTTCCAAATCCTATCTTCAGGTAAAAAGCTCAGGTGATCATGCGTATCACCTTTTCTATTCACAGATTTTATAGCTGTATGTAGTCTATTTTTCTAATATCCAAATTGCATTTTGAGACTCTCTCTGTGTACCTGTCTATTCACCTCTCTAAGGATAGAGAAACAGAAGTACCTTCTACTTTTCCAGTTATTCCAGAGGGAAGCCTACACTGCAGTCCTCTCAGAGTGGCCTGGATAGAGTGGCAATGTCTCCTTCTTCATCGATTGACACATTTATCTGTCAACTGACTAGTTGACTATCTTGCTACATGTCAAGATTAAGAAACTGTCAGTTCAATCCGTTCACTCAGCTGTTGTAACAGAGTGTGCGCAGTAGATGATGGTCATTCTTTGTAGAGTGATTACAGTCCACAGGCAGCAAGTGGCCGGAAAAGGAGGTGGAGGTGTGGAGGAAGCAGCCTCCTGGTGGACAGTGTTGCAGGCAGGAGCTGCAGGCCCCAGGAGGCTGCTGGGGGGCATGAGATAAGGGTGAGCAGTAAAGGTGACCAGTTAGGCTTCCCCTCAGGCACTGTTCTGGGGTGGGGGGGACAATGGGTGGATTTGGAACACCCAGACCAGAGACAGGAAAGCAATACAGCAGTCCAGGTAGGAAACATGAGCACAGTAAATAAGATCACTGAATTTCTTAAAACAATTGCTCAGTTTTAAAGCTTTCTTTGATGATAAGCATGTTTAAAAGTATATAAGATCAGAACAGATATTTTAAAAATTAAATATAAAGAAATAACACATTTGAACCAACTGAATTAATTTAAGCTCACTGACTTTGTCATGACATTAAAATTAAATATCTGAGACCACTTATTAAAGTGTTTGGTTTTTTTGTTTGCTTGTTTTTTGAAGGTTGACTAAAAAATGTTTCTTCTGAAAGATAGCTTTCTTTGGACAAGGCAGTCCATAATAAATTGAAGTTAGGTTCCCACCTGTGGATTGAAACAATGTTTAGCTAACACAATGGTTTTCAAACTTTTCTAGCAACTGATTTTACTTTACAAATGAAAGGTTCTGCAGAAATGTAACAAAGATTGAGAAGGAATCAAGTGACCCAGATCCCTGCTCATATCACCCTTTCACCAAATTCCATGGCATCATGGTCCCTAAGGACTCTCCTTGGAATCCAGAAGAGGAACACAGCTGAGAAACCATTAAACTAATTAAACCACAAGTTCTGAAGTCAGGTAAACTATCAACCAACAAGTGCATGCACACACCCACACCCATACTCTGTGGATCGTCTCATACCTAAATTAGATGACCATTAAAAATTAATTTTTGTTATATGTTTTCAAGTAGCTGATTTACCCCCAAACTGGAACAGCTATGGGAACACAGTTCACAAGAGTAACCTAGATCCACAAGTCTTACAAAAATACCTTTTCCTGGGTTGAGAATATTAACCTGTCCTCACCTTATGTGTCTTGAAGACATTCTGACAGGTTTATGGTGACACCGAGGCTCTTGCAAAGGGGGAAATCTGTACTCAGATGATGTGTAGTCTGCTGCTTCCTCCAGGCAACTGCTCGCCTGAAATCTGCCAGGAAATCCTCAAGAACCTCCCCAGGGAGCATCTTGCTCTCATTAACTACTAAGTGCAGATTTAAATTACATTGTTGAGTACAAATTCAACTTTCAAAAAGAAAATTCCCTTTTAAATAAGAGAAATAGTTATATGGCTGGGACCAATTTATACCTGTTTATATTTACTTTGTAAATAGTTTTTGAATAGAAAAAAAATAAATAACGGACACTCTTTCCTATTTATGATTCCATTTTTAATAAATATCCAGAATAGGTAAATCCATAGAGACAGAAAGTAAATCAGTGGTTTCCAGAACTGAGAAGAATTAGGACTGCTTGCTGGGGGCCCAGATGTCTTTTGGGAGGATGAACGTCTTTGGGAGGTTTTCTTCCCACTGACTATCACTGGTGGTGATGACACCTTTGTGGGAACCTGAGAAGGAGCCAGAGAGGAGGAACGGAGCAAAGGATCACAAGATAACACCTGGCAATAGGAAGTCCACCTCCAGTTGGTTTCAATGAGTGGATTCAATTCTCCAACCAAAGCACACAGCATGGCTGGATGGGTCAGAAACAGGATCTGAGTGGGGCCCACAAGACTCCCTTTAACTTCCAGGGTGCTCACTGCCGAGAGTGAGGAGACAGGGAGAGATCTTCCAGGCACACTCTAATGAAAAAAGCCTTTATATTGGAAAATATACTCTAAGAAAATATAAAAGGAGAAAAGAGGGTCATTATGCAATGATGGTGGGGGTCAAATCATCAAAAATACTTAATGATTGTAAACACAAACCAACACTGGAGCAGCTAAATATTTAAAGAGGAACCCACTGTTTAAGAGATGAAATGAAGCAATACAACAGTAGGGAACTTGAACACTCTACTTTCAGCAATTGAGTAGATAATCCAGAGAGAAATTCAATACAAAAACAATGGATTTGAATAACACTGTAGAGAAAATGTTCCCAAAATACATACTACAAAACACTCTATGCACCATCAGAATAACACACATGCATTTCAAGCATATGTGGCACAATTTCCATAGACCATCTGATAAAAATTTTCAATGAATTATGTATAGAGGGGAAAACTAGAAATCTGTATGCAATGAAATGGAAAAACCCCTATCTCTCACCATACACAAAACTCAACTCAAAATGGATCAAGGACCTAGAAATAAAACCAGAGACCCTAAATCTAATAGAAAAAAAAGTAGGCCCAAATCTACATCATGTGGGTTTAGGCTCCAACTTCCTTAATAATACTCCTATAGCAAGAATTAAAATCAAGAATCAATAAATGGGATGGATTCAAACTAAAAAGTTTCCTCTCAGCAAAAGAAACAATCTGTGAGATGAATAGAGAGCCTACATCTTGGGAGAAAATTTGTACCCTTCACACATCAGATAGAGCACTAATCTCTAGGGTATATAAAGAACTCAAAAAGCTAAACGCAAATCCCCTCCCCCCGACAAATAACCCAATCAATAAATGGGCCTAGGACTTGAGCATACACTTCTCAGAAGAGGATATATAACCAATCAACAAATATATGAAAAAAATTTAGCATCACTAGCAATTAGAAAAATGCAAATCAAAACTACTCTAAGATTTCATCTCACTCTAGTCAGAATGACAGCTATTATGAAGACAAACAACAATAAGTGTTGGTGAGGATGTGGGGAAAAAGGTCCACTCACACATTGCTGGTGGGACTGCAAATTGGTGCAGCCAATATGGAAAGCAGTATGGAGATTCCTTAGAAAATTGGGAATGGAACCACCATCTGACCCAGCTATCCCTCTCCTGGGTCTATACCAAAGAACTTAACAACAGCATACTTCAGGGACACAGCCACATCAATGTTTATAGCAGCACAATTCACAATAGCTAAACTGTGGGACCTACCTAGATGCCCTTCATTAGATGAATGGATTAAAAATGTGGCACAACATATACACAACAGAATATTACTCAGCAATAAAAGAGAATAAAATCATGGAATTTGCAGATAAATGGATGGAGTTGGAGGAGATAATGCTAAGTGAAGTTAGCCAATACCAAAAAACCAAATACCGAATGTTTTCTCAGATATAAGGAGGCTAACTCATAGTGGGGTAGGAGGGGGAGCATGGGAGAAATAGATGAACTCTAGATAGGGCAGAGGAGTGGGAGAGGAGAGAAGAGGGCATGAGTTAGAAATGATGGTGAAATGTACATACATGTATATTAATACATGTATGAATACACAAATTGGTGTGAATATACTTTGTATACAACCAGAGATATGAAAAATTGTGCTCTATATATGTAATATGAATTGAAGTGCATTCTGCTGTCATATAAATTTTTAAAAATTATGTATAGAAGGAATGTTCAAATAACAACAAAAATTATATACATATATGAAACCTTAAATAATCCACCAAAATGTTAGAAATAATAAATTAATTTGGTAAAGCCATTAGATTTAAACATTTATTCATTTTTATACTAACAACAAAAAGGATTTAAGAAAACAATTCCATTTACAATAGCATCAAGAGAAATAATATACTTAAAAATAAATTTAACCAAGTAGATGAAAAATCTGTACTCTAAAAACTATAAAACATTGATGAAAGATTTTGCCAAATAAGCAGGTAAATGAAAAGATAACCCATGTTCATGGATTGGAAAAATTAATATTGTTAAAATTTTGGGGGGGCTGGGGATGTGGCTCAAGCAGTAGCATGCTTGCCTGGCATGCCTGTGGCCCGGGTTCGATCCTCAGCACCACATACAAACAGAGATGTTGTGTCCGCCAAAAACTAAATAAATAAATAAATAAATAAATAAATTCTCTCTCTCTCTCTCTCTCTTAAAAAAATTAATATAATCTAAAACAATTTATAGATTGCATATAATCCATATCAAAATTCCAGTGACATAGTTCATAGCTATAGAAAATAGTCCTAAAATTTGTATGTGGAACCACAAAATTCTTTTAATAGCCAAAGCAATCTTGGACAAGAGGAGCAAATGTGGAGGCATCACACTTCCTGATTTTGAAATATATTACAAAACCTCAGTCATCAAAATTGGATGGCATTGGCACAAAGACAGACATGTAGGCTGGTGGGACAGAACAGCAGGCTCAGAAGTAAGTCCACCCAAGATCCACTAATCTTTGACAAAGAAAGAACAATGGGGAAGGACAGTCTCTTTAACAAATGTGTTGGGTAAAGTGGATATTCACACCATATACAGTCTCTCACACCAGATACAAACATCTCTTCAAAGTGGTTTAAATACTTAAGTGCAGACCCGAAATTATAAAACTACTGGAAGAAAACATGGGGTAAACCTTGTTCCCATTGGTCTTGGCGTGTGTTTTTTATGAGACACCCAAATCACACGCAACTAAAACATGAACAAGTTGGATTGCATCAACTAAGATGCTTTGTACAGCAAGGCAAGCAATCAACAGAGGAAAGACGCAATCTACAGAATAAGAAAAATGTGTTTAAACTGTCCATTTGATGGGAAGTTAACAGCCAAAATATGTAAGCAATCCCAACCGCTCAATACATGAAGTGACAGACCTGAAATATGTTTCTCAGAAGTCATATAAATGGCAAAATGGCCAAAGAGTGCATATTTTTTGCTGCCCAAAAATGTTGTGGGTATATGAATTTTTATAGCCATTATGGTAATAAAAATTTTGCTACAAAATGTGTAGCATCATTAGTCATCAAAAAAATACAAATCAAAGCCACAATGAGACAGAGATCTACCCCTGTTAAAATGGCTGTTTTCAGAGACATGAAAGAGAACAGCTGTGAATGAGGCTGTGGAGAGAGAGAACACTTGGACCCTGTTGTGGGGATGTGAATTTTTATAGCCATTAGGGAAACAGAATGGAGGTTCCTCAAAAAACTAAAAACAGAGCTGCCATTCAACCCAGAAGTTCAACTTCCAGGTGTACACCCAAGGGAAATGAAATTGAGGTCAAAGAGACATCTTCACTCCCACTGGCACAGGGATATTAATCCCAATATGCAAAACAGAGCAACAGAGTGCCCATGACTGACCAAAGGTAAGGACAGTGAGGTGCATGCGCATACGATGACACAGGATTTTGACTTAGAAAGGGAGAGCTTGTCCTTGGCAACCTGGGCAGACCTGGACAGCAGCGCCAGGCACCAAGGACAAATAACGTGTGACTGATCTCATTGTGTGCAATCTAAAGTCGGACTCCGGGAAGCAAAGTGGGTTGGTGATTGCCATGGGCTCAGGGTTGGGAAAATGGGAACATGTTGATCAAAAGGCGGGGGGTTCAGTCATGCAGAATGAATAAGTTCTAGAGACCTAATGGACACTATGGTAACTATGGTTAATATTGTAATTTGAGATCTGCTAAGAATGTTTGACACTTTTCTTAATCAAATCTTTAGAGTCAGGGTAGTAAAGTGTAGCCTGAGAGCCAATACCGTTTGTCTATTTTTGAAAATGAACTTTTATAGGAACATGGCCAAGCCCTGTGGCTATTTTCATGTCACCACAGCAGTGTAGAATATTTGCACAGTTATTTACTAACTCTTCCTTTACCCAGAATGTATTATGTGAACTTTTTCTGCCACCTCCCATTTAGTGTAACAGTAATGTCTTGCCTCATGCCTTGAGTTGGTCAGTGTGAGAGCAGTGCACAGCCCTGAGAACCTGACAAGAGCTCCAGGGCTGTTCCTCTCTGTAGTGTGGTCAGCCAGCTGTCCTCTGACTCTCCTGCAGCCCACCTGGACCACTGTCAGGCATAACTGTACTCCTCCTTCTTTTTAATGCTTCCTAAGCCTCTTTCTGTCCTTCAATTCCTGGCCAGGAGTATCTGGTGAAGCTGCAGGCCAGGCTCACAGACCCACAGATGACAAATCCCGAGAAACAAGTTTGCTTTTATAATGATGGCTGCTATCTAGTTTTAAATTTGTTGGCACAAAATTCTGATTTATTTTTACCAATTAGAGTGTCAGTTTTTGCCATGACAAAAAATGGATTTCTGACACTATATTCCTATTGATACTCATTTGCCTTATGTCTAACCCTAGAAGATTTCCTGTCTTTTTCAGCACAAGGAAGGTGAAGATGTACACACTCTGTTTTAAATCTAGAAAGACTGCTGTCCGACCCTCTCCCCTCTGCCTGTGTGGAGCCATTCTGGGCCCCAGCACCCCCAGCACTTTGTTGGGCCCAGTTTTAAATCCACTGTAACAGAAATTTAAGTCAAAAAGTAAAATTCCTAGTGGGGAGTGGCACATAGGTCTAGGGCTATGTCTCCAATTACAAATTAAGAAACACTGGCAGGACTTTATTCAGAAAAACAGTGAAATAATAACTGTTTTAGGCTTTGGAAATATATATATATATATATATATATATATATATATATATATATATATATATATATATATATAATTCCTATTTGTCAGAAAAATGAAACCATTACTGACCTTACCATTGCTTATGGATATAATCAAGACATTGCATTTTGTAATACTTAGCCTTTAAAAATAAAACCCTATATTTCTAAAAATACAAATAATTTATTTAGTAAAAGAGAAGGAAAGAAAATTCTGGATGGTAATTTGACCCAGAATAACTCCACATATTTGTTTAGCACATTCTTTTACCTTTGAGTGGAAACAGAAATGACAGATGCCGGCAGCCATTTCTGAACCTTCAAAGTCAGTTACTTCAATTTATGGAATTTTTCTAATCGTGTAGAACATAAACATGTCGTGCATTAGTATTCAATTTCTTGTTGACTTTATGGCTATTACTGTATCAAAAATATATTACTCATTTTATCATTCTTTATTAATGCCTATATGCCTATAATCATAGGATAAATTTTAGCAAGGTGCATGGCCTGCACTCAGCTGAGGTTCACTTTTGTAATTACTTTGTTTACAATGAGTTTACAGAACATCCAGAAGAGTAGAATTTGAAAAGAAGGGTGACATCACAATATGTCCTATGGTCTTAAAGGGCTTCATAAAAATTAAAAAGGAACACAACCCTGCCACCTAGTGGATACACAGAGAAATGAAATGGAAATAGTGTTTATATTGTTTCAAAAACAATTGTAATAAATTTCAACAAAATGTTGCATCTTTCTTGAGCAAAATAGGACCTGTCTCCTTAAGGCTTTTGTGAAGATTTATGCATGTGTGAATAAGATTTTTTGACAATGTTTTGAAAAAAATGAGCCTTAGATATTGCAAGTTAGAAGGTAGACATAGTGTGTACAATGAGTGACAAATTAATGTTTTAATGGGTGGAATACCACAAAGCAAGAGCAGGAGAAGAAGGGGAGAGCAACAGATCTCTTTATTAAATTTTCCAAAGGGGAAAACAGATTTAAAAGGAGCATTGCTTAGCAAATCTTTAAAACATAAACCAGAAGCCCCCAAGGTTCAAGGAATTGTTTAGTCTTATGTATGGAAAGCTTGGCAACGAGAAAAAGTGTCTTTTGGAAGAAATGTTAACATCTGGGAAGAGGGAGAAAAGAGAAGATGCAGAGCGGCTGAAAGGAAGGCTTGCACAGAAGTGCAAGGCTCGCTGCAGCCTGGCCTCCTCAGCTTGGCCTCAGACTTCCTGGGCTGGGTGGAGCTGGGGGAAACCAGGAGCCAGTCAGTGGGGGTGCTCAACTCTGCTCTACCTTGATAAAGTAAAATAGCATCAAAAGGCTTAGTTGATACCAAGCAAAGGGAACCCAAGGCCAGTTATGGCCTCGCATGTCTGCTTTGTATCATAGAACACACAGGTGGCAGGAGTCTTGGGTCTAAGATGGTCCTGCAATGGTGCATAAGGTATGCAGGTGAAAACCGCAACAGCACAGATCCATTTTGGACTCTGAAAGTGATTTGTGGCCTATTTCTCCTCAGTCCTATCAAGAACATCCCACTGTGTTTCTCAAAGTAAGTTTTTGAAGAGGAGAAAAGTGACTAAGACATAGTGTAAAATCAATCAAACATTTATTAAAAATAACAATATGACATTGATTGTATTCAGGATGTCCAAGTGTGCTTTCATGATGGTGTGGGTTTATAGCTCTTTAATATAAGTGACATGAATTCCAGGGAATTCACAAGGACATGAATTTCAAGGCATTTAGGAAGAAGATCCGCCCGTGGCTAGCAGCCTTTGACTGTGGAGAAAACCCTCCAGATTCCAGACTCCAGCTCAAGGCACTAGACAGCCAGAGTCCTTGCCTTCTTGTCCATCTGTTACAAGGAGACCTCAGCAGGGTGATATATACGTCACCCACACAGTCAGGGGAAAGAGGGCTGGCAAGCCTTGGCTAGCCACAGCATCCACAGTCATTTTCTGGGTGTGAAAGCCATGTGCCTTCTGCCCATTCCATCCTTGCTGGGCCTGTCAGTGGGCAGTTTTGATGGGCCTTCTAGAGCTATACCACAAAAGAAATGAAGAAATGACCAGGAGGGACAGCAAGCTGAATGTTTACCACAGGATATTCAGTCCATGGTACTGATAATTTGCAGCATATTAGAGCAATTTGCAGTGTATGGAATTGGTAAATAGTTCCCCTGTAGCAAGAGGGAGATCAATGACATGGACAATAGTTTAGGAGCAACATTCTTGGGCTGGCTAATAAACAGGAGAGGTTGGTTCCAACACAGTTATTTGGAATTAGTGCTATATGCTTGGATTGAAAATATGATTTGAACTGAGTGATAGTGACAATAAAAAGAGAAAAAAATAAAATAAAATTGAGATCACTAGCATAATTTATGGAATAGAATGCTATTTGAGATCTAACAGATAAGCTCATCATATCCTTTTGAGAGGAATGATAAATAGTTCAGGGAACAGGCAAGATGAAAAAAATTGTAACACTTGGATGTTTGGTCTGCAACTGTACAGTTTGGGTTTGGGCTGTCAAGCTGGCTGTGAGAACCTAGAGGTACTGGGTATAACTAGAACCTCCTAGGACCTCCCAGTACCTGGGACCTGGGGGCAGGTGGTCCAATGGAGGAAGCCTAGGAAGGCAGACACCTGTGACAAGCTGTCCTCCTGTTAGAGCAACGTGGTCCAGTGTCGTAATCTGCTTCATAGAACTGGGAGGTCTGGCCACTTCCTTTTGGGTGTCTTTGACTGGATCATGCCTGGACATGAGAACCAACAAGGAACCGCTCCAGCACTCTCAGGAATGTAGGGTTAGAGCCAATTCCAACTCGAACCTCAGGTAAAATGGTTGGACCACCAGGATGTAAACTGCTTTACTAAGTGAAGGAAGGAGCAGAAACAGTCTGCAGAGAGACAAGGTGAATACAGGGAAGGAGTGGAGACCAGGAGCCTGAAATAAAGACCTCAACAGTTTCAAGTTACCATCCTGCTTCCTTGCCTGGCCCAGCCATGTGCCTACCCTTGAGTTTCAGTAGATACCTCTGCACTGATATGGAACATGCTCGATTTACTTAAGGAAAGACAAGCAAATACCTGTTCTTTGCATGAAGATTAATAACACACACAGCAATTTACTCCATACTGACCAAACTCAGCCACGGGGGCCAGAGGCAGGATTTCAGTGTCTCAGACTTTAGAATGTGGGGATCCTAATAGGTTTCCCAGTCTCTGGAAATGTGATAAAATGAATTTCTGATGGGCCTTCTAGGGGATACCACAGTCTCGAGCATTCTGTTAACACAGGGTGTTATGTGGGAGTTGAGGGTAAAGTCAGTATTGAACTTGAACATATTCTAAGAATATAGTGATTAAGCCCTAAAGAGGTCAAGAGAAAACATGGCTGGAAGAATATTGTTCTAGTTGTGCTGTAATCTTCATAAGATAAAGCGACTAGAAATGGATGCACATCCCCCTTTGCACTCACATTCCTAAGCACGCACAGGAAGCAAGGTACTGGGGTAGGAGAGCCCCGGGAGGCCAGCACGCAGGGACAGCACTGAGGACAGAGGGTCCTCATGATGGATCATGTGACCAGGAGTGAGGGTGTGGACTCAGGGAACTGCAGAAGCAGTTCTTCATCTGCCATGTGGTGGTATTGAAAGCTGGATACTTTTTTTCTGGTGTCAGAGATTATAAATTTGCCAGAAATGGTGCATTGTCACTGATAAAGAAGAGCCAGGAGGGGAAGCCTAGGATGAGGAGGGGAGGAAGTGGTGTCCAGTCCTAATGAAAGAGATGGGCACATGGAGAATCTTGAGCAGTGATTGAAGAACAACCAGTATTTTTCTCTCCATTACTGTTAGCTTTCTTCACTAAATCACTGTATCTCACGTGGACCTGTGAACTTTGTTCTTAGTTAAATTATTTATATAGAGACCCCCCATATTCACCTCGAGGGTGGCCCTGAGCTGTGTGGCATAGGCAGAGGCACACACCACAGGAGCAAGGAAACTGCAGACGACTGCGCTGGGGCCCGGTCCAGGCCTTGGCAAAGGAGGCCCATGTGAACAGCTTCACTGAACAGCAGCAAGAGCCCGCCCCCTGGCTGTGGCCTGCCTGTGGACGGTGGCCTGGGGCAGGGCAGTGCTCTGTGTGCCCGGGGAGGGCTGTGGAGGGCTGCGTGAGGTGTGTCTCTACTTGCTTTGAAGATGTCTTGAGGTCCTCCTGCCCCTCGTGTTTACTGCAATGCAGGGAGATTCCGACAGGTGGTTTAAAAAAGGGCAGTGGAGAGAATATAGACAAGTAATCAACCATTAAGATGAGGCTAGAGGGTCAGGACACAGCTCCCAAACCATGGCCTAATATGACTCAGAGTATGCTTTGGATGACAAATGTCCCCAAACACAATTTGTTTCTAACTGTGAAGCCATACGGTCAGAAGACCTAATGGTGTATGTGCATGTGTGTGTGTGTGTGTATCTGGTGGAGGCTCACTGGGACTCCCTAGATGAGTTGATACAGGCTGTTCTAGTTAAGGGTACGAGCAGTGCCGTCACCAGAGAGGAGATAGTATGTTTTCAAATAGACTTCCAAACTGACAGGAGAGAAAGCTTGGAAAGGGAAGAGAGAGGCAAGAGGCAGGCAAAGTTCAGACTCTGCACGGTCTACAGAAACCGGACATTCCCGGCAAACCAGGTGCCAGAGAAGTACAGGGACTGGTGGCACCTGTCTGAGCTGTCACTCTGGCTGCAGGCTGAAGGCAGGAGCAGGGGGAAGCTGCTCGGAGGTGACAGTGGAATGGGGTGGACTGACTCCAGGAGATGGATGGGACACCAGCTGCGGGTGCACAGCCTCACAAGAGCACTTACAGGCATGGGTGGGGACAGGGAGTAGGACAGCTCAAGTGCAAGGTGCTGTAGGGTCCCACGGGGTTTCTGAAGGGGAGATGCACCTGGAGGCTGGAGGCCTCTGACTGGAGGTCTGGGGTGAGGCTGGCTTGTCCCCCAGGCCACAGGCCTGTTGTTCAGCCCGCATGCCATCTGGACAGCAGGGCACTGGAGCCAGGCACATGCCTTCTCTGTGTAATAGTGGCTTCCAAATGCTAAAGGGGAGGAACGCAGATGTGGCTGGTACACGCCATAAGCAGAGTGCTCACTTACTTTACAGTGGGCCGCCCCATGCCGGGCTCAGAATGAAACTCCAAACCACAGAAAGTGTCCCTTCTGCACTGACAGTGAGGCCCCACGTCCCCCTATGTTGTCACGTACACACCAAATGGCTTCCTGTCCTCACATTAGGGAGTCACATTCACACGGCCATAGCATGCATTTGAAGAGAGCCTTTCCCTGCACAAATACCCACACTGACCCCTCTCTGAATTCACTGAGACACCTACCCATTGCCAGATGTCCTCCTGTCTTGAGCCTATGCTCTGACCCTGTGGGATGTCTGTATTCTCCACATTCAGAAACAAGTCAGTCTGGGGAGAGTGAGTGGCAGCTTAAAAACAAGAATGTCCTCAAAAGCTGTGGCTTCATCACTCAGATCAAGAAAGACTTATCAAGCTGGGCACAGTGGTGCATGCCTGTAAACCAGCGACTTGGGAGGCTGAGACAGGGGGATCACGAGTTCAAAGCCAGCCTCAGCAAAAAGCAAGGCACTGAGCAACTCAGGGAGACCCTGTCTCTAAATAAAATTTAAAATAGGGCTGGGGATGTGGCTCAGTGGTATAGAGCTCCTGGGATCAATCCCTGGTTACTCCCCACCAAAAAATAAAGACTGCTCAATATTAAGTTTTCCTTCTGAAATTTTGGTTGAGATTTTAAGAATTCACTTGCAGTCTACAATAGGTCTCCAAAAATATTTAACAGTGTCATTTAGAAACTCGGTGGCCTGCAAGGCATTTGTTCTGATTATCTGTTCTGTGACAGAGCACAGAAGAAACTTCCTTTCAACTTCAACACTTCAGAGGTTAAAAAGGAAAACCAGTCCTGCTGAGGAGAAGCCTGACTCTGAGCGCCAGCTGTGGCCGCCATGTTTCCACTGCCTTTTCTTGGATTTGTGCAGCTGTGAAAAACCAAGTGTGGGCCCAAGGCTTCCCTGTGCCACAGTCTGTTTGCTTCAGCACTCACACTGCTGTTTCGCTCCTGCAGGTGTCCACATGGGGTCCCCAGAGCCTAGGGACATGGGAAGAGTGGGTCAGGGGGCCCTCTGGTCCCTGTGTTGGTCTCAATGGAACAATTCCTTTTTAGATATCTCACATACTGGGTTCACCTAAAATTATTAATTAGGAAAATGACTTCTTCTCAGAAATTGCTGACTATTGTACCATAAAATCAACTCTAATGAAGCCAGGGAACTGAGGAACTGTAGCACCAGGGAGAAGAACCAACATCAGGGTCAACACGGTGAACCTCCTACCTCTCCTTGTCGAAAATAAACCAAGCACATTTAGTACAAAGACGGACTGGCTTCTGTCACTCCAGAGCTCGGTGACACTGCGTGCTGTAATGCCCAGTGAGTGCTCAGAGCAGCCCAGAAGAGAAGCTTGGTCCAACAGGCAGAAAGGGGCTGAAGGGAGACCACACAGGATGCTTCGACCATCTCAAGGCTCTTCCCTATCAGGCTAAAACAGGGCCTGCCTTACTACATTGGCCCAGGGGACCGAAATCTCCTGTTCTTATGAAAACTGGCCTATTTCCAACTCCAGTTTGTGTGCATGGCACGGAGGGTCAGCGTTCCCTGGCCTGACCTGGTCTGCTGGGGATAGGACAGGAGACTACTCTCCAGTGGCCTGTCATAAATCTGAGCCTCCAGGATGTCTGAAAGTATACTTTTGTCTTTCCCCAGTGTCCATTGGCAAATGACTCACAGGATGCTGTTTTCTGGCCTTCATTTTAAAGATGAATACAAAGGATTCTGGAATCCTAAAGAACTTTCTAGATGTGCCTGAGGCACTGATAAATACTATGGAATGTGGATGGAACATAATCACCTTCTAGAAAGGGTCGAGGGGTGTCAGTTGGTGGAGGAGCCTAGTTTCAGCTAGGGAGTGCTTTTTTGTTTGTTTTTTTTTCCAGATTACTGTGAGTTTATTTTATTTTTTTTTAGTTTTATTGATTTTATTTTTAAAAAATACATGACAGCGGAATTCATTACAGTTCTTATTATACATACAGAGTACAATTTTTCATATCTTTGTATATAGAGTATGTTCATGCCAATTCATGCCTTTATACATGTACTTTGGGTTTTTTGCATTACAATTCTTATGACACATATAAAACACAATTTTTGATATCTGTTTATATATAAAGTAAGTTGACACCCAATTCAAGTCTTCATACATGTACTTTGGATAATGATAGACATCATTATCCAGGAGTTCTTTGAAGGAGACCCTGACTAACTGCACAGCTCTCTGGACAGTTCCAACAGGAAGGAGAATCTTGGCTCTGCTGCATTTCGTTTTTAATCAGCTTTACTGAGGTGTAATTTACTGGGTGCTTTGCCAAACCCACTTCTACTTCCAAGGACATTGCTTCTTTTACATCACCCCCTGCAGATGGAAGTGGCCTTAATTATTTCTGGAGAGAGAGTTGACTACAGGTTCTGAAGGGCAAGCACAGTGCACCATGCTCATCAGCTGGGGCCTTCACAGGTATCAACGCTCAAGCCCCAGGCCCAAGCTGGAACCTCGGGTGGCCGGCACTCTGATTCCGAAGGCCCTCCTGGGGACTGGAATGCACAGTGAAGTCCAAGCTGGCGTTGGATGAGGCCCAGCCTGGAGGCCTGGCACAGTGGTATTGCCCAACTTGTTCCACAGAGGTAATGATAGTTAACCAAGCTGTTCTCTGCTTCCTGAATTGAAGGAGAAGGCTGGAAGAGAGCAGCCAGCTGTGAGCAGAGAGAGAGGATATTGACATCAGTGCAGAATGCAAAAGCAGAGTCGAGTCATTCCAGGACAGGGAGCAACCATTCCCGTTGTGTCCCTCCGACTCTCACATTCTCATTTCCACCTTCCTCCAGCAGGCTTCCAGGACAGGAGGTGGCTCATGATCAAAGCAGCTGCAGCCATCTCGCCCTCTATAATTTGGTCAATGCAGAAGAATTTAAGTGTATAACTGTTTGAGTCAAGAAGATGGAGAACAAGCCAAAGGCAGTACTTATATGCTGAGAAAATAATGATATTGTACACAAAGGGGTCAGAGGAACAAAAATGCTCTCTGTGTTCTGCAGAAAAATAACAAAAATTAAAATAGTAATTAGTGAATGGGCTCATGACTCACCATATGGCCGTTACTGATCTCGTGTGTTTACACAGACATGTATCTCAATCGACTTCATTCACATAGTGACCCACCCATATGTATATTAGCTCTACATTTGTTTTATGGATTTATAGGTATCCTGAAGATAGAGGAAAATTAATTACCTCACCCCAAGATACACTTGCAATCTGTTGGAGAGAAGGGTTTGCACCTGGCAGCCAGCACGAGAGCACATGCTGTCTATTGTGATGCTGTGCAGCTCCTTCATGGGAGTTATTAAAAGTAATCCTCCAGGTTTGGGATTCTATACATGGCCTATTTATCTCCATGGTAACCATATTCAAGGCCCTGTGCTTCTAAACTGTCATCTGAAATCCTCACTAACCATAAGAACCATATGGCTCCTGTGTGTCCCACAAAACATTCAAACATGATTACATTTTACATATGACTCCTAACATCTTCATCACATAGTGTCTGATATCATGAGCACTGGTTTACTTCATCTGTGAACTGTTTACATTCGATTTTCTTGTTGGGATCCTAAAAAAAAAAAAAAAGAGGGAGGAAGGGAAGAAAGTAGGTACTGTCCCTGACTTCCTACATCATAAATACATTTAAGTTTGTGGCTGACGTGAGTGCAGCTTAGAGGTTTTCCTAAAAATTGCAGGCATGGTCCTCACATCCACCAAAATGGCCAACACCCTGCTGAGTCAATTCTGAGAAAGGTGTGCACATCCCAAGTTGTTAGTGAGCAATGCTATGTACATTTGTTTTCACACACACACCCACAATTTCAAGGTTTTAACTCCAAAGGAAAATGGCAGAATGTTGCCTATCAGGGCCACAAGTCTTCTGCTTCTTTCCCTTGATCATTTCTAACCACAGTCTTTACCAATCACCTGTGATTGGCAGGAACTCTACCCACACTGCAGACAGAACCAACCAGTGCCCACTCCACGGCTTCCTCTGATGCAGCTGCAGCTGATCACTGCTCTTGGCTGCCCAGTGAGCTGAGCTCTATGGTCACCCTGAGGGCAGCAGCAGCATTGCCTGGGCTCAGGGAGGAGCAGTGACTGCAGCCTGGGCTGCTCAGTCACCAGGAAGCCTGTGGGCTGAGCACTCCACTAGTTCTGAGAGGGCTCAGGAAAGCCCCCCAGGAGCAACTTCCCACCAGTCTCCTCCTCGGGTTGTCCGGAATACTCCTTCCATCAGTCCCTCTTATTACATAGAAAGGGGCTGTTGTACTCCAGTTGAGACCACACAAGCCTGGAGAACAACATTTACTGTGAATCATGTATCTGAGAGCACTCTGGGGCCCAATGAGGTAAGGGGACATCAGAAGCAGTCGAAGGCACAGAGGAAAGGCTGAGGATGGGTTTCTGGCCCTAGGCTCCGGAGATGTTCAGAAGTGCTGCAGTGTGTAGGAGCCTCCCAGGCATGACAGGTGACCAGCGTTTCTGGGCTCCTCACCCTGTGGGAATAGACTGTGCTCTCTCCATAGGTGGTTCAGTCCTGCTCCCCAAGAGTCTCCCTACTGTGTGGTGAGCAAAACAGGGTCATTTCAGAAATCCCATTGGCATTTAACAAGTGCTTATTTAAACATTAGCCACATGTAATTACAACTTCTTAAATAAAAATATTCTGGTGAAGAAATTAGGTGTTTTGAAAAGCAACAAAGAGAATCAAACACTGGAGAGAACTTAAAACGACGATCATGAAATTGCTGTTTTATGATTCATACTACAGAATCATTAGGCTCTTCTCCTTTGCAAGTTCCTTTAGACACAATGTTAGAGATTATATGGACTCGTTAATGCACTCCCATTTTAGAAAGTGCTATTATACATCTCTCCACTTCCTGGCCATTAAAAATGACCCCCCATTTTCTTTCCATTTAGCATAAATCAAACAAAAGCATGGTATTAAGAGCTATAGTAGTAAGGTGTATAAATAGAGTAATAAAAACTACAAATTTGTTGTATAATATTGAATACTAATATAATTTAATATTAGTGTATAATATTAAAAAGGAAATAGAGAAAGAAGCAGAAACTTGTGGTCCTGGTAGGTAACATTGTGCTGTTTTCCTTTTGAGTTGAAACCTTTAAATTGTAGGTGTGTGGGTAAAAGAAAGAAACAGACATTATATTATAATTATATTAAAATAGTTTAAATAAAAGCAATGCCTTCAATCTACTGTTTAAAACCCTAATGTCAGCTGGGAAAGTGCCACTAGGTGGTGCCCCTGGCTCCTAAGACTTCTGGTAGTGTAGCACTTCTGCTTCCAGAGTTTTCTTGTTACTGAAGCTGGGCTTTAACCCTTAGGAGGAATTATTAGGCCAATAATAGCATGGGGTGATGCTTAGGCTACTACTATTAGGACATAAGGGAATTTGAGGTCTAGGATAGTCATTTTCTTTCTCTACAAGTACATAAAAGGATGCAAGTATAATCACTCCATTTCTGGAAATTGGCAGTAATTTGACTTTCTGGAAAAGAACAATCAATAATTTAATATTCTATGGCAAAGAAAGCCAGCTAGGGAGGTTCATTGGAATGCAGCTTTCTCTCATTAGTGGGTACTAAGTGTCCCCTCTAGGAAGAGTTTACAGGAGAATTCTAAGAGGAGCACAAGCTAACACATTTGTCACTCAATTATATGGCCAGTTAAAGAAATCCATTTAAAAAATTATTTAGACTGCATTCACCAGGCAGTCTCAGTCTGCTCCCTACATTCTGGGAAAATGCAGATGCTTAAGTCAATTCTAGAAATGATTCTAAGAGAGCAAGAAACAGCTCCACATACAATACAGTTGAGACTATTGAAAAAAGATTTTAAATTACTGCCTTCACATTCTTCTTTGTTTAATGTATTTTGAAAATGTAAAGCTTTATTTAGGTGCAATTGACATGGATATTTAAATTGTACTATTTAGCTAAGTTTTCATAAATACCCAGCACCGTAACAAGGACATTCCCTGTGATCCCGCTTCCACAAGTAACCAAGAATCCTTTTTCTGACCTGAAAGTTGCTTTGCATTTTCAAAATTCCTAAAAGGATCAAGTCCTCCAGCCGTTTCCTTGTAGCACAGGTGCCTTCAAAGCTAGTCCAGAGTTGACCGTTTTCTCTTTCCCCTTTCAATTGTCCTCCTCCTTTCCTGGGCACTAAAGGACTTTGGAGAAGATGCTGAGATTGCCTCTCCATGTGCAATCCTAAATTCTGTTGACACTTCAAGATTTCTGTCATCCCTTAGTTCCTCCACCCCTCCTCACTAGCCTCTTTTAACCCCACTTCACTCTCTCACATCTCTGGCTGTAGGATTATCCTTCCAGAAGAATTCCTTCCCCAAGAGCAGGGAGCCTGTAGGTGGTGCGACCACCTCCAACCCTGTACTTCTGCCCCTGCTCAGCCCTTCTGGCCTCTGTCTGCCTCAGGAGAAACAAATAACCCTCTTCCTTTCCAAAACATAACCTTGGCGGTGCAGTGGTACACGCCTATAATCCCAGCAGCTCAGGAGGCTGAGGCAGGAGGATCGTGGGTTCAAAGCCAGCCTCAGCAATAAGTGAGGCGCTTAGCAACTGTCTCTAAATAAAATACAAAATAGGGCTGGGGATGTGGCTCAGTGGTCTAGTGCCCCTGAGTTCAATCCCTGGTAGAAAGGAAGAAAGGAAGGAAGAAAGAAAAAACAAAACATAACCCTTACCTTTGTGTTTTCAGGAACTAACCCGTGTAAACACGACAGAACCATTCTGTGCCTCGAAACTAAAAAATTCCTTTCTCAACATATTTTCACATAAAACCAGCAAATGTCATTTCTTTCTCTTACTCTGCTCTGTAAAATTCTTTGCCTTGGGGCTGGGGCTGGGGCTCAGTGGTAGAGCGCTCACCTTGTGCATGCAAGGTCCTGGATTCGATCCTCAGCACCACATAAAAATTAATGAATAAATAAAATAAATTTATTGTCTACAACTACAAAAAAAATATTTTAAAAAATTCTGTGCCTTGCCTGTTTCTCCTCCTGTCCCAGCTTCGGTTTCCTCCTGGACATGTGACTGCTGTGAGTTTGCAGGAGCATGAACTTCAGGCAGGTGGACACTGGGCTTTTCTCGTTGGCAGGACTTTGCAAAATGCCAGCCAA
This sequence comes from Ictidomys tridecemlineatus, assembly GCF_052094955.1. Taxonomy (NCBI): domain Eukaryota; kingdom Metazoa; phylum Chordata; class Mammalia; order Rodentia; family Sciuridae; genus Ictidomys; species Ictidomys tridecemlineatus. Next base: position 69,956,974 of record NC_135485.1, read on the forward strand.
TCAAATATTCACTGAGTCAACATATGCCATCATGCCCCAACACCTCCGGAAACTTCTCCTGTGAGGAAAATACCCCCAACCCCGCAATGTGGTAGCATGAGAAGCTTCTGGGATTTTTTTCCTACTTAAAATCCTCATTTTCTTGATTTCCTTGTCCATACTCTGTGTGTTTTTCTCCTTTCTTTCTAAACACTGTGTCTTCTTCCTTGGGAACCTTTCTTCTGCCTGCTCCCTCCATTTCAATGAACATTCTCCTTTAGTTTTTATCCTTTTCCTGTGTGATTTTCTCTGACATATGAAGAATATAAATGTGTTAGCTTGACTGCACATCAATGAACAAATCCATATTTTCAAAGCCAGATTAATTAAGATAGTGCAATATTGACATCAGGTTAGACAAGTAGATCAATGGAACAGAATAGGGAGCAAATACATAGGTTCACCTGTATGAGGTTAAATGATTTTGAACAAAGTCCCCAATGCAGCTCAGCAGGTAGTCTTAAGAAAAGATGATAGAAAAGCTGGATCTTAACATGAAATAAACACTAGCATTGACATCTACATAGTAATATACAAAATATTAACTTGAGATAGATTTTAAATAGAAAAGTTAAAACTGTTAAGTTTCTGAAAGAATGTATAGGAGCACGTCTTTGTGACCATGAGAAATGAAGTTTTTTTTAAGGAAAATTTAAAAATCACTAAATGTTAAGGAAAAAGTTAATTTGACTTCATAAAAATGTTTACTAATCTGCTTGTCACAATATATTTAGAGGCTCAGGTTTAGCTCTGTGGTACAGGGCATCCTTAGCACACAGGAGGCCCTGGGTTAGGGCGAAGGTGGTGATAAGTGATAGAGCATTTCCCCAGCATGCTCTAGGCCCTGAGTTCCATCCCCAGCACCAAACACAGATACACACACCAAAAGATACATGAAGAAAATAAGACATTTAGGCTCTGAGAAAATATTCTCCATATATACATTCAATGAAAGATTTCTATAAATCAAGTGACTAAAAGAATTTAGACAAGATTTCAAAAAATAAGAAACATAGATATATGGATGGTCAAAAATTACCTGAAAAAATGATCAACACAATAGGTTATTAAATATGAGAATTAAAATTACAGTGAAATACTTCTACACACCTATTAAAATGGCTAAAGTTGGAAAGATTCATAGTGAGTACTATATGTTGGAGACTTATGAAGCAATTTTCTATCTCAACTGTTTTTTTTTTTCCTGAGTGTGATATGGCACTAACACTATGAAAAACATGTTGGTAGCTCCTTATAAATTTAAACCTGCATTGATGTAGCAATTCCACTTCTAGGTATCTACTTAAAAGAAATAAAAATATTTGTCTCCTCCTAAATTTGTAAGAGAATATTCACTGTTCCTTTATTTATATAACAAAACAAAAATTGAAAACAACCTAAATATCCAGCCAGAGAAAAACTGACAAAAATATTATTGCATGTTCATGCAATGGAATAATAACCAGCAATACACTAAAGAAGAATTTCTAACTCACATGCTTAATTGTAAAAAAATTTCATGTTTGGTGAAAGAAGCCAAACTTAAAACCCTGGGCCCCGCACATGCTAGGCAAGTGCTCCACCACTGAACTACACCCCCAGCCCACGATGGTGATGTTCTGAACACGTGGATATACTTAGCAAAACTCCTGAACTCTGCACTTAAGTGCTCTACATTTTACTCCATTTAATTATATCTTGATTAAAATTAATTAAAATACCAAATTTCCATGCCTCACCTCTCTCTTGAAGTCTACCTTTGTTAGTGATTGGTTGAGTATCTTCACTCAGACATCTCTAATTCAAATATAAGATGTCAGATGACATCAGTGTTTTCTTCCTGCTCTCAGCCCTTCCTCCCCTGCAGGTTCCACTCTAGGATAAGAGCATCGCCATAGCCTTTCCACCTGTCCCCAGCTGCACTGTGCTCCAAGCTCCTGCTGATCTAGTGCTGCTGCCTCCCTCCACTCACCCTCAAGATCACCTTCTGGACCTCAGCATCTCAAGGAGATGTTCTCCTACATTCTCGAGACCTGGGAGACGGAGGTCAGGCTGCACCTGCAGGTGGAGGGCAAGGCGGCCTGCAGCACAGGGGGACACTGCCAACTCGCCCCCTGGGAGAAACGCCTCCTCTGGAGTTCAAAGGCCACGGTGTCAAAGCACCACAAGTTCTGATGTCCCTGTCATGAACCATCACCTGCAGGAAACCAGCATCACAGAAGAGACTACAGGAGGTCCATTGAGATGACATGGGATCAGTCCAGGGAAGACTCGAAGAGCGGAACCCGGAGAGAGTGCCTTTTAAGACCGTTGCAGAACAAAGCCAGCACATCCCTGCTGGTTTCAACAGCTACCGGGTCATTCCTGGTGAAAACCCATTCTTGGTTGCTGCCCTGGACGCAGAGAGGATGGCATGACCCCACATGTGAGCCTCTTTAAGGATGGCTCACAAGTGGGAAGACGTTAACAACCTCAGCAGGTCCCTTGGCTCTCTCACCTGGCGGCACTACTGCTGCTGGTGATCCCTGCCACTCCAGACGCTGTCATCTGCAGCTGGATTTTTTCCACCACGGTTTGTTTGGAGAGGAGGCATAGTTTCATCAAAAAATATATACACTACGTAAGTTATCTTAAAATAACAGATATATAAACAAACAAACAAAACCACCACCACCACCAAAAACAACAACAGGAGCGTCGCCACGGCGTCCGTGGGTCAGGCCTCGGGGTGTCAGGCCCACCCCTGCCTCCTTCTCCCTGACGCTGTCTGTTCTGCTCATTGTGACGGCTATGAGTCCTCCTCCAAGCCATCCCTTGCAGCTCCTCACCTTAGCGCCTCAGCCACTTAGAAAGCCCTGAGGTGGATTTCTTTTTTTGCATAAATGATGATGACATATTAGGGTACAGATGTCTTGTAATATGTTTAGTTTGGTGTTACGGTAATATCGGTCTTTGTTACTATTGTCTTTTTGTGTTTTATGTTTGAGCATTTTATATGATTCTATTTTTTCTTGTAGTTCTTTTCTTACTACGTTTAGTGATTGTCCATCTAAGACTCATCCAACTTCATATTCACATAACTCTATATTAATTTTCTGAGTGCAAAGACCTTATAGGACAAAATATTCTGATTCTTTCTTGTCCTTTGGATCACTGCCATCATTCATTTCACTTACACATAGTTGAATATATATGTTCATATGCATAAGCATTCATAATCAAATAGATTGTTTTAAAAGTATATATTGATGTTAGATTAACTAAGAAAAATAAATGTTTTTATTTTACTTTCACTTATTCATTCTCTAAGTCTCCTTTTTTCTTTATTTAGATCTGAATTTTGGCCTGTATCATATTCCTTCTTTCTGGAAGAACTTCTTTGAACATTTCTTGCAAGATAGGTATACCAGCAACAAATACCCTCAATGTTTATTTATCTGAGAAAATAGTTCTTTTTAAGTTTTGAAAAAATAATTCTATAGGCTAAAGAATTATGGGTTGATTTTTTTTTCTCTGAACACTTTATATATTTCACTCCACTTTCCTCTTGCTTGCATAGTTTCTGAAGAGAAGCTGCATTCATTTTTATATTTCCTCTCAATGGATAAGTTTTTTCCTCCTCAAAAAGAATATTTCTTTTTGGGGGGGGTGGGTAGCGGGAAATTAACCCAAGGACACTTGGTCACTGAGCCACATTCCCAGCCCTATTTTGTATTTTATTTAGAGACGGAGTCTCACTGAGTTGCTTAGCACCTAGATTTTTCAGAGTCTGGCTTTGAACTCGTGATTCTCCTGCCTTTGCCTCCTGAGCTGCTGGAATTACAGGTGTGCACAACGGCGCCTAACTAAGAATATTTTATTTCCTTCTGTTTATATGCCACAGTGTGGTTTTCTTTTATACAGTTATCCTCGTTACTATTCTCTGGATATATTGGGAAATGAATAGTTTTGTTAATTTTTTTGTTTGCTTAGAGTTAAGATATGCCACAAGTAAGCATACATGCAGCCTTCACTGTGGTTCACCTGGACAGAGTTGAAGCAGATCAATCAAGATTACACTTTTTTCACATTATTACTTAACTTTTCCCTATGCTAATTCCATAGGTAGTAAGAAAGTCAGAATGAAGGATGGGCTGCAGTGTTAGAATGCACAGGGCAAAGCTAGAACAATTGCTCTTGAGGAATGTGAGAAGCAGAACATTAAAGTCACCAAGAAAACCTCATGGGCTGAGATTGCGAATAGCTCCCAGAATCCATAAATGAACTTTGGCATGTCCTTTATGTCGCATGGTCTGGAAAGTTGGATTGCAAATTTTCCCAACTACCTGGCTAGTGGATGCAGAGAGATGCAACTGAGGTTCTCTGCCAATGAGGTGCACCCATGTGAAGCAGAGAGCGTTTCCTGTGAGAATGGTTCTTAGGGACATCACATCTGTCATAGCTTTTTAGTAGTGGCAGCCATCAGGTTGTACCAGTGTCCCACTATTTCCTTGTCTCTAAATGGCAACCATGGTAGCATTACTTTGACACAACAACAGCTCTCTTATCCTCCCATCTGTAGTCCTTCCAAAATTCTACAAACATCTAGCCATCTGTAGAAAGAGTCTAAGGAACTTCTTTGTTAAATAATTAGGATGGATTTTATTTCCTGTATTCAATGTTTGACACTTCTCATTCCAGATGGAGAAAAGGATTTTCTAGAGTTGATCTAGGTCAGAAAGGGTCCTTGGCAGGAATTAGACTAGAATTAAGCTCCTTCATTTTCTTTCAAATATCCTACATCTGCATATATTTAAAAATTGTGTAATATTGTAGAAAATGTATGCTTAGACTTACTTAGTAGAATTCCACTTGGATTCCAGATTTTCTTTGACTACATGTTTGGCCTTGGACAAGTCACCTGATTTCTTAGCATCACACAAAGTTGTTATACATATTGAAATAATATTAAATTTCTTGACATCAAAGAAACTAAGAAATGATACGTGTTTCTCTTTTGTTTATCACATGAGTAACGTAAAAGTTGATTATAACACTCATGTTTATAGATTCTAACTGCAATATTCTCCTCTAAGATGGTTTGTGTTCTTTCTTTTTTATTAGCAATTTCCTGCTTATCAATGAACTATCTGGAAGATTTTCATATGTTTGAATGATGGTGTTCAATTGATGGTGTTCAGTTTTCTATTTCTTCCTCTCACTATTGAAATTTCTCTCTCTCTCTCTCTCTCTCTCTCTCTCTCTCTCTCTCTCTTCTCTCTCTCCCCCCTACTTATAGCTGCTCAACTTCCACAGTGTACCATCCCAGTAGGCAGAAATGTCTTTCATTATTAAAAATCATCTCCTTGGGGGCATTGGGAGGAGAGAGAGAGAAAGAGAGAGAGAGAGAGAGAGAGAGAGAGAGAGAGAGAGAGAGAGAGAGAGAGAGAGAGAGAAATCACTACTTCCAATTAACAGGGAACCTCCAATACTCAATCTCACTTCACTTGATGTGTAGTCTCTGAGGAACTGAAGTCACAACAGAAGTTTATGGAAAATCAACAAATAAGAAAAATACAGGTGAATTTTCTGCTTGCATGTTGATGAGCCTGTAGAGAGACAGCATAATCTGCATAGAAAACAGGCATCCCTGAGTCTCCCTCAGGAGACTTCTTAAAGAGCAGCAACTCTTCTCTCAGTAATTCCAGTGGATAGAGTTTTATTTGCCCATTTTCTGTATTTGAGAACCAGAAAAATTGGCTGCATCTGTTTCACACTCATGTTGCATGCAAATATATATATATTAGACACCAGAATAAACTTTGATGTGGTGGATGGTCACACATCAGGCCTTTCTGGAATTAGTTCTAACTGAGTGAGGACCAAATTCATCTTTCCATCTCACACTGACTCTGGGGCCTGTATTGCTGCCTGTAGAAAGGCAGGCTGGGTTGTTCCAGCTCTTTCTCCTTTCTCTTCTGTCCCAGAGCATAGAGATGAATTTTCTTATATTATATTTTCTTATATATGAAACCACTGTACTTAATTTTCTAACTCCCAGATCTCAGTGGGCCACTAACTTTACAGCTTCCTTCAGTTGATCTTCTGGCTTTGGACTTATGAACAACATGAATCCTAAAAGGTAGACAACTGGGCAAGAGACTGTTTTCCTGTCTCAGGGATCTTGTCCCATCTCTAGCCGTTAGTATGGCAATGTCTATTAGTGTTCAAAGAAGCACAGTATCAGTGACCATTAACTGACTAGATGGAATTTGACACACTGAAAAAACTGCATAGGACTCACACCCTCTGTCTTCTTCCTAAGGTGGTGGACTTGTGTGTACCTACATTGAATGAGGTGAGAAATACATTATTCAGGCAAGAAGAAAGATGTGTTTAGGAAGAGTTTTAATTTGGTCTGAGTCTTTTAGTATTTTCAAAGTTCTTTTCTCCACATCCTGCCCCCACCCAAGTATAAAAGAAACTCATATTCATTCCAGAAAACATGAAAAAAGCAGCTTCTCTGTTAGGGGGTTTAACTGTTAAGAAAGATAAGCCACATCCAACTGGTTTAAACAAAATTTAATCTATTCAATGCATAGCCTATATGTCCCAGAATTGGAAGGAGGTTTTGCAAACTAGGTTTAGAAAGTGAAAATGAATTGTAGAAGCCATAGGAGGTGGTGGAGCTGGAGCCTTGGCTACAGTGGGAGGAGTTTCTGCTCAGCTTCTGTCTTCTGTGGCCCATAGCTTGGAACTCTTCTTTTTTTGCATCGTTAACTCATCAGGATGTGGAATCTTGTGGAAGGGTATCTGACTGGCTGGACTGAGGGCATATGATTATTTCCTGCTTATTTATATTTCTTAATTCCTGTAGAGAAAGGAAGAAAACTGAAATTACCTGGTCACCCATGCATAAGGTAAGGACTTGAAATCAAATTTGGGTGTGGCAACTACACTCCTTGAGGATACCCATGAGTCATGATTTTTACCTCCAGGTATTTAGGCTATTAACATAGGTCACTCTAAAACTGAGCCAGAGCTCATTTGCACATCCAATGGATGATGGCACAGTAAAGGGTATGTGGCTTTTGAAGTCACTGTTCTTCTTCTTTGATCTCATTTGTTACCCACTCAGAAGTAGCTGTACTCTTACAAGATGTTCAAGCCAGATGTAGAGAAGCCCATGGCAGAATAAACTGGGGCCTCCTCCAGCAAGGACCTACCAGCCGTGTGAGAGTCATCACTGTGGAAATACATGCCCCAGACCCAGCCAAGCTTCCACATGAGACTGCAGCCCCAGTGGCACCAAAGCTGCAGCCTCATGAAAGTCAGAACCTCTGCTGAGCCCCTCTCAGAAAATCTACCCACAAACATTGTGAGACAAAAAAATGTGTACTATTGCTTTAAGAAGCTGAGTTTGGGAATGAGCTATTACCCAGAAAAATGTAACAAATATATTGTCCCACCCAGACCCGTGGAGAGCCTTTGAACTGTCTATTGGGGGAGCTATTGTTCATGTCCCCACCTATCATCTTCCCCAGAGAACTGTTCATAGTGATGTACACTGTCTCCCCTGGAGGTATTTGGGAGACATGTCCTTCTTTATCTCCCACTCCCTGGCATGACATGTAGCCACATCTTAGGTATTTAGTCCAAAGATCTCTCTCCTTTATCTCAAAGAGGAAATGGCACTGTGGTGCAGATCATACTCCAGAGCTCCCCAAAGAACAGGTAGGGTGACACTGCTCTTGAAAACACACCTCTTTTGTTTCTCTCTTTCTGTTTTAGTCAGCTTTGGTGTCACTGTGTTAAAAATACTCAACAGGGCTGGGGATGTGGCTCAAGCGGTAGTGCGCTCGCCTGGCATGCATGCGGCCCAGGTTCAATCCTCAGCACCACATACAAAGATGTTGTGTCTGCAGAGAACTAAAAAATAAATATTAAAAAAAATTCTCTCTCTCTCTCTCTGTCTTTTTAAAAAAATACTCAACAAGTACAATTGTAGAGGAGGAAAAGTTTACTTAGGCTGGTGGTATCTGAGGACTCAGTCCATAGATGCCTGACTCCATTGATCTGGGCTCAAGGTGAGGCAGCACATCATGGCAAAATGGCCCACCAGAGGAAAGGTGCTCAGTTCATGGGGAGGTCAACAGAGGGTGGAGGAGAGATGGTGAGAGAGAGGAGAAGAGAGAGATGGAGAGAGAAAGGGACCCACTGAAAGAAAACACTTCCAGAACATACCCCAAGGACCCACCTCCTTCAGCTATGCCCACCTGCATATAGCTACTACCCAGTCACTCCATTCAAACTGGATGTACTAATAAGGTTATAGCTCTCATAATCCAAATATTTTATCTCTGAACATTTCTGAATGAACAAGAGATTTGGGGGACACTTCATTCAGAAACCATAACATCTCCTATCTTGCTTTCTTCACTCACTGCTTGAGAACATATTCTCAGTACATAATTTCCCATCTCTGGTTCTGTTTATAGGAAACCTAAGATAGAATGTAGCTAGGAAGAAACAACAAATGCTGTAAGAAAATGCCATCGGTAGTGTTGATTAAACAATAAAACTTATTTCTCATGGTTCTGGAAGATGGGAAATCCCAAATCAAAGTGTCAGCATGGTTAAGTTCTGATGAGAGTTCTATCCTGGCATGTAGATGACCTCCTTCTCACTATGTTCTCATCTCAGAGAAACAGGGCAAGAAAGCTATCTTGGGTCTTATAATTGTCATGACCTAATTACATTCCAAAGCCATTGCCTCCTAATATCATTGCATCAGGTGTTATGATTCCAACATATAAATTTTGGGAGGACACACACTTTACTTTCATAGTAAATGACAGGCAGTCAAGCACAATGTTTAACCAATGCAGCCCACCCTTTTGCCAGCTCAAATATATATAAAGTATACATATTTATACTTTTCAATGTGTTCTTCCAAATAACCACAGTTTCCTGTTCCAACAGAGACAGCCATCTTCTCCATGAAGGAAAATAATCCATATCTTGTCAATGAATGCAATTAGCCACAAATGCATATACTTCCTGGGTCTTGTTTAGTCTTCTATTCTTTTGTGATCCTGTTTCAATACCTTGTAGCTTATGAAATGATAAATGTAACCACCCTCATCTACCATTGTCAGCAATGGTAGAGAGAGAAGAGAGAGAGAGGATCAGCATTATTTAAAATATTTAATATTGTGACTAGGAAAATTGGAACAATAATACCTGATCTTGTGGGGAGCATCAATTGGGAACATGTATATTGATGCATTCATTTAACAAGTAGTTTTAGATCATCTACCAAGAGCCAGCACTGGGGCCAGGAGCTCTGGAGACACAATAGTGAATGAAGCAAAAATAGTTCCTGACCACCTGGACCTTTTATTAAATGAAGTTGAACATAAGTAACAAATCACAATCCTGAGGAAGGTTTCCAACAGATACACTGTCAGCTCTTCTCCTGTCCTGGTCGCCTTGCTGCTGCTTAGCTATCTCCTACTTTCAGCCTTCCAGAATTCAGAGACTGTAAGGTGCCTTTTGTGACTGTCAAAGTCTTTCTGAAGAGAGAGCCACATCCCAGTGCCAAGCAGCAAATGGAGGGAAGAGTTCAGTTTTCTCCACAGAGCATCAAGTTGGCACCATATTGGCTGAGTCTTGTTGTCATTTTGCCATGACTGTAGGTTTATGGAAAAATGTTAAGCCCTACCAGGAGGCAGAGAGAAAGGCTTTCATCCTATGCCTGACTGTATATCCTATTGCTCCATGGGAAACCCCCACCCACTTAAATGTGCACAAACTTTCATTTCAACCACTTTGCAAGGTGTTGGCTTAGACTCCTGAGAAGCCTAGCAGGCAGCAGGTCCATGTCTGGCTGGGAAGAGCATGAGGAGAACACAAAAGAAGGAGGAAAATAAAGTAATGTATTTTGCCAATGAACTTGCAGACCCTGAACTTCATGCAAAGGGGAAAGTTTAAAACAATGTATTTTGGTGGAATCTCTGTAGCCCGCACCTCACCTCCCCAGCATGCTTTCTCCCTAATATCTATTCTCATTGCCATCTCTGCCATTTACTACCTGGACCCTCTTGGCTGTCTTTGTCCTCCTCTTGGACCCACTAATCATCTGGACCCACCAGTCTTATGGCCTAGGCATGACATATGTATACCATGTGTAAACACCACTCACCATTAACAGCACCATCCAATGAGAATCAGTGTCACAAGGGTAAGCTTCAAAGTGGCTTAGGGATGGAAGTGCCTGGAATAAAAGCTGACTTGATGTCCCAATTAACACATTTCATAATTCTATTTCCTGCCCTTGCAGGTTTGCAGTCACCTCCCTCTAATTTCTGTGAGAGACAGAGATGGAGTTGATAGAGAGGAAGGAACTTAGTAATGTGATAGTTTTGTGGATGACTTGATACACAGGCTTGAATTATGCACATTAGGCAAATTAGGGAATGAAGGAGGAAGACAAAAACGACAGAATGACAGTAGGAGAAAATGTCATCCTGAGTAATAGTATTAATATAGATTGAGGCTTGGCTTGTGAGGGTGGCTGGAAAAATTGAGAGCAGAAAAAACCAGCCACATTGACTTTTATTTCAGGGTGAAAGAGAGAAACTATTTCCAGACACTTTCTTCTCTGCTGGGGACAAACCAGCTATGGGGCTGCTCAATAAGATAACGGGGTGGCCTCCATCATGGCCCAACCTGTTTATTGACTCTAGTGTAGGTCTTTGATGGAAATAAAGCTAAATACACAGAGAACCTGGGAAAGGTCAGCTTGGAAGATGTGGTGGTCTCTGAGAGTATTCAAAGAACTTTGAAACGTCTCTATGGACTGGGCAGCCTGAAAGCCCACCCTAGGATGGCTCTTCTAGGGCTGCCTAGCCCCATCTTATTCACACAGGCAAGTGCCTGCAGAGGGCAAAGCAGGCCCTGCTGAACCCATTGGCACACACAGATTTTCAGAGGCCAGGGCCATGGGGAACAGAAGACCCCCCTCCACCTGAGCCATCTCTGGCTTCATTTTCCTGCCTCCAGTTTCTCCCCAGCTTGTTTCTGTCCTCTGTTCAGCTTACACACACCTCTTTACTAATCTTTCCAAGCCATGAAACCCATCTTGTCCCTTCTCACTTAAATATCTGTCATGGATCCCCAGTCCTAAGTCTGGTCACCTGAGCATGGCATTCCAGACCTGTCATAACCAGAAGAGCTTTCTCTGGATCCTGCCATCTTCCCCTCACATCTGGGACTTTCACCCAAGCCCAGGTCTCCCCAGTCTGCCAGTTCCTTTGCTTCTACATGGATGCACACCTGCTGTGGTACTGGGCCTTCTTTGGCTTAGGTCTCCCCCACTCCTTTGTTTTTTCCAGTGGGCTCTCTGTCTACCCAGGTCAAGTCAAAGTTCAAGAGGCTCCTTGCTTAAGCTTTTCCAGGCATTTAAGTTGCCTTTGCATGTTCCTGAGGACCTCTCTTTGAATCTCTGCATTCTCACAGTTCTCACTGCTTTGTAAACATTTGCCTGTGTGTCTGGTTTTCCTAGGGCTGCAGCTCCCAGAAGAGAGAGAGAAGAGAGGACAAGTGGCTTCAGTTTCTGTATATCTGCAGTGTCTCACATAACATAGACCTTCAATCAATGAGCAGAAAAGAAAGAGAGGGAGAGAGTAAGAGACAAAGTAAAGAGTGTGCAGGAAGAAGGGGAAACATGTATAGCATTGTTATCTGTGTCACAATGCTATTGTCATTTTACATGGCCAGCCAGTTAAAGACAAGATGAGCCGAGTTCTCTTTAGAACTTCCTCAATGTACAGATGTTAGCCAGGCTACATGATGCATCTAGTGACTGAGAGCTAACCTAGGCTTTGTAGATCCAGATTTCCAAAAGTTGAATCCCATTGAAGTCACTGCCACTGGTGAGGTTATGTGAGCTTCAGCTCTATTGTCAGCAAAATGGTAGGAAGGTATTGAGGATTCAACAAGGCAAAGTACTTGAAGGACTTTGCCCAGAGCCTGGTACATAGCACATGCTCATTAAAAATTAACAGACTGGTCTCAGCCTGGGAAAGCTGCCATTATTACAGATCCCCCATGGATGGCCTCTTACAAGCCTCTCCTGCCCAGATTCTTCCCCATGATCTAAACTTCTCACTCTCTTTGCTGCCTGGATAGATATGTCAGGGAATGGCCAATAGCCACTGGGATCTTGGTGATCAGGAAACATTGTCACTGTCACACAAATATCCACCAAAGCACCTTGGCTATATCATTGTCTTAGAAGCAGAAGACTTAGCAAGGATCCATAGATCTGAAAGCAGGAGGCTCAGTTCTTCCACTGTGATCTGTCAGTCTGGAGAACCCAGAATGGGTACTGAACCCATGCACAGGGGCTTCTCATCAAGATAATATTGTGTTTTCCCCTCATGTTTGTAGGGTGTGGTGTCCCTTCCTGGAGCAGCAGTGCCTCCTCCCAATCCTGATGGTGCTTATCTGTGTAAATGTTGGCACAGCAGCCCAAGAAACTTGGTGGCATTTCCAGGTTTATTTGTTAAGACCTTCTTGGGAGTTGGGGAAGAAGGTGTACTGGTTTTCTCTTCATTACCTAAATACAACAGGAAGTCCAGAGATATTAGACCAGTGTCACTCTTGCAGGCTGTGCAGATCCAGTTCAGGACAAAGGACATATTCCCCTGCACTCATGGTGTCAGAGAGATATTTTCAGCTCCAGCCCTCTCCAGGCACTGGCTTCCACTGGAGTGTCCCCTTTGCACAAGGCTACATCTTCTTCCAAAACAGCAGGCCTCCAAAGACTGGTAAAGCCTGGTAATAATAACACAGACCCTGGCCACACTCAGAGTGATGGCCCATCTTCAGAGTCCTCACAGGGTTGGCTGATGGCTTTATTCAGGTTCATCACAGCCCAGTCTCTGTCACTATGATACTTGCTTTTTTTAGGGATAGGATCCCTAAAAACAGCAGGGCTGTTAGTTACAGAAGCCAGGGCCTCATGCACATGGAAAGCACTCGGCCATTGAGTGACATCCTCAGCCTCCAGCCCCAATCCTCTTCCTCCCTCCCATCCCACTAAATGTCCTGAACATTGTCCATCCCAGAAGTTGCTTCCTGGGGAATCTGCAACCTCCAGCCCATACCAGGAGGAAGGGACCAAGGTGAGGCTAGAACACAAGAGCCAACACTCTTGATGATGACATCTGTGGTCTATTTCTATGGTGTTGAGCCCTGAATCAGGATCTGGGAATGAAGTCCTTCACAGATGACCCTGTACTCCATGTCTTCCATGTTTGAAAGGTGCCAGGTACCAGACTTATAATTACTGACAGGAGTGCTAACCTTACTTCAGGAAGAGAGGACAGGATGTTTGAGTTGTCTTGTTACACAGCAAGAGCTGACTGTAACATTCTCCTCTAGTAGGAAAACATTCCAGATACACATGCATACCCAATAGCCCAAATTTATTGAGTACCAATACTGTGCCTGGCTTTGTCCTCAGTGTTATTGCTCATTTTCTGCAAGACATGTCAGGTCTTGATTTACATGTGCTTATACACCTAATCATATAATTAAAATTTAATCCAAATATTTTAAGTCCAGTTTTATCAGGACTTCCCCCTGCAATTAAAGTCTCTCTTATTTGTGTATTTAAGCACTGATGGCCCTGGCTACAAAGTCACACAGCCTGTCTACTAATCCCTGCCAAGAAGCAAGAGAGGTGGGGTGTTGGCCTGGGTGGGTCAGAGTTCCAGCGGCCCTACTGCTGCCTGGAGCCAGTGCCTAGGGAGTAAAGGCTCCCTGACCTGTCAGACCTGTCATCTGCAGCAGCCAGGCCTTGGCACAGCAGGGAGGCCTGCTGCAGAAGCCCATGCCATGCATCACTGCAGCTGGGTCCACAACCTCAACTTCCCACTACTCAACCTCCATTGAGAAAATGGAAGTGGGCAGACATGAATGAATGGTGGGAATATAGCATTAGATCATTTCCAAACCTGATTGGCCAAAATCTGGACCAATAGCATTGGTACATTTTTCGAACCCTAATTAGCATAACTTTGAGCCAATCACAGTAACCCAAGGGCTATATAAGACCCCGTGCCAGACACATTTCTCAGAAGATTGAAGACAGCAGAAGAAGACATCGGAAGAGGAGAAGGGAGAAGGAGAAGGGAGAAGGCAGCGGCGGCAGAGGAGAAGGCAGCTGCGGCAGAGGAGAAGGCAGCAGAGGCGGCGGCGGCGGTAGAGGCGGCGGCGGCGGTAGAGGCGGCGGCGGCGGTAGAGGCGGCGGCGGCGGTAGAGGCGGCGGCGGCGGTAGAGGCGGCGGCGGCGGTAGAGGCGGCGGCGGCGGTAGAGGCGGCGGCGGCGGCGGCGGCAGAGGAGGCGGCAGAGGAGGCGGCAGCGGCGGCGGCAGCGGCGGCGGCAGAGGAGGCGGCAGCGGCAGAGGCGGCGGCAGAGGCGGCGGCGGCGGCAGCGGCGGCGGCAGAGGAGGCGGCAGCGGCAGCGGCGGCGGCAGAGGAGAAGGCAGCGGCAGCGGCGGCGGCAGAGGAGAAGGCAGCGGCAGCGGCGGCGGCAGAGGAGAAGGCAGCGGCAGCGGCGGCGGCAGAGGAGAAGGCAGCGGCAGCGGCGGCGGCGGCAGAGGAGAAGACGAGGGCAGAGAAGATGCAGTGTGTTGAACTGCGAGTCTTCTACACTGATCTTCAACAAATACTTGGTCCATCTGGCCTGAGGATTCCATTCTTCGTGTTTGTGGGAGAAGACCTTTAAAAGAAAAAGACGTCGAGGGTGAGTTGCTGGGGTGTGCTGCTCTGCACAAAATACCTTATTTTATTTATTTATTTTTATGCGGTGCTGAAGATGGAACCCAGGGCCTAGCACGTGCCAGGTGAGGGCTCTACAGCTGAGCCACAACCCAAGCACCCCCCCCACCCCAAGTCTTGAACGTTCTTATAGTGAGTTTTTCCTCTTTGTAGTTGTTCTTGTTATTGACAAATCTAAACGATGTTTTTGTCTTGTGAAAATTGTTTTTCCCAAAATCCAGTATATCCATCATTGAGGTATCTGAAAGTTAGGCTTCAGGATCCTAATGTAAGATAACATTGGGTAGCTAGTACTAAGTTCAGGAGGAACCAGGAAAAAATATGAAGGGAAGGACAAAAAGAACCCCTGAAAAATGTAACATGTCAGGTCTTGATTTACATGTGCTTGTACACAAAACACCATATGATTAAAATTTAATCCAAATATTTTAAATCTAGTTTTATCAGGATTTTTCCTCACAAGTTATATCTTATTTGGCTTTGAACTTAGTCGTTGAATAATTAATGCAATAACTAATTTTGCTAGAAATAATTTTAATATTTTCCTCCTTGTTTCATCTATTCATTTCATCATTCTTTCCATGTCTTTTACATTTGCCTTTACCTCATATTTAGTTTATTATTCTGAGAACATGAAGGAATTTTTTTCAAATACTTGATTGAATTATCACATAAGGTTCTCATGAATGGGATATGCCATTCTGACCAAGATTTGATAGTTTCAAAGATAAAATTAACCTGTGGCACTTGAGAAAGGTAGATGTCTATGCAGTTTCTTACTTTCCAGGATCTTGGCTTCTATTGGATATTGATATTGAGCAATATCCCCATCCTCAACAATTTAAGTTACTCAGCATTAAAAGAGAATAAAATTATGGCATTTGCATGTGAATGGATGGAGTTGGACAGTAACGTGCCAAATGAAATAAGTCAATCTCTAAAAACCAAAGGCAGAATATTCTGATAAGTGGATGCTGATCCATAGAGGAGAGGGGTTAGACATGGAAAAAATGAATAAATATACTGTTTTTAACTTTAAAATACAATAATCCTTTGGTATTCATTCAATTTCTTTAATATATACAGTACCATTCAGATCATCTACTTATTTTTGTAGTAGGCATTTTGGTAGATTTTTGTCTTTCAAGAAATTATTCCATTTCATCTAGGTTTTCAAATTTCTGATTACATAAGTATTCATAATATTACTTTATTATCCTTCTAACATTCAGAGAATATTTAGGAATGGCCTCTTTTTCATTTCCAATATTAGTAATTTATTATTCCTCTTCTCTCTCTCTCTGTCCTTTTAGCTACCTTGATTAGATTCTTACAAATTTTATCTTTTCAAAAGACCATCTTTTTATTATTAATTTTCTCTTTTGGTATCCTGTTCTCAATGTCATTGAGTTCTGCTCTAATTTTAATTATTTCTTTTTTTCCTTTTATTTAAGATTTAGTCTGCTTTCCTTTTTCTGGTTTCCTAAGTGAGAAGCTTAGGTTATTGATTTCAGATCTTTCTTCTTTAATATATGCATTCAACATTACCAATTTTCCTGCTGTTTTTAATGTTCCCCACAAATTTTTATAACTTGTAATTTGATTTTTGATTATTTTGAAATGGTTTTAAATTTCTCTTGAGATTTCATATTTGTCTCATGTCACTTTAGAAGTCTTTTTTTTTTTTTACCCTTCCAGTCAGTATTCAGGGCTTTTCACTATCTTCCTATTGTCAGTTTCTAGTTTATTCATTGTGATCTGAGATTAGGCAGTGTAATTTCTACTTGTATGATTGTTAAGGTGTATTTTATGATCCAGAATGTGGTTTGATTTGGCTGGTTTTTCATGTGAGCTGGAGAGCAAAATGTATAATTGTATATATGTGAATTAAATACAGCTAATTAGTATTAGCACAATGGAGTCAGACTATTTAAAAATAAGAAAAAAATTGTTTTTGCATTTTTCTTTCACTTTGTCTAATACTCATCATGTCTATATGTAGATTTGTTTTCTGAGCTGTGATATTTTCTTTTCCTCTGAGGCATTCCTTTTAATACTTCTTGCAGGGCAAGGTATACTGTCAAAGAGTACCTCAATTTTTGTTGATAAAGTCTTGTTGATCTCTGCTTCACATTTGAAGGATAATTTTACTGAATACAGAATTTTAATTGGGTGGTTTTTATATTTCAATGCTTTAAATATGTTGCTGCGTTTTTTTATTTGTAAGGTTTCTTAGCAATGTCTGATAAATTCCATGCTTGCTCCTAAGAGCTAAGGTGTTTGTTTTTTTTAATAGAACTTCTTTCAATTTATTTTTCTTTATATTTGGTTATCCACAGTTTGAATATGGTATGCTTAAGGTATTGATATTTTTTACATTTATACTGATTGATGTTTTATGAGATTTCTATAAAGATCTGATGAACATGGTAAAGAAAATTAGCTTTTATCAAATAGATATGTTCCATGATGGAACATGGACAATATGTAATTTGAAATGTTCCAATTACTACGTATAAAATGCTGGAAATCATAGTAACTATGAGTGGTAATGGCTATATTAATTAATTTGACCATGGTGATCAATACATGATATATACATGATGTGCACATATGTGTATACATACAATCGTTTTGCATACTTGAATATATATAGATTTATGTGCTGATTAAACATTTTAAAGTAAATAATAACTATCAACAAATTTAATTTTAATAATGTAATTTGACTCAAATATAAAAATTATTATTTCAGTACATAATCGGTGTTTAATGAGTAACTATATCCCTTCTTTTATATTAATTCTTTGGTACCTGTGGTTTATTTTGCATGTATGGTCCATCTTAACTCATACTAGTCACACTTCAAGCATTCAATTATCATATGTGGCCAGAAGTAACTATATTGAACAGTACAGATCTATACATTTTTATGTATTAAGAGTTCATAATTGTCATTTTGAAATATTTGTACATAACTGGTATTTTCTTGCTATATTCCCATGATTAAGTCAGGTTTGTGGGTGTTTAAAAGAAAAATCTCAGATATAAAGTGTCATTTTCATACATCATATGAGTGGTACATATAGCTTCTTTGGTGTAACAGTATTGTTTTTTAAATCGTAATCCATTATTTAATATTTTGAAGAAAGTCACTGTACAAAGTGGGAAGGTTTTGTTTAACTACAGATATGAAACTAATTTGGATTTCTTTCTTGCAACACTTTAGATGTTTCACTGTACTCTTCATTTGCTGGCATATAATTTTAGAGGAAAGAAGAAATAAGTTGAAATAATTCATCTAGTTTTTTTTAGTTATGCTGAGGGTCAAACCCAGGGCCTCAGATATGTTAGGGATGTATTCTATACCCCCAGTGAGCTATAATTCTTAATTATACTCCAGTCCCTATAATTCTTAACTTTGTTGTCCATACGTGCAGTATTTTTTCCATTAGACTTTTTTCAAGATTTTCTCCTTGTCTTTTGTTTTCTGTAGTTTGAGGTGGATATATGTAGGTGAATAGTTTTTGATATTGTATCTGGCTGCTGGAGTTTATCTCTGCTTAGATATAAGAGAGAGAGAGGGAGAATTTTTGAGATCTGATTTAGTCAGCAGTTTTTCAGCTATGAAACAATTAGTGGATTTGGGGGCTCACTGTCTCAGAGCACTCAGTCCAGGGGCAGCTGGCTCCATTCCTCAGGTCTTGAGGTGAGGCAGGACATCATAGCAGAAGAATGTGGCAGAGTGAAGTAGCTCACATGATGAAAGCAGAGAGGAATGTCAGTAGCGAGATACAAAATAATATCCCACAGACATGTCCCAGGGACCTACCTCCTCCATTCATTCCCTACCTGTCTTCAGTCACCACCCAGTTAATCCCATCAATGGAATTAATCCATGGATTGGATTAAGGCTCTCATATCCCAATCATTTCCTTCTTGCATTGTCTCACACATGAGCTTTTGGAGGACACCTCACATCCAAACCATAACAATTTCTGAGTTCACATCTCCATGCTCTGTTTTTGCATTTCTGTTCTATGTGTTTTATACTAGAGGCTTTGATGTATCTGAATCTGGTTCTGCTACTTGCTTCTTCTCTTCACACTGTTATTTATTTCTTGTCTTTATCCTTATTATACATTTTTTCATTGAATGATGAACACTTATTAATAGATTTAAAGTAGGTACTTAGTGTGAACATTGTTGCTAGTCTTTCTCAGGCTTGGAATTTATTGAAGTTTTGTTCGCTGTCCATGCAAGGAGTTTAAGTTACTTCTTGGTTATTACCTTTGTATCCTGTCTTGATTTTGACCTCTTTTGAATATTCTTGTTCAGGGAGTCTGGATCTTTCAATCACTTAAGTTGTAGCCCACTATATTAGAGCTCTGTTTCTGTGATGGTAATGAGTGTGTCCATATCCATGAAATCTGACCTTCACACTATTTTTTCTTCTGTTAAAGTGCAATAGTAATGTCAAAGGGGCTGAATGGAGAGAGTGCTCCTCTTCTACCTGAGATTTTGTGGCAAGGACAGTTTTTCCATTTTCTGTTCTGTTCTAACCAACCCCCTGCCATTCCAGTCCCTGAAGAGTAGACTGTTAGGGAGAACACTCTAGGGTAATTTCACAAGGATTTTTTTCAAAATATTTTCCTGTTAGAGCCATGAAGGGATCTTCTTGGATATTTACCAGGAGAACCTCATATAAAACATAGAGGTACAACCCCAAACCTTCAGGCTGCAGCTCCCAGGAGTTAGTCATCTCCTGATAGTTCACACTAAGCCTCTAGCAGTTTCTCAAAGTTGCTACTGAAATCTCTCCACCAGGTTATGGCTATAGTGACCTCTGCTTCAGATCTTGGGCAACAAAGTCTCTGTTGGGACTCTCTGAATCCCTGGCTTTTTCAGATTTGGGGGAGGCAGTTTGCCCTGGAAATTTGTTTTTCTGATGTGTGTAAGAAAAATTATTGGAGTTTATTTGTTAGTTGTAATCTGATTTTCCTCTTTGTAAGATAGGGATGACAAAACACAGGATCTTTGTATATAGGAACTGACATCTTTAGATTCATCTCCACTACTGAAATTTACTTTGGTGGAAGCATGCAGGGAGGACAGGTTTTTGTTTTTGTTTTTTAATCAAAAATCAAAAACTAATATTTAAGAGGAAGAGATTATTTTCCTTACTCTAATATAATGAGATAGGGAAATTGACAGAATAAGGTTGAATTTTCTCTTATGGAATTTTAATTAAATTCAGGAAGGTACATTCTTCAGATTTTGTAGGTACAAGACAGAATGTGAGTAGAAATTCATTTGACCTAAATTCTTTATATTTAATATAAAATTATGCATCTGTGTGTGTGTGATCATTCTTAAGTCAAATGTTCATTACAATTATTTACTATAGTTTAAAATTTTCTAATGATCATTTCACTTTCCAAGTTTGTAATTTCAAATTCAGGGAATTTACATCATTTAGAATATACTTTATAAAAGTATTCATCAAAATTAATCATAAGTAAATATATTCAAACCCTCACTGTTAAATTCCCTCATTTTTTCCCAAATCAAACAAAAACAAAGAAATTACCTTTGGGCAAAAACTGAAAATGGAAAATTTTAACCAAAGGGGAATTATTTAAAAATTCTCAAGTGTCCTCAAATCAAAGCTTATAGTGGAAACTCTTTCACAAATTTAATTATATTGGTCATCCTCCCCAATGTTTATAATGGGTTAGGATACCTAAACTGGATGCAAAAGCAAAGTAAAAACTCTCAGGCCTAAAACCACATAAAGGCTCTTAATATTTAGGATAATTTCTATTCCCCTTAAGGCATATGTTGTGAAATATGGACATCTTCTGCAAGTAACTGGCACAGCTATATCCCCAAATCCTGGTAGAATTATATAGAAGTTTCCAGAATTAAAGAATTTCTCCTCTCTTCAATAACTAAAAGAATAAAATCTCGATTTTTCGTAAAAATTGGATGTGATAAATATTATGGGGTGCTTTAGTTTTGGAAATTGGATACTCTTGGGCCCATGCCCATGTATGTAGTAAAGTATATAAATCCAGATTAGTTATTAGCCCAAAGAAGAAATGGATGTGAAGTGGGGGAGTATGTCCTTCACTCAACTGTCACCATTCTTGAACCTTCTTGGTTCCAATTCAGATGGATGCTTGAGTGCAGGAATCAGTTTTCAAGCTGCAAGTACATTTGGTTTGCAAAAGAAAGGTTATTGGATTAGTAATCCATAGCCATTTGTCATGCAGCTATTATCTGCCAAACACCAACCTGGTTTTCTTCCCAAAGAGGATACACATTATCCTTCTTCTCTAAATGCTATTATTAACTGGTGGAGTCTTTTAGACTGCTCTTCACTCATTGGGTATCTGTTCTAGTTGGGAGCAGAGATATCTGGGAAAAGAAAATGAGAGGGCTATAAAAAGGGAAATGGCCAATTCCAGGGGATAGAGGGCTCATTCTTCTTCCAGGGTCCCTTTCAAGGGAAGAAGCTGTTCAACCTAACTAGGTAGGCCTGCCTGGGGTTAACTCAGTCACTCAACATAGATTGAAGACAATCATGTGATCACACCAGAACCCTCTTAGGGGTTGCCAGGGCACTATATCCACCCTGAGTCAATTTTAACAAACTCAAGATTGCAATGGCTTTCTGAAGTTTTGAATATATAATATATAATCCTTTATTTCCTCATTGTTCAATGTTAACACCCTCCAATGGTTAGCACATTTTGAGATTTAGAAAATGTTCTGAAAATTAAATGTGGCCATAAAATTGAAACAGGAAAAGCTACTATGGCCAACTCAAAATATTTGACAGTCAAGAAAAGCATTAGAAAAGCTGAAAATCAATCCTGATTATTTCTGTCAACTAACGTAATTTGCCTAAGGTCATTGCAAATTATATGATGTTATCAAAATCTTTGGGCAGTTCTACTACCTGCAATGAACAATACAGTACACTCCTATAATTCATTCACTCCTGTAAAAACAATTTTGTTCTTAAATTAGCTTCTTCACAATACTCTCCTATTTTTTCTCTTTAAAATCAACACTTTCCAAATCATCTCTTCCACTCTGGGCCTTTAAATACCAGAGATGTGCTAATCATTCTCAAGTTTACATGGGAGTATCTCACCTCTACCTCAGTGTTCCATACCCACCTTCTTACTGAGTACTTCTCTGGCTTTCAAATAGGCATCCAAATCTAGCAAGTTTCAAACTTTATTCTTGAGTCCAACACAAGCCAGCAGTCCTTGAAGTCCAGACCCACAGAATCACATCTCATCTCTCCTCATAACAAAACTCTTCAAATAAGCACCACCTCTGCCATCTCTCATCTGGACTTTGGCAGTAGTCTCCTGGTTGATTCTGTCTCCTCCACACACACTGAAGATGCTTTTTGGTTCATGGGTTTATAAAAGAAAGCGAGATGGGAGGTGATGGATATCTTGTTCAGGTTATGCTGAGCCTGACAATTGTCCCATCATTCAGAGCAGAGAGCAACTATCCCATGCCTCAGAGGCCCTCATCTGCTACCTCCAGATTTGCTTTTCCTAAATGAAGAAGGGAGACAGAAGATATCAAAATGATTCTCTTTATTAGCGTTAGTATGTGCTTTGCTAATGGTGACCTCTGTGGGATCACGTTTTCATTTCTTAATTTCCACTTGGCCCTCTTCTCCCATGTGGAAAATGAATTTATTGATACTCCCTTCATGTTGAGGTTGATATGAAGATTAAATGAGATTAAACTTCTCTGTAGTGCCTGACTCAACTCAGGTTGACTGTATGGTCATTTGTATTCGTGGGATTCTTTTATTTAGGTAAATTCCTTGTAGGTTTGCTGCCTCAAGCATCACGTATAAGTGAGATAGTTTAATTCCCAAGAATAATTTATCACCTCATCTCCAGGTGCTTGTCATTCATCTTTTGTCATGGTTTGGATGTGAGGTGTCCCCCAGCTCACATGTGGAACAATGCAAGAAGGTTCAGAAATGATTGGGTGGTAAGAGTCTTAACTCAATAATTTTATCCCCTGCTAGGGATTACCTGAGTGATAACTGAACTGGTAGGGTATGTCTACAGGAGGTGGGAATTAGGGCAAGGATTTAGTGTCTATTTATATCTGGAAAGTGGAGTCTGTCTCTTTGCTTTCTGATCACCATGATGTGAGCTGTTTCCCTCTGCCACACTCTCCCATCATGATGTTCAGCTTCACTTTGCCTCCTGGGAAATAGAGCCAGCCTTCTATGAACTAAGACCTTTAAAACCATGAGCTTCTGAATAAGCTTTTCCTCTTCTATAATCGTGTTGGTCAGGTCCTTTAATCATAGCAGCAAAAAAAGCTGAATAAAACATTTTTTCTATTCCGTTGGAATGCTATCTCCACCATGTAAGTGTGACTTAATGACCAAAGTATTGAAAAGACAGTCAAGAAAAGGATATTATTTGTTTCTTAAGGAAGAAGGGACATTATCTCAGAAGAGATGTCAGACTTGAGAATGGAACACATTGGCCTGCTGTTTCTAGGTTAGGTTACTGCATCTCCTTTAGGTGATATTTCCCAGAATCCATCCAGGGCTATACAGAGTAAAAGTTGTGTATATTTAAGGCAGGTAACATGATGTTTTGACTTGAGCATAAGTGGGAATGCTGGGTCGTATAATAGGCCTATTTTTAATTTCTTGAGGAACCTCCATACTGCTTCCCATTATGATTGTACCAATTTACATTTCCATCAACAGGAAGCAAGTGTGAAACTGGTGAAAACAGCTTCCTCATTCTTCTCAAACACAATACTATAAAGAGGTAGAGAAGGAGGTAAGAATAAAGTCTACACAGACATCTAGCACCATAGTGAAACTCCAGCTGCTTTGCCAGGACACAGGTCCCTCAAAATTAATTTTTTTCCCCAAAATTGTATTTTTCCTTTTAAGCATAACAAAAGAACGTTGTGGATGAAAGCAAGTCGGGGAGACCTGATAATTGGGAAGCACCACCATTGAATAAGAACATGAGGTTCCTGAGTGCTCCCTGTGGAAGCAGCCCCATCCAGCCAGCCTTTTGGACCAGGAAAACAAAGCAGAATGACCAGGCCTAGCCAGGCACAGCACCCTCCACCAGCCATGAGCCAGCCTCGGTGTAGTGCTAGACCTGGATCCTTCGTTTAGGGACCATCTGAGGAGCTACTGGGCAGCTTAGCAGGCCCATGCCCTCAACTCCAAATTTTCAGAGGGTAGCAGTAGTCAAGGCCACTGCTACTTTCTTTCCTATCCTGAAGAGGATTTTCTTCCCCTCATGTCTTTCTTTTTCTTAATGTATTAAAATTTAGTTTGTAAAAGCATTATTATTACTAATTATCCCATAGTAATTGGACATATGTTGGTGTTATCCAAAGGAGTTAGAGCAGTAGAGTTTAATCAACATGTACAGGGTCAAAGACCTCCACTCTTTGCCTTGGTGAAGGGACTCATGTAGATGAAACTGTCCTCACAGGACTGGTGGTGATTAAAAAGTCCTCAAAGGATTGGGACAAATTAAAGTGGCCTTACTAGATTGGCATAGATTAACATGTCCTTATTGGATTTGTGAAGATTAACGTGTCTTTATAGGATTGGTTTAGATTAATGTGGCCTCACAGGATTCATATTGATTAAACTGTCCTCACAGGCTTATATATATATATATATATATATATATATATATATATAATGATCTTTCTACGTTGGTATTGATTAAGCTGTCTTCACAGGGATAGGATTGCATCACTTCTTGCAGTAGCCTTTTGTTTGAAGTGGAATGAGCCCTGTCTGTGTGAAGGGTTGATTCCTAGCCCCTCACAATTCTTACTTTGAAGTCCTAACCGAGTAGCTCATAATATGCCCGTATTTGGAGACAGGGTTTTTCTTTAGTGATTATTAAATTTAATGAGGCTTTCTGGTGGCTCCATTCAGATGCAAGCAGTGTCCTTAGAGCTGAGAAAACTGGGCACAGATTCCCAGAGGTACCAATATAAGGACATAGGGAGGGAGGCCATCTGCAAGCTCAGAGAGAAGCCTCAGAGGGTACCAGCCCTGACCACACTGGTTGTCAGACTCTGGCAAGCCCTGTGTTGGGGCTACCTACTCCACATGTAGGTGGCTATCCTGCCTGTGTACTGGGAGATCTTTCCATATAATGTGGAGCAAAGTGCAGTGGCAGCTTGACCTTTCTGACCACCTGTCTCTGACTCTCCATAATCCCTCCCCCAGTTTTGTCCCTGAATTTTCCTCACCTCTTCTTCTACCCTCAGCACCTCTTCCTGGCTTTCCAATCAATCCTGAGGACAGCCCCTCTTGGCAACTTCCCTGAAGATGGATAACCCAAAGTGTCATCTGGGAGCTCTGAGTAGCTCTAGTCCTGTCCCATTCTGGTTAGAGTAATGTAACTCCATCTCATCTTCCACACTCTAAGATTACTCAAAGTGATTTCTCCCCAACTCTGCCTAGAATTTTGCATCATATATGATTATATGGGCTGTCAGCAGCCTCTTGCATTACAGCCTGAGCCCCTAGGCTCTGCTCCCTGAGGTGATTATTTGTGCACATGCTGAGTACCTCTGACTTTGGTCAGCTAAAGTGCAAGAGGATGACACTCCACCCCCAATACTGAATTTCCTGAATTTCCATTTCCACTTAGTGAGAATTCAGTTCCACCAATCTGATCTGTTTGACCTTAGATCTTTAAAGCATATCTCAAGGCCTTTTTGAATTTCAAAATTCTAGAGTGACACAAGTACATTTAAATGCCTTTCAGATTTTTTTTAGAAATGTATCCCCTTTAAAGTAGTAGTAAATCTATGAATATGCTTAAATTCTCTGTAAATTTTTTCATTAAGCTGAATTTCTGAGAATGAGTCATTGTGATATTTTGTTTTGTCAACCACTTATTTATGAATGTGCAAAATCCGTGCACCCTCAGGAGCTGAGTGGCAGTGATGGAGAAGCACAAACCTCATCTCGGGGTAAGGGTCAAATATTTTGTCAGAGGAAATGACAATTTTTAGAGAATTTGTCTTTTTAGGGTCTTGGGCAGAGTTAGCCCAGCATGCTTTGGTTTCCTGGATAGTGTCTATTCCATGTGGCCATTGAGCTTGTGAATTGTGGCTGGGGAGACTTAGAAATAGACTTTTGGTTTTAATTATTTAGAATGAAAATAATTTCACGTGGCTGATGGCTATTTCATAGGACTCTGGGGAGTTGAAGTGATTTGGACATCATGGATGCCTGCTTTCCTAAGAGAAGTCCCTAAGGGCCACCCAGGCCCTCATGGGGCAGGGATGCAGAATGGAGACAGATGACGTAGGAGCTGAGAGAAACATGGAAGACAGGAGGACAGGACAGTATATTGTGCTGTGTGTTGCCAACCCAAAGCCATCCTCACTGTAGAGGTTGCTCTGTGGAAAAAAGACCAATCTGTCTGAGGTGGGGGTAGAATAGATGCAGGGGAATGGTGTGCTGGGTGCCCAGGATCTGTGGTCTCAAGGACATGTCAGATCCTCAACCACTAACAATAGGCCCTTCTATGCTAAGGACATTGCCGGTAAGTGGTGTGAGGCCAGAGGCCTCTCAAGAGCAGTGATGGGCACCTTGGTTCCTTGAAAGTATAGCCATCGGGACACCCACCAGCCTCAGAGCTTGGGAGTAAGACCTGAAGAAGCCTCTGGAAGGCCTTGCCCCCAGGAAGAATGTCATTCCTCTGATTATCCTGCATCGCTGAGCACTGACAGCAAATTCTCTTCTCAATGCCAGTTTCATTAGTGTGCCTGGCACAGCTCCTTAGGGAAGCAACCAGAAGTCAAAAAAGAGGTGAACTGGCAGAAGAAATCCCAGGGTAATGTCTGGTGTCCACACTCATAGACATAAAGCACAATGGATTCTTCCTCTTATTTCACTTCTAAGAGAAAATGAATGAGGTGGAGGGAAAGGAGGAGGCAGGGAAAGAAGACAAGGAAGAGGAGGAAAGAAAAGTAAAAAGTCATAGGATGAAAGGAACAGAAGAGAAGGAGGAGGAACAGTAAGAGAAAGTGAAAGAAGATAGAAAAAAGGAGAAGGAGTGAAGGAGGAGGAGGAGGAGGAGGAGGAGGAGGAGAATTCCACATTGTGGACTACAGCAAATCAGAGACTCTTTGCAAAGCACAACCATTGCATTAGAATATGGGGTCCCTGAGTACTCCCTGTGAAAGGAGCCCCACCCAGCCTGCCCTTTAGACCAGGGAAAAAAAAATGCTTGGAGAGGAGGTTTCATAGGCAGGCCTGGCTAAGCACAGCAACTTTGCCAGCTATGAGCTACCCAGGGTGTGGGCAGTCCTGTCTCCTTTGCTTAGGAACCATCTGTGTAGCTGCTGACAGTGTAGAAGACAGGCAACTCTGACTTAGTTTTCAGAGGGTGGCAGCAGTCAAGTCCACTGCTGCTATCTGAGATTCTCTTTCCTATTTGGGGGAGGATTGTTTCCCCTTAAGTCTGTTTTTCCTCCCCAGATCTTTAGTTGCAGATTGACACAATACATTTATTTTGTTTATTTAAATTTTTTTTAAATGTGATGATGTTGATGATTGAACTCAGTGCCTCATGCATGCTAGACAAGGGCTCTACCACTGAGCCACTACCCCATCCCAAGTTTGTCTTTTTCTTAACATCCTAAGTGAGTTTTTTGATTTAACTTATAAAAGTAAATTTTATTCCTAATTATCACATAGTAATTGGACATATGTTGGTATTATCCTGAGAAGTTAGAGCAGAACAGTTCAACCACGTACAGGGGAAATGTCCTCCCCACATTGTCTTGATGAAAGGACTCCTGTCAATGGGATTATCCTCCCAGGACTGGTGTTGAGTAAAAAAGTCCTCACAGGATTATAGATTCAATTATAGATTAAAGTTGCCTTACCAGATTTGTATTGATTAAAGTGGCCTTACTGGTTTGGTATAGATTAAATTTGCCTTATTGGATTGGTATTGATTAAAATCTTCTCACAGTATTGGCATAATTCAAAATGGCCTTACCATTTTGATATAGATTAAGCAATTTTCACATGGCTTGGATCATGTAACTTCTCACAGTGGCCCAGTGTTTGGAGAGGAATGAGCCCAATCTGTGTGATGGGCTAACTCCAGGCTCACAGTGCATATGTTGAAATCCTAACTCAGTAGCTCAGAATGTGACTATTTGGAGACAGGATCTCTACTTGCCCTGGAGTGAGTGCTGAACCTGTTTTCTGAGACCATAGCTGACCCAGAACTGTGTCAACACCCTACAGGGAGCCTCAGAGTCTAGCCTCTGGGAGGCCATCACATTTCTCACCTATGTCCTGGCATGCCCCAGGTAATCCTCAAGCCTGGAGGAAGAGGAGGGCACTAGTCCTGGCCTCCCAGGTTCCTTGAGCTCAGCAGGGTGTGTGGAGTTGGGAAAGCTCTCTGCCTACTTTCCACAGCTGCACTGGGCCCCTGTGACCCCACCAGGAAGTCTCTCCCAGAGTCAGGGCAGAGGGAGTGACTACTGTGTTTTAGGCTGGTATAGGGTGTGGCAGCTCTCAGCCCTCTCAGGAAACATTCAGAACCCTGGGCTCATCCCAGCCTCAGCCTGTGGCCTTTCCTGAAGATGGGAGGGTCTAGAGTTTTAGTAGGGTGAAGCCTGTGAGGAGCTGGTCAATTAGAGACAGGGACTGAGCGATGGCCTCAAGGTCCTTTTGCTTCCTATGTTAGACAGGCAGTGGGTTCCGTCCTGAAATTTCCAGAACCCTGGAACTTCATTATCTGACCTCATCATGTCCATTTTGAGGAAAATGGATTCAAGTGCCTTCAGCTGACCCTTGACTAGGTAGGAAAGGACCTCCTGGGAAGGGATAACTTTGCAGTGTCCAGAGGTCATCTGGATGGAGGCAGGAGTTCTCTCCTTAGTCCCTGTGCTCAGCCCCTATGGGGAAAGGTGTCTACTCTCAGTATACTGACAGCCAGCCCCCTTCCCTTCCACCCATCTGACTTTGTCTTGCACCACTCTTATGGGTGTGGCTCCCAGTTTGTTCTGTGCTCACTCCCTTGAAGGGCCAGCTGGGCCCAGTGGGCACAGGTGAGACACCATGACCAAGTGGAGTATCATCTACTGTACATTCCTGAGGGACTCCCTGCTGAGATTTAAAGCGATATTTTGTCTGTTCCAGAGTGTGGATGGCAACAGGGGAGCTGAAAGAGAATATAAGGGGTGGTTTGTTCAGCCCTGGACTTTCTGGGCACCAGGGCTTTGGGGACATAAAATATGGGTGGAAAATATTCAAACCATAGCACCATTTTTTTCGATCAAAACATGGGATGATTGCTCTACTTTAGCTAAAATATGCAAATGTATGTTGAATAACTAGAATCGTGAATTTCAGAGGTTGTGCATCAGGATTAGGTAGTGGCACAGCTCTCTCTGCAACACTAAACAAGCTAATAAATCAACAGAATCTAAGCTCAGGATGCATTTGTAACCTGTGGAAAGAGATGAAATTAAAAGTTGGGATGGGGGTATGAAGCTGTAGCATAATGTCCTCTAAGCTAATCAGAGGTGGGTCACAGAGGCCCTAATGGCAGTCACCTCCAGATTCTCCCCTAGATGCGGTTCTGTGGGGATCCTGGAGTTGCCTCCATGTTTGCCTGATGTTCCCCAGGAAGCTCCTATGGACAAAGATGCAGGCCTGGGTTGTTGTGCTTGCATTTTTCTGAGTTTACCATCCACATCCAAAACTTTTAAATCTCTTTCCATATGCAACAACTTCCTACTGAGCCTGAGTTTATCAGCTGCATATACAGGTGTTTCTACTCAGAATTCATTTTTTCCTCTGTGAGGTGTGCAAAGGTCAGGGCAGTCCAGAGTCCAGACTAGAGACCTGGGGGAGCTGAGAGACACCAGGGCCTCCATGGCATGGATTCATAGCAGTTATGCTGTTTGTTCACCCATTGAAGTGCATCCTGATTGCTTAAGGTATTGGGCATTGTGAATAGAACTACTGTATGTAATTGCATGTACACTTTTGAGGCAGTTGTCTATTTTTAGTAACATGGTGGTGACACCATGTCTAAAACTTTGGGGAAAATAGTCAGTTTTTTTATAGTGGTGAGCTGTTGTGTGCTCTACCAGCAATGCACAAGAGTACCTGTGGCTGCTCATCATCCTCATGGTTGATACTACACTTAGTAAAGACCTTAGCAGCTTAGAAGGTGTGCAGTGCACCTTGGGGTCTTAGTTTGTGCTTTCCTCATGACAGGTGATGCTAAGAATCATTTCTTTGCTTCTTTGCCATCTCATATCTTTCTTGTCAGTTGTCTTTTCAGATCTTTACCCATTATGTTGTCTTATTGTTGAGTCTTACTATATTTTGTACACAGGTTTGTTTTAGACATATACTTTCCAAAGTTTCCCCCAGTCTTTGACCTCTCTTTTTATTTCCTTATATGATTTTTTACAGAGTAATTTAATACAGTCTATGTTATCAAGTTTTTCTTTCGTGGATTTTTTGTTGTGATTGTTTGGTAGCAGGGATTGAACCTAGGGGTATGCTTAAACCGTGCCAAAGTAATCAAAGTAGAATTTGATTCCCAGCTAAGCTATCATCAAGGGTGTCTGAATTACAAACATGCTTACATGAATATATAGGGCATTCACTGTAAGCCTTGATTTCATAAGTAATGAGTAACTGCTAGGGTATGTTAAAACAAGGTAAAGTCCTAGTTTAAAATTGATTTGTGTGTGTTCAAAGAAAACTCAGAAAGATAGATATATAATACTATAATAACATTTACACAGTAAAAGTTTAGAGAATTAAAACATTTTAAGGTTATTCAGTTACTGGGAAAAAAAAGAGGTGCTGGATAAATTTAGACTTAACATTTTATTTCCATAATTCAGTTGTGTGAAACCACAATAGGAAATAAAACATATCAATAGAAGGGAAGAAATGAAGTAACATTAAGGAAGGGTAGAAACATTGACCAATAGAGTAGCATGCAGGGAAGGACTAATTGAAAAAGCTAAAGTATAAAAAAGTCTTACCTAGGATTGTACACAGCCTCTTCAGTTACTGCCATTTGCATCATGCAGCCAGGACTTTGAACTCTCCTTCTGCCAAATGTGAACTGGGTGAATTCTCTGAATCTCAGTTTCTTCTATAAAATGAGAATAATACTACTTATCTTTAAAGGGTTGTTTTCAGAACCCACAATGAAAGTAGGGCTTTACCATAATCCCTTACTTTGCATCCTTCGCTTATAGTTTTAACACCACTTCTTTTTTTTCCTTTTCCTTTTTTTTTGTAATTCTTAGTGAAACAGAATTTAACATCACCACTTAAATTTTGTGTCAAAAATACATTTGTAAACTACTAGCATATTAGAATTTTGTTATCTATGACTTCCTTTATTTTGCCAGATCCTTTCCGCCACGATTGGCAATGCCTAGCTCATCTTGCAGATTGGCAATGCAAAATAGGCTGCATGGGATTCAGAATGAAGTGAGTGGAATAGACAGGTGATAATTTACCTTTCCTACCATGTCCTCTTATTCCCTGTTTTCCTGCCTCCATTGATAGTACATATTTTGAATCTTCTGAAGTTCACATTCTCCTTATATTTGGTGTTTGGACAAATGGAAATAGGATGATCACTCCAAAAAGTATTTAGACTCAAACACAATTCACATTACACATTGTTAAAATAAGTTGATTACTCTTAAGTCTATGGATCACTATAGTTTCAATGACTTACAATTCAACATAACTCTACCAATGCCCTAAACTTTAATTTTCAATGCATTCAATGAACTAATAATGTATCTGATAAGGGGTTAAGTGCAAAAATTGTTTTCCTGATACACATACACCTGAAATTTTATCCATCCACTTGTTTTTATATTTTCATCTCCTCCTCCATATCTCATACTTCCTGACATAAGGAATACAAACTTTTTGGATTACAGAATTTTCACACAGGAAGTTCCAAGGATGATGGCCTTTAGCCTATAAAATCTTGGCAAAATATAATGAAGAGGTACCAATGTTTTAAATTGAATAAATCATGAAGAAAATTCAGCAAAAGAATAACTATTATTTAATTTTCAGTTGCTTTTAGGACACCATTAGAAACTGCACAAATACAGGGGCTGCTATTTTTAAGGCCACAACAGCTAGCCAAAGTGGAATCCCTTCCTGGGGATGCACAGTGCTAGTGGGATTCATTGCTGTTGAAAAAGCATCATCTCATGACTTTTCTCTTTCCTTCCTTCCAACTGAAAAATTAATCATGATACTGAAAAAAGGAAGGCATGGAGAGAAGGAAGGGAGTTACAAAAGCAAGAACACATATCACACACTACAGTGCTGCTATTTGAAAAGAGTCACATAGATCTGTGCATCAGATAGCCCTGAAGATGACAGTGTCCTTGTCCAAATCAGTGTATTGCATTTCTAAACTACATTTCAGATAGAAGAATGACCTGGCTGACAGCAATGTCCTGCAAAAGGTGCCATATGGGCTGACCCTAGCCAGAGCTGAACTGGAGATGCTGACTGAGAACCTGACGAAAAAGTTGGCCTATCTGAAGTAGAATCAATCATGAGGAGGCCAAAAATTGATTTTTTTTCCTTCCAGACCTCAAAATTAAAACATCAGGTTTGCAACGCTGGAGTTAAAACACGACCTCTTTAAGTAGCCATTTGTTTTGGATGTGCTCGTGCATGTACATTGCTGATACTGCTGTTTATAATCGTTCTTACTAAGGTTTAATTAATCAGAGACACATTCTGATTTTGTCATTTTCTTTACAGGTAATAAATTAGGAAATAAGAATTTTAACTCTCTTGATTTAGTGATTTTGAAATTATATATTATCAGTGCCACACATGGCACTCTGATGGACCACAGTGTATACCAGTGACTGTTGTAGAGAACAGACACTGGCAGTAAGTTTTTACTGAGTTTTCAGTGATTCTACCAATTCTGCAGGATTAAACACATCTTGCAGCCCTTGGCTTAACAGCTGTAGATAAAATCTCTCTAGCAACTTGCATACCAAGCCTCCCCTTCCTGTACAGACAGGACAGTGGATTCTCTAGAAGGGGAGGATTAAGTAATCCTTCTGGCCCATAGGCACAGCATATAGAGTCCATGGTCACTTAAATATCCTGTGAAAATATCTTTAGTTGTTATTTTGTTGTTGTTGTTTGGAGTCTTAAAGGCAGTTTCCAGGACTTGGGGTCTGTTCCCTATAAGGCCAGGAAAAGAAGGGTCCTTGTGAATCAGGATGATCTTGACAAACCACAGTGAAGCCTTCATGTGGCTTAGTATTTTTGCAAGTTCATCCTACAGGTGTATGTTTGTGACCACCACAATGTGTATTCCTTTTAAATGACTGAACAACACTTGTACACTGCGCCCACAGTCCACGCAGGAAGTGGCTGGGAATGGTGAGGTTCTCTCCCAAGACCGCCCCAACCTAGCAGACAACCTAGTTCCTCAGTAGAGAGGCTATATCAGGGGATGGGGTGAGCAGGCACACAGTGGCCTCATGGTTGAGCGAGACATGGCAGCTGGGGGAAGCATAAGGTCCTGGGCATCTGCCTGGGTACGACTGCCTCCCGCATTCTTCTTCCTGAGAAGGCCAGTCGACCAGGCACAAGACCAGGGCCTGGAGCCTCCACCAGAGACGACATCCCAGCTACTGGTTACCTTATCACTCTGACACCCACTATCCCATGCCCTTGCTGCCATGCCAGCCTGGAACTCTTCGCTGCAGCCAAACAGACTCCCCACATGGCCACTGGATGCCACTTTCACTGTCCTGCAGCTGGCCCCCAGTTACTTCTGCAGGATGAAGATGCTCACTGCTGGACACTGCCTGTTGTTGCTGCCCCTGCTTCTGAACTCTTATGGTGCCACCACCATTGTGCAGCACTCAAATTTCCAAACTCCAGATGGACTCCAACAATGCCCACCAAGGCCCCAATGTCATTGTACTTTACACCACAACTGGTGCCCAACCCCTATACTGAGGCTGGACCCCTGATGCATCTGCATGTTGCTCCTGCACCTGCCAGACTCTGGAGCTCCACCCTGCTGCCACCAGACTTTAACATGGATACTAGACAGTGACACTCAGTACTGGGGCCAACTTCACTGCAACTGCCAGAATTTGGTCCATTATGTTTTTGCCAAGAAGTCCCTCTGCATAAAATAAAAGTGCAAGGCAAAAAAAACAAGTGCTGATGTAGAAGCTCTTGCAAGTTATCTAGAAGATCTTGCTAAGCTATTCGATGAAGATGTGTTGTGCTTGAAGGTATTGGTGTCTAAAGTTCAGTTATGGCAGTGGTGGCAAAGGCAACTGAGGAGTCTGTAGGTGGCAACGTCAAGCCAGGCATCCAGAGAGTTACATTCTCATCCTCTGGCAGTGGCAGGAGTCTGGTCCCAGTGCAGTGATGGTGGCTGCACATCACTGCTGGCCCTGTGGGGACTCCAGTGTCTTCAGTGTGGAGCTCTTTTAGCGGTGATGGTGACAGCTTGGGACAGCAGGCCTCAGAGTCAGAGGGTGACTGGAGGCTGTGATGGCCTCTGCAGTGGCTCCTCCAGGCAACTGGTATTGCTCCTTGTAGGGCCTGCCTGCCCACAAAGCAGGGCGCAGGAGCTGGTGGTACCCAGACACCTGCTGAGGACCTTAAGCTGCCCATTCCAGCAATGCCTGTCATTGGCCTTGAGTCCACCAGGCTGCTCACCTAATCTTTGAGTTCACCCTGCCACTCCCTGAGTTGCAGCCTCTGAGGGATGAGTAGGCGTGCTGCCAGCTGAGGCAACCTTTGGAGAAAGCGCCCACCCTCCCCAGGTACATCTCCTCTGTGCTGGGTAGCAGAGTGCAGAGGTGGGAGGTGGGGGGGCCTAGAAAATCCTCACCTTCCAAGTGCATTCCTTGGGCTGACAAGGGTATAGGGCACAGGTGGCAGTGGGAGTCTAAGGGCAACGAGTTCTCTGTCCTGATCTTCTGCGACTCCCAGCCACAGAAATGCACTTTTGGGGTGAAGATGTCCTAGGACCTCTGCTTTCTGCACCCACAGTCCACGCAGGAAGTGGCTGGGAATGGTGAGGTTCTCTCCCAAGACCGCCCCAACCTAGCAGACAACCTAGTTCCTAAGTAGAGAGGCTATATCAGGGGATGGAGTGAGCAGCCACACAGTGGCCTCATGGTTGAGTGAGACATGGCAGCTGGGGGAAGCATAAGGTCCTGGGCATCTGCCTGGGTACGACTGCCTCCCGCATTCTTCTTCCTGAGAAGGCCAGTCCACCAGGCACAAGACCAGGGCCTGGAGCCTCCACCAGAGACGACATCCCAGCTACTGGTTACCTTATCACTCTGACACCCACTATTCCATGCCCTTGCTGCCATGCCAGCCTGGAACTCTTCGCTGCAGCCAAACAGACTCCCCACATGGCCACTGGATGCCACCTTCACTGTCCTGCAGCTGGCCCCCAGTTACTTCTGCAGGATGAAGATGCTCACTGCTGGACACTGTCTGTTGTTGCTTCCCCTGCTTCTGAACTCTTATGGTGCCACCACCATTGTGCAGCACTCAAACTTCCAAACTCCAGATGGACACCAACCATGCCCAATAAGTCCCCAATGTCATTGTACTTTACACCACACCTGCTGCCCGACCCCTATGCAGAGGCTGGACCCCTGATGCAGCTGTATGTTGCTTCCGCCCCTGCCAGACTCTGGAGCTCCACCCTGCTGCCACCAGACTTTAACATGGATACTAGACAGTGACACTCAGTACTGGGGCCAACTTCATTGCAACTGCAGCCAAACCCTTGTCACTATGGCAGATGAAAACACTCATGGCTGGAAGCATTTGTTGTTACAACCACTGTTTCTGGATTCTTCCACCGTCACCGCCACCATGAGTAGGAAGCAAGGAACTCCTAAATCAGAGCTGCATGCTGACACCGCCACAGTCGCCCCCACCTCACACCAATACTCAGCTCCTGACTTTCGACGCCTGATGCCCTATGCCCACAACAGCTGGATGCTGCTCTTGCCACCATATGCCACGATTTCATGATGGTGCCATTGCAGTGAATTGACCCCAACGATGCTTCTCTGCTCAAGATGTATAAGAGCTGGGAAGCTGATCATTCTCCATTACAGTCACCTCACCAAGTTCCACTGCATGCTGCCTGCCTTTTGTCACCCCAGGACCAGACACCAGTCCTCAGGACCCTAGAGGAGTTGTGGCTCTAACTCAGGGAACTCATCCAAATAAACAAGTGAGCACTCTAAATAAAGGCTGCAGTCCTCACAGCAGGCAGTGGGTGGGACTAGGTGGGTCCAGCTCACTGGTGAGAGGGTGGGGTTAGAGCCTGGGAGCTGCTGGCAAGGTCTAGACCTGATCCTGTAGGGAAAGATAGAGAGGGATCTTTGGCTGCTCTGGAAGTCTAGCCCTGGAAGAACCTTCTGGTCCTTTCTCCTGAACTTTCCATGGTGTCTCCTTCTCCTACTCCTCCACTCTTCCCTGAGGAGACTCTGTGTCCTGGACATAGGGTCATCTGGGCACAGGGTCTCTGGGCAGTGGAGTGAGGCCCCAGTACATTGCAGCAGGCTGGGGACAGCCAGACTGGCCATACCTGGACTTGTAGGAAAAATAGCCTATTGGGAAAATACCCTCCTAGTTCTACCAAATTTAGCCTAACACTGGCTTCTTCCAAGAGATTATCAAGAAAGGAAAAATATAAGTAAGCAAGTTTGTCTGGCTAAGGGGTGGTTTGAGGAGAAGTAAAGACTTCAGATTGGGTAGAGCTGGATTTAAATCCCTCTTAACTGGGTGACCTTGACCAGGGTGCAGAACTAGGTACAACCTTGGGTTTGCATCTGGTAAAGTAAAGTTGGGTGAGGAGGATAAGCCAGGGGTAAAATTAAGCTGTTGAGCAGTACCTAAACTTTGGGAGCCAGGAAGGCATTTGACATGATTTCCATGCAGAAATATATTCTGAGATTTAAAGTCAACCCACTTAGAGGTGCACCTTTGGAAGGCAACTGACCTGTGAGCAGGCGGTTGAATTTACTTCATTTTTTAGATGAAATAATAATATATGGAAGATCATAGGCCGATGTTGGGTCAGGCTTGTGAAATTATAGGCTGTTTTCAAATTTGTTAAATCTACATAGTTCAAGCCTCCTGGGATATCCCCCACCTCTTGTCACACCCCCACATAGAGCACTATCTACAATCCCTTACTCTAATTTTTAGAGTGTCACCAAATATGTCAATGCATGTATGTACATAGGCAGAGATATACATTATGTAATACTTTGTTCCTTTTAGCCTGCTTTGGGACCTCCTGAAAACAAAATCTCTTATTCTTACGTACATTCTTTTGCAGCTTTCCCTCCTTAATTGGTACCCCTTAAGCTGAGCATCAGGAAGAAGGAAACACCAGAGAAACTCAAAGATCCGAAGGACACCAACCCTGCTCAAGTCACTCTGGAAGCTGACTAGCCTGAATGTGCCCCAAGCTTGAGGAAACATCAGCCCTGCTTCAGCCACTCTGGGTTGGATGTACAAGGTGAAAGATACACTAACCAAAAGGAAAAATGGACTGTTTCACTCTTTAAGACAGCTCTTATACTGTCATTGCCACCCCTTACTTCTGCCATATACAGAGTCCTTTGTTTTTTCTTGACTCTAGGACTGATAACAATCAAACACATAGTTAATAATATCAGAAAACAAACGCATGTACCAGTTCAATCCTGAAAGGGCATTGCAGTTGAGATCCAAGCTCACTATTTGGAGGATGGTTTCCTTTTCTTGGTGGATCCAAAAGCTTAATTGACATAGCATGGATTGTGCTCTGAACTTGTGTATTGCTTCCATGTTTGTTTCCTCTTTTCATTAAAACTAGTGGTTCTACAATAGAAGCAGGTTTCCTTTTTAAAAAAGAGAAACAACAACTATGATATTACATTATATAAAGCTTTAAGCCAAGAAGATAATAATGCCCTTTGACTTAGAGGATTAAATAATGAGCATCAAAGGGGGTAATGCTGTAGTTTCCAAAAGACTCCCACCTTAATTGTAACACACAAGTCTCTCTCCTAATCAAGAAGAGATTATTTTAAGAAGTCAACAAAATTTCCAGAGCACTCATTGTGCTTTGAGCTCCTTTTTGTTGTAAAGGCCAGGTTTCTCTTTCTTGTAAGAGTTAGGCCTGCAGGGCTGGGGTTGTGGCTCAGTGATAGAGCACTTGCCTCGCACATGTGAGGCCCCTTGTTCAATTCTCAGCACCACATAAAAATAAAGGTATTGTGCTCATCTACATCCTAAAAGAAAATAGTCTCCAATCAAGTTTTTTGATGTGCGAAAATTTCTGTTTTCTGTGTAAAACATTGTGAAACCTCTGTCCAACCTATGAATGTGGAACAAAATTGAGTTATATTAAACATTGTGCCGTGTAACCACCCACTGCAATGTTAGAGAATTTCCAGACCTGGGCTCCAGAGCTTGTTTGGTGTTATCCCCTCTGGGTTGCTGCAGCTTAAATAAATCTGCTTCCTCCAAATTCCTCAGGTGTCGAGACTCATCTTTCCTGCATCAATGCCTGCTTGAAATGCTAGAATGTCCTAATTCTTGAAGGGCCTGAAGAGACAGTCTCTCAGACTCTGTCACAGTATGAATTCTAGGAAAAGTAATTCATCACAATGAATCTAATTTCAGGTTTCATTATAGGGACTTCCTGGATGTAATATCAAAGTTGCGTGATAAAACTTGTATACGTCTATTGAGTTGCCATGATATACTCCATAAAGATATATAAATGACATATTTGAATAAAAATTTAATCTGGGGGAAAATATGTTTTGTGAGAAATCTAAAGCCATGCTTGCATTTTGTGTTATTTTAAATATTATGCTGCAATAATATTATATTTTATTATTACATTTTTAAATCTGAAAAAGACATCAGAATTTTGTACCATAATATTGTCAAAAAGGGAAAATTTTATTGATTAGAAATATGCTTTCCTGTTTTCAGAGCTAACAGTTGAATTAAAGTTTTGCACCAGACACCAAGTCCATCAGAACCTCAGTCTGGTGAAACCACATCTTGGTGCCTGCCCAGGCCAGTGCCCAAGAGCAGGTCCCAGAAGGAAATCAGGCTGGCTCTTCCCAGAGCCCTCTGGACAGAGGTTGGCCTCCTCCACTCTTAGTGTTATTTTTTCTCTGATTGCTTGGCTCCTCTCCATGCTCTTCAAGCTGTCCTCTCCCATCTTTGTTGTTCAGTGACATCACCTGTCATTCATGTTTTTATAGACCTCTGAGAAAGAGAAAATCCACATGGATTTCAGAATGGCTCAAGATGTAAATGACTGGTCATCATTGGACACCCTAAAAGGGGATGGTATTGATGGCACAGGGGTATAAATCTCATGACGGGCCAGAAAACTCATTTACAGAGCAGCCAAAGGTCTATGTAGATCCATAAAATGGCCACAAACAACCTGAAAATCTAGGTAGTAACTCATCTGGAGCAGTCATAACCTCTTTCGGCTGGAGAAATATCAGTGGCTTCTTTTGGAATTGAATTAGGTGCGAAAAATAGCTCCTATGCCATTTGGTTAGGAAAAATGGTAATGATGATGAAGGTGATAATGCAATAGCTTATATTCATAGACCACTTTGCATACATTATTTCATTGAATATTCACAAAGTCCTTTCACTGACTGTCCTAGTCAGTTCTAGCTGCTACAACAAAATACTCTAAGCTTAAGAAAGATTTATTTCTCCCCATTTGGGAGGGTGGGAAGTTCATGGTCAAGGTACTGATAGATTGAATTCTTGGAAAGAGCCCTCTTTTTGCTCATAGCTGGCTGCCTCTCACTGTATTCTCAACTGGTGGAGAGCAAGTAAGCCCTGGTCTCTTTTTGAAATTCTGAGAAAACTAATCTCATCTTGGGAGACATGCCCCGAGCCTCCCCCCCCACCCCCCACCGGCCTATCGAAATCTGATTACCTCCCAATAGCCCCACTTCTCATGCCATCATATTGGCATTAGGGCTTCAACATGAATTTGGAGGAGACACAAACATTCAGTAGGAAATGCACTGTGGAGTCTTGGGCATATTCTGTATCTTCTCTGTGCTTCTGCTGCCTCATAAAGAAAAAGGATGGTAATAACTCCTGGTCAATGTGCGTGTGTGTGTGTGTGTGTGTGTGTGTGTGTACTTTCTATCTGATCTACCCCAAGCATGAATTGCTGATTTAATAAGAAGTAAAACAAGAAATAAAGACTGTGTTGAACTTTGTTAGTAGAAAATAAAGAGTTTGTCCAACCTCAGACCCCAGGACCACTCAGCTGTGGCCCACATTTGGTCACCCTGTCCATCAATGCAGTCAGTACCCTGACTCCAGAGGCAAGCAAGATCTAGGAGGGTGTCCATTTTTCCTCCCTATGCAGCAGGAAATGGTGACAGAAAGAGGAAACTGAGAATTTCCCAGCCTGAAAGCCTGTGGGGAGGCCCATGGTGGGGGACATAAACCCATCTTCCAGCCATTTTCTCAAAAGCACTATGATTTCGTGACACTCGGGAAGTGGAGGAGCTTCTGGTTCTGGCCACTCCAGAGGAAAGTTCAAGATAAGTGCCAATTCAGCTGTGTGGCATGAGGAAGGACCTATAGACTGAGCCCCAGGACCATGTTCTTGGCAACCCAACTCCAACTTTGTCACCCACTGCAAGTCTGTGCTGCACTGGCCCATCAGGTGATTCCATTACTTCCAGGACCCTGATTCCCAATGCAGCCTACTGGGCAGCACCTCGAACTGGGTTCAGAAGGATACCATGCCAGGAATTCTCCCACCAGGAGAGAAGAGCACTGCCACAACCTCACCCAGCGGCCTTCACTGATTATTGAAGGTCCAGTGGACCCAGAAAAGGCCATGGGCAATGCAAGGGGCCCAAGGAGCACCCACTTGGGACAACAGTCCCAGGTGAGGCTCCCTCCAACCTCACTCCTCCAGGTCCCCACTCAACTGATATTTTGCCCAGTTCAGAAGCAAGCCCAGAACTCCACCAGTGAGGAGGGGGGACAGTTATTAATAGCTGAGCATGGAGGAGCATGCAGGGCTGCTCAGTGGGTTATGGGAAGCTTGAGCTTGAAACCTCACAGCTAAACCTGGCAGGGTGCCCTTCCATCCAGGAAAAGCCAAGACCCATGACAACTGGAACCTCCAAAGAGTGAATGCTGAGTGGATCTCTGGGTCTGTAGGTGTCTGCGTTGGATTGGACTGGTGAAAGGTGACATATCTTACACTGTAGGAACAGTAGGAGGCCTAGTATTGTCCCCAGAACAGCTAAGCAATGAAGACAGTCAAAAAATTGGAGAGCTGGGGTTGTGGCTCAGTTGCAGAGTACTTGCCTAGCACGTGGGAGGCACTGGGTTCAATTCTCAGCACTGCATAGAAATGAATAAAGGCCTGTTGACAACTAAAAAAATAAATTTAAAAATGGGAGAATCTTGATAACCAAAATTCAAAGAAAGCAACCCAAATATGGATAAAACTCGATTTTGTGAGCACACAGCTGGGTTTTTCTGGTTTCCACACAAAGAGAGAGGACTGTGCACAGAGGGTAGCATTCCCTCCCAGCCTGCCCTGCTGAACCCCTCAGCCAGACTCTGGGGGATGCCTTAAATGCATTCTCAGCAGCTGTTCCCTCCACTGTTTCCAGAGGAAGTGCAGGAAGACCCACAGGCCGTGATCCCAAAGCTGCCACCACCTGCAAATGCTGCTCAGCCAAGAAACTTGCCCCCTCCCCCCCCCCCCCCCCCCCCGCCCCGCAGTTCCCCTTCTGACTGGCCAGGCCCAGGCAGGACAGCAGACAGAACTCTGACAGCTCAGGGGCGGGGCATGGGCTGAGGGATTCCTGCCTTTGCAAGAGCTCCTGGCTGTCAAACTAAGTCCCGCCCACCCTCACCAGAGCAAGGCTAGATACAAACACTAGCTCACACCTTCAAGGGAGGACAAGGTGTCCTTGCCCAGCCCCAGCAAGCGAGATCCTGGAGATGCCACCACCACTTGCTCCCCTGCTGGTGCACCGCCTATCTAATGACATTGCTTTCCCCTTCAGAGGCCCAGGGAGGCTACCCCCTGCTCCAAGCTTGGAGGTATGGGGGGCGCTTCTATTGGGGCCATGCCACTTCCCGCCTTTTCAGAGAAGAGCACTCCTGAGGAGGCACCGACCTGTCCCTGGACCGGAGGTGCAGGTACTGCCAGCCAAACACCTGCTCATCACCCTAGTCCGCACGTGCTCCACGCCCCAAGAGCTACCCTCAACCCGCAGCAAGAGCCTGCTCAGCCCTCCGACTGCCCCCCCCTCCCCCCCCCCCCCCATTGGAGTTCAGCCCATCTGTGCTGCCATCCTGGCTGCCTCTGGCGAGGGGCAGGGTCGTTGCACCAGTCTGAGGGGGGAGATCCCTGGCCTTGCCATAGCTGCCACCCCTCAAACCCAGCATCTACAACCCTTCCGAGATGACCCGGAAACCTCACTGGGTCAGGAGGTGGACCAGCGGGATCTGAATCACATCCCAGTGTCAGCACTCAACAGTCGCCCCAGGACCCACGCACGCACCAGGCTCGCAGTTCCCTTGCCTATTTCTTCCGCATCTGGTGCAAGCACCTGGACTTTGCACGTGCATGCAGACTTTGCACATGCACGCGGAATTTGCACGCGCGCGTCCGTTCCTGGCGCAAGCCTGCCTCTTGTCCAGTATTAACGGTTTTCCTCACGTGCTCGCGTGTTCTCCACTCATTCCTTCCTCAGCTGCGCCTTGGCAACAGGTCTCACAGCCATTTCGCCTGAAGCTGGGTGAGCAGGGGAAGAAGGCCTTCTGCGATCAAGGCTACAATTACCCACTAGCGCCTTCGCTGAGGCTGCCATGGAGACTTCTCACAGCAAGTATTGTCCCTCACCCCTGCCCCCGGCGCTGAGGGGCAGAGACCTGGCAGAAGGGTCCCACCAGGAGCCGGGTCATGGGCGGCGCCGACATCCCTATACTGGTTGGCCACTAAGGGCTTCCTGGGCTGGTGGCACCACTCGCAGGTCGTCTTGCCGCCATCCTGCAACTGCTCCTCAGCGGTTGCGCAATGTGCCTGCTCGGTGCTTATCCAGGGTCCTGCGGACCCTGCGATCTTTTCTGGGAGACTTGGATATTGCCTCCTCCCTCCGCATGCCAGGTCTCCTGAGGAGGACGCTGCTGTCAACTGCAGCTTTCATGAATTCCTGCATCCCAGGCCGCAGACTCAGACAGCCGCCTTGTAGAGTGCAGGGGCAGGAAGTGGCTCCTTGCCAGCTTCCAGCAGCCCAAGAACCCTGCCCAGGGGGGACTGTGATCACAGCCCCTGGAGACAGTGGCCAAGTGGTGGCTGAGCAAGCAGAGCACCCTGTACACAGAGAACATCAGAGGGGGCGCCCTCAGGTCACTGCAAGAGCATCTGCTTTTAGGCCCCTGGGGACCCATAGCTGTGTGGCTGCCTTTGTGCCCAGGCCTGGGCCTCTGTGGAGTAACCTCTGCACCCAGAGGTCCCAAGACAGAGCTGAGAGCTCCCGGGCCATCTGCATGAGCTCCTGCCCCAAAAGAAACCCCATCAGCAGCTCCTACAGCTCCACGCAAGGTCTCCGAGCCCTGAAGAGGAGGGCTCCAGACCCATCCAACGGGGAGCCGCCCCTGGGATGTTCTTCATCCCCAGGGATTCCCCCAAAGAAGGCCCAGGGTGAGAAGGTGGCAGAAGGCAGGGCGGGACACCCATTTCCCAAGAAGAAGTCCTCACCCACGGGAGACACCAGCAGGCCACGGAAACGCAAGTTTCCTCTCCTGCGATGCCGCCGAGGGGAACCTCTGAAGCTGCCACCACCTCTGTTACTGGCCTGTGCAGTGACAGCTGAGGACCTAGACAGGGAGAAGAAGAAAGCTCTGCAGCGCATCACCGGTCTTCTGATGGGTGAGACCCAGGCCGTTGGGAACAGCTGTGCCATGGCCCCACAAGCCCATGGGGGGGTCCCCTCTCCACCGGGAGGGGCCAGGCCTCTGGCATCAGTGGGCCTCAGCCAGACCTTTCCCCATCCCCCCAGCAGCACAACCATGGTGGCCCACACCCCAGTGTGGGTCAGCTCTGCTGTCTCTTCCCAGAGCCATGCTCCCATCACCAATCTCACAGGACCGCTCT
Organism: Ictidomys tridecemlineatus; assembly: GCF_052094955.1. NCBI lineage: Eukaryota > Metazoa > Chordata > Mammalia > Rodentia > Sciuridae > Ictidomys > Ictidomys tridecemlineatus. Next base: position 70,001,144 of record NC_135485.1, read on the forward strand.
CCCCCAGCCTGCCAATCGCTGCTTTGGCCCTTCCTCCCAGGCCCTCTCTCAGCACATTGGCAGGCTTGGCTGCACAGCCAGTGGCCCCCTTTGGGGTCACATCCTTCAACACCACTCTGCCTTCACAGCCCCCACATCTGGGGCCTCCCTCCACCTTGGGTAGGAGCTTCCGGCGCTCTCACCAGGGCCCAAAGCCCTACTGTACTCACAGGCCCTCACCTGCAGCAAGCTCCAGCTCTCCAGCTCCAAGGGTGCGAGGACACATTCTGCAGGGGAAGCAGCCTCTCACCCCTGGAGCCACCATCCCACCCAGTTCTGGGGTTCCTGGTGGGATGAAGCCTGGAGCCCCTAGCTTTGTCAGCTGTCGTCAGCATGGACACGTAGGAGCTCCAGGTCCAGGGGCAGCTCCGATGCCACCCTTGACTGTGGGCCCAACAACCATGGGCAGCCTAAAATACTCAGCCCTTGGGTCTGATAAACACAGAAACTCCACTGTGGGTCTTCGTGGCAGCACCCAGACACATTCAGTGACCTCAAAGGCAGATGGGATGGGTCGGACATCACGCAAGCAAACATCAATGTCAGAAAGTAGAGAAACCCCCAAAACTAGAGAGCACCGTGGGGCAAGTTTGGGAAATGACACCTCCAGTGCCCCTAGCCAGAGCACCACCATGGCACCCAGAACACACACACAAAAGGGTGAAAAAGGGCAAGGAAAGAGTGGAGTTCCTACCCCGAGTGCCATTCCTCAAAGCCTGCCCACTCAGAAACATCAAAGCTTACCTCAGGGGACAAGCACTCCCACTGAAAAGGGTATCTCTAGTGGCCCTGCAGTCCCTGGGACATCAAGGAGATCAGAGAGCCCAGACTTGCTTTCTGACCTCATGTCAGCCTTTGGGGCCTGGTGTGGCTCCTCCCAAAGAGGAGAAACCCCAAGCACCAGGCAGCAACATGGGGCAAGTTTGGGACAGAACCTCTCCAGTGCCCCTAGCCAGAGCACCACCATGGCACCCAGAAAGCACACCAAAGAGGGTAAAAAAGAGCAAGGAAAGAGTGGAGTTCCTACCCCGAGTGCCATTCCTCAAAGCCTGCCCACTCAGAAACATCAAAGCTTACCTCAGGGGACAAGCACTCCCACTGAAAAGGGTATCTCTAGTTGCCCTGCAGTCCCTGGGACATCAAGGAGATCAGAGAGCCCAGACTTGCTTTCTGACCTCATGTCAGCCTTTGGGGCCTGGTGTAGCTCCTCCCAAAGAGGAGAAACCCCAAGCACCAGGCAGCAACATGGGGCAAGTTTGGGACAGAACCTCTCCAGTGCCCCTAGCCAGAGCACCACCATGGCACCCAGAAAGCACACCAAAGAGGGTAAAAAAGAGCAAGGAAAGAGTGGAGTTCCTACCCCGAGTGCCATTCCTCAAAGCCTGCCCACTCAGAAACATCAAAGCTTACCTCAGGGGACAAGCACTCCCACTGAAAAGGGTATCTCTAGTTGCCCTGCAGTCCCTGGGACATCAAACAGATCAGAGAGCCCAGACTTGCTTTCTGACCTCATGTCAGCCTTTGGGGCCTGGTGTGGCTCCTCCCAAAGAGGAGAAACCCCAAGCACCAGGCAGCAACATGGGGCAAGTTTGGGACAGAACCTCTCCAGTGCCCCTAGCCAGAGCACCACCATGGCACCCAGAAAGCACACCAAAGAGGGTAAAAAAGAGCAAGGAAAGAGTGGACTTCCTACCCCGAGTGCCATCCCTCAAAGCCTGCCCACCCAGAAACACCTAAGCTCACCTCAGGGGACAAGTACTACCACTGAAAAGGGCATCTCTAGTCTCCCTATGGCCCCTGTGACATCAAGGAGATCAGAGAGCCCAGACTTGCTCCCTGAAATGATGTCAGCCTTTGGGGCCTGGTGTAGCTCCTCCCAAAGAGGAGAATCCCCAAGGAACAGGCAGCAACATGGGGCAAGGTTGGAACGGAAAACCTCCAGTGCCCCTAGCCAGAGTACCACCATGGCACCCAGGAAAAACACAAAAGAGGTTAAAAAGGGGCAAGAAAACAGTAGAATTTCTACCCTGAGTGCCATCCCTCAAAGCCTGCTCACCCAGAAACACCAAAACTCACCTCAGGAGACAAGCACTACAAAGGGTAACTCTAGTTTCTCTTTGGTCCAAATGACATCAAGAGGATCAGGGAGCCAAGACTTGCTCCCTGAACTCATTACAGCTTTTGGGGCCTTGTGTATCTCCTCCCAAAGAGGAGGTACCCCAAGCAACAGGCAGCAACATGGGGCACAGTTGGTACAGAACACTTCCAGTGCCCCTAGCCACAGTACCACCGTGGCACTGGGGAAACACACAGAAAAGGGAACAAAGGGGCAAGGAAACACTCATGTTCCTACCCTGACTGCCATTCCTCAAAGCCTGCCCACCCAGAAACACCTAAGCCCACCTTGCGGGACAAGCAGTACAGCCAGTAGAGGTACCTCTAGTTACCCTTTGGTCCCAATGACATCGAGTGGATCTGGGAGCCATGATATGCTCCCTGAACTCATTATAGCTTTTGAGGCCTTGTGTATCTCCTCCAAAAGAGGAGGTACCCCAAGCAACCGGCAGCAACATGGGGCACAGTTAGAACAGAACACCTCCAGTGCCCCTAGCCAGAGCACCACCATGGGGACCAAGGGACAGAATGCAAGGCACACCCCAGGGAAAGCAACCTCTGGTGTGGCCACAGTTACTGTCATCCCCCAAAGCCTGCCCACACAGAAAGGCTTAAGCTCTCCTGGGGGAACCAGCACCACATCCTCAAAATCCACCTCTACTGTGACGTCCACCCATAATCCACCTATGAGCCCTGGGAGCCCAGACTGGCTCCCAGATCTGATCTCTGCTTTTGGAGCCATGGTCATCAGCCCACGTGGAGAAACAAGAAGCGCGAGAAAGCGCTAGAACACACTTGGGCTTTAACACCTTCAGCCCCCCATACCCAGGATAGGATGATGCTAACTTCCTTAAGGACTGACACTGCCTAGATCCCAACAGTCCTCCACTGCCCTCAGCTGCGCCTCAGCTGGCCCTGCCTCCACTCCATGGGGCCACTGGGCATCCTATAACCTCCACCATAGGATGGTGAGTCTGGCATGCTGTAGCCCTTGAAGACCTGTGAGGGCACTCAATTTGGCCAGGGCATCCACCCCAGTGAAGCTCCATGTGTCACTCAGCAGGAGTGAGACTTTTAATATCACAATCTTGAAACTTTTCAAAATAATTGTGAGATTTAGGGGGGTTATATGGGATTTTGTTTCCCCCTTTTTATTTTTAAAATTGTAGAAAAAAAGTTGATATAAACTGGACCACCATTAGCTTTAGAGAATGGCCCAGCACTGTACAAGTATTTAAACAGCAAGAAGTGACAATACATATTTTTATTTGGCCAGGAAAATTAGCAAGAGGGACCTGTGATGCAAGGGAGGATTGTTAAAGTCCATGCTGTCGAACTAAAGAGGGCACCACAGTAAAAGGAGGCCTAGATTCTTGTTGTTTTGTTTGTTTTTATGAGTCTTATGGTTTTCCTTTGTCTCTACTACTGGGCTAATCAATAAAAGTATGAACTGGGGCCAGTATGGATACTAAAATACAGAATTACAACTTGTTTGTCTTATAAGTAATCACCTTATTATTATAAATTACCTTCAGTTGTTACATTAAAATTTGTACTTGCATAAGGCTTTACGAGATAATAGTTTTAAAACTTGTAAGGATAATACAATATAAAATTAATAAGAGTAAAAGATTTAATTTTATAATAGTTATAAGTTAAGGAATATAATTTTTATAATTTGAAACATTTACTTATTTACTATTTTATAATAGTTATAAATTAAGGAATATAATTTTTATAATTTGAAACATTTACTTATTTATATATAGTGTTTTTGTTTACTTTAGGAATAGAGTAATCTTTATAACAAAAGCCTATCTTCTGAATTTAACTTTAAATAAACTTGAATAATTGTCTTAAGTTGGAATGATATGAAAGAATTTTAACTTAGGTATGGTGACCACTTGTTCAATCTTAGGCAAGATGTTTTGATTTTGAAACTAGTCTTAATTTTTTACTTGAATATTATTTTATAAAAAATTATACAGAATTTTTAAATTAATATTAACTAGTGAACGTAATTTATCATTATATATGAAACATGAAACAGACAAGGTAAGAGAGCCTTTAATTCCCTCTTAAGGGAAAGAGGCAAAACATTTTTAAACTTTAAATAAGTTAGTCTCTCTTTGTTGTCTTTTAGAGATATATTCAAGTTGACTTCTCAGGAGAACATAAGACTTTATAACATTTCTCGGTAGTCATCATGAACCATAGAGTGAAGCTGCTTGAAGAGGTATCCCATCGGCTTATAGGAGGGTGCAGTTGGCTGAGCGGGCAGGCCAGTGGTGATACCCTGTCTTTCATCCATAATGAGGCGGAAAGGGTGTTTAGGGTTAGGAAGTGAGAGAGAGTGAGTGTAAGAATATGTAAGAGCATTCCTGAGCTTTTAAAAGGAATTGGCTACTAGCTTAGGGGAGGTGAGGGTCCAATGAGGGGTCTCCTTAGTGGCCTTGTATAAGGGGTTGGTAAGAAGTGCAAAGTGGGGAACCCAATGCCTGAAAAAGTCTGCCAGACCCAGGAAAGAGAGGATGTATTCCACTGTTTTGGGTGGTTGTAGGTCATGGAGAGCTTGAATTCTGTCTGATGTGAGGCTTTTAGAGGTTGAAGTGAGAAGTGTACCTAAATAATTAACTGAAGTGGTAGTAAGCTGGGTTTTGGCTGGAGAGGTCCAAGAGTCCAGGGACCCCAGGAAATTGAGGAGCTGAGCAGTGTGTGTTCACAAGCCTTGAATGATGAACCGCATAGAAGGTCATTCACATATTGTAAGAGTGTGCTGCCCCCTAAGTCACAAGCAGTTAGATCCCATGCCAAGCCTTGCCCAAAGAGATAGGGACTATCCCTGAAGCCTTGGGGTAGGACTGTCCATGTCAGCTGATGATACTTTCCCATGTGAAGGCAAAGAGCTAATAAGAGTCAGGATGGAGGGACACTATAAAGAAGGCATCTTTAAGATCCAGGACCTTAAAGTGAGTGCTCAAAGGGGGGACATGAGAAAGAAGAGTGTCAGGGTTGGGAACCACCAGGTGGATGGGAATAACTGTCTCATTCATTAGGCGAAGATTCTGGACTAAGTGATAGGCTCCTGAGGGTTTGCATCCTGGCAATATGGGAGTGTTGCAGGGGGAGTCAGTAGGAAAGCGGGGTCCCTGGGCAAGTAAGCAGTCTATAATGGGTTTAAATTGCTCCCTATAGGTTTTGGAGATGGGAAAATGGGGACATAAAGGAAGTTTAGTTTGCAGTTTCAGCTAAAAATGTACTGGCTTGTGGTGGGAGGCTATGACCGGCTTGAAGATGTCCCAGTCCTGGAGATTGACTAGATCAGGGGACGATGGCACAGTAGACACTGTCTGGTTATTAGAGAGGTAAAGATTAGAGGCAGAAGAAGGACATGGGTGGTAGTATTCTCTGGATGTGTTTTGGACCGTGGCTCTTAGTAATTTGAGAACATCTCTGCCTAGGAGAGGAATCGGACAGGATGGAATGACTAGAAAAGAGTTTGTGAATGGGTGTCCCTTCAGGGCACAGGTCAGCTGGGCAGTTCAGTTTGGGGAGGAGGATTTGCCTTCAATCTCCATAACTGAGTCCTTGGAAGAAAACACAGGCCCAGAGTGGGCAGGCAAGACCGAATAGGTAGCCCCTGTGTCCACAAGGATGGTTGTGGACTTAACCACTACCTGAACTGTTATCCTGGGCTCCACCTAGCTGGTCATACTCCGATGTAGAGGCAACAAGGAAGGGTCAACCATGGGGCAGTCACTCTTCAAATGTTCTGTGTGCTTACAGATAGGGCATGGCCTGGAAGGAGGGTGTGGCTTTGGGCATTGGTGATTTCAGTGACCTTTGCATCCACATTTGAAGCAAGTACCTGGTGTAGAGGAATGATGGAACCTCCATGGAGCTCTTGCTTGAGCTGTAGGCCTCAGGGCTCTGGTAAGGCCTGGGTTTGAAGTGTTACCTTTTTCTGTAATTGAGCCTACCTAACTAATTCAGCTGACTCCTCCTGGACATTATAAACTTTAAAGGCCATTTTCACCAGATATTGGATAGGGTTCTGAGGGCCCTCCTCAGCTTGTTTGAGCTTTTTTTCTGATACCATAGGCTGAATGAGTCTGCTAGATGTGGGCTCACTCATGGGGGTAAGGATGGAGGACAGAATAACTGAGATGTCATGCCAGATAAGATCATAAGTCTGGGAGAGGTATTGGCATTTTGGAATATAAGAAGAAATGTCAGCAGAGAAGGACCCAAGGTGCTCTTCAATCTGGGAAAGATCTTGAAGTGAGAATGGGACATGTACTTGGACAATCCCTTCAGCATGAGCCACTTCCCTGAAGGGACAAAGGAACTTTGGGTTATCTGGTAAGAGGGTCTGGTGGGAGTGGGTGTGGACACTGACAGGAGAAAAGAGGGGTTAGTGGGTGGAGGTAATCATGGCTTCAGGAGAGGAGAAAGGAGGGGGTGAGAGGGATGGAGGGGGAGGGGAAAGGTTGTGTCAGTAGAAGAGGTGGGCAGAGGAGCCTTGGCTGCAGGAGAAGAGGGAGTTGTATGGAGCGAGGGAGGAGGAGCTGTGGTGGCAGGAGGAGGGGTGGGAGGGGTAAGAGGGGTGGCAGGAGCAGATTGGTGTGTATTGGGAGGGGGAAGACAGGTAAGGTAAGGCTGAGAGCAGCTCGGGTGGTTCTGAGGATGTGGAAAGAGAGGTTGAAGAACAATGGGAAGGAGTTTGGGATTTTCCTAGCAAGGAAGACTGGATCAGGAGAACAGATAGAACAGAGAGGAGGACAGAGCAGAGAGTAGAGGAAAGGGGACAGGATCATATCTCAAAAAGCCTGAATGTTTTTGCCCACTTTCCTGTCCAGCAACAAAAGTTGTCCAATTCAGTGAGGGTTTCAAATCAAAGTTCCTTCTGGCGGCCATTGTGACTCATTGTTTAAGTCTGGTTCTTTTTCTAACATTCTCTCTCTGGGTTCATGTTCTGCCTTAAACCCCTTCAATCTTTCAGCTGAATTCTCTCAGATTCCATTGATATTTTTAAAAGATTAATGTTTTGCATAGTTTGTCTGGCAAGTTCAAATATTTGGCATCAGTGCCAAGAAAGTTATAGAATGTAGGAGGTGTCAGGTTTCCTTGTATTGTGAAATTTCTTGTATTTGTGCTAAATTTGCCCTGCCGATGAGATGGATGTGTCTCTGCTATTTATTTCTTTATTTATATATTTTTAATCTAGGATGGAACACAGAGGAGCTTAAGCACTGAGCCAGCCACTTTTTTTCATTTTCATTTTGAGAGAAGCTATCACTAATTTGAATAGGGCATCAGTATATTACAGAGGCTGGATTTGAAATTTCAATCCTCCTACCTCAGCCTCCCATCTTCTGGGATTCAAGGCAGGCACTGCCATGCCCAGTTGTGTCTCACATCTGTTTTGGATCCATTCTTACCATCTGCCTTCTCCTGGTGCAGTCGGCTAAGGATGGTTTGGTGTGTGATGTTGAGTTTCTTTAAGGGCTTCCTCCGATGTCATCAAACAAATATCTTGTGGAATTTTTTTTCTATATTAAAGGGTAGGCTAATTGACAAGTCCCCTCTCTCCCCAACCCCCCCCAAACAAGCAAACAGTGGTTTTATGTGAAATGAGATACCTCTCAGTTTTTGAGAGCTATTCCATTCCCTTAATGACTGGTTGTCTCAGTTGTTGGGGTTAGTATCAAGACTTCCTGGAAATCTTTATCATTTTCCCCATATTTTTACTGATGCAATATGGCTCAGTTCCCCTACCCCTACCGCTTGGTCCCTTTTCTCTACTCATCTTTCCCACATTCCTTTTCCTTTTTGTTCTTTATTTTTTGCATATCAGAGAAAACGTACATCCAATATTTGTGCATCTAAGTTCTTTGGGGATGTTGATGTGTAGGTTTTTTTCCTTGATGTGTCCTTATCTGGTCTGGGTATGTGTGCAATGTTGGCTTTATAAATGTGGAATGTGTTCCATCCCTTTGTATTTCATGGAGTAATTTGAGGAGTTTGGGCATCACTTCTTCTTCAAAGATTTTTGGTGGACCTCAGCTGGGAGTCCATCCAGCCCTGAGTTTTTCTTTGTTAGAGACAGTAATGAAGAGCCTTCCATCTCATTACAAGTCATTAGTATGTTTGGGTTTTCTTTTGCTCTGGATTCAGTTTTGGGAGATCCTATTTATCTAGAAATGTATTCATTTCTTCTAGGTTTTCCAATGTATTGGAGTACAAGTTTTCAAAATAGTCTCTAATGATCCGCTGGATTTCTGTGATATCTATGGTGATTTCACCTTTTTAATCTCTAATTTTATAAACTTGGCTTTTCTCTGCTTTTTTCTTGGTTATTTTAGCATGGGGGCTTTTCAGTCTTGTTTACCTTTTTAAAGAAACAACTATTTCATTGGTCCTTAGTGTTGTTATGTTTGTTGTCAAGTTCATTAATGTTGGCTCCGATTTTATTTCCTTCCTTCCTTCAGTGTTTGCTCCTCCACCATAGCCTGGCTTTTACACCATTTCCCATTTACACAGTGCACGCTGTCGGCTTCCTCAGTAGAGGGCGCTGAAGTGACACCGCAGGAAGCAGAGGCCTCTTGTGGTTAAGCTACTGCACCATTGCTCTGTGATGCTGGTATGAGTCCATGTGAGGGCAGCGTGGATCAGGTGAGGAGATCCTCAGATCCTGAGGAAGGCTTTGGTCTCCAGGAAAATTTCCCAACACTTTCCAAGCTGATCTTAGGCGATGGTGCCCTCCTAGTGAATGGTCCAACTGTAGTGGGAGGCACCTGGCTCTGAGTTCAGAACTTGGCAGTCCCTGGCTCTACCCATGCCCACCTGAGTGGTAGCACACCAAACACACTGCACTTACCAGGCACATATTCCCAAGGGTCCCCCATCCCTTTCTGTTCAGAGGACGCTGTGAGAGCCATGGCTACTGCTCCCTCAGGTAAGGAAGGTCAAGGTGGGCTGGGGAGTGGACAGCCCTGGATGCTCCTACCATGTGGTCACCCATGCCCACCGACTTGTCCCCTAGAGATGAAGACCTGGCATAAGCCAGAAGCTGCTGTAGAGTATTGAAGCTGCTGCTGACCTTGAGGAAGAAGGTAGGTGCAGGCCGCACATCTGGGAAGGCACAGACAACTTGGGTGGGGGCCAATGGTTCTTAGAGGGGTGCTCCCTGGTGACAGGAGCTGCCACACTGTAGGCAGGCACACCCAGGATGAGCATCTACCTCTGGAGGCCTGGAGGGGTGACCCATGTGTTTAGGGTTCTGGGGCTGGAGGTATGGGGTACCTGTGGTGTCTTTAAGCTGTGTGCAGGGGTGGATGCAGTGTGAAGATCCTCCAGGTTGGGGGCATACCTTGAGGTGTCTGGTTGGGACCCCCTGTTGTGCAGGAACAGTTGTGTGGGTCTCAGTGAGGGGGCCTTAAAGGAGAGACAAGCTCCTGGGGACAGGTAGGCCTGTTTGGGGAGGCCAAAGAGGGCCCAGCGTTCAGCAAAGGAGAGGTTCAGTTTGGGGACAAAAAGACTCCCTCCTGCACGCACACATTCGCAGTACACAGAGCCACCACCACCAGGAGACAGAGGCCACTTCTTGGGGGTCTCAGGTCTGTGGACTGCTCCATTGGCAGGCAGCGTCCCATCATCTTAACCACCTTACACAGGAGAATGACAAACAGACTTCTGCTGCCCTGCTGCCCATTTACTGTCCCTTGGGCCATGGTGGAGATTAGTCCAGCCTCTGGATTTATAGCTAGTCACCTCTGAGGTCCCTGTAGAGGTAAGGAACATTTATAGTGGTGAGGCTGAGGATGGCATCTGCAGGTCTGGACTGAGTGTGCATGGGTACACACATGGCTGTGTGTGTGTGTGTGTGTGTGTGTGTGTGTGTGTGTGGTGTGCATATGTCCAAGTGCATTTCCAGACATTGCATGTGAATCGGTGTGAACTGTTTTTGTGAGTTTGTTTAGTGTAATGCATGAGTATATATGAATAAATAAGGCTATGATTTGTGTGTGTGTGTGTGAGAGAGAGACAGAGAGAGATTTGCCCTTCTCTTGTCACCCCCCACCATTGCTCAGCTTGGCACCCCTTTGCAGCCATGTTTGCATCTTGTGAGCTGTCAGCTCGAGATCTTGCATGGTGTAGACATTTTGGGCAAGCCTGGTCTGTGTGTGTGTGTGTGTGTGTGTGTGTGTGTGTGTGTGTGTGTGTTTGTGTGCGTGTGTGTGTGTGTGTTAGGGGTAGTATCATGTGGTAGATGAACTGAGCACCACTGAGGCTCCCCTCCCCGTGCAGATGCAAATTGAGCACTTACTCACATGCTTTCATTGAGAGTACAATCCAGTCTGAGGACAGGTAGATAAATAGTAAGTTCCATGGCAGAAATAAAGGTCAGAAAGACAGGGAAAGGGCTCACCAGAGGTGGTGGTCAGCTTGGCCTCGCTGAGGGGATAATGATTGAGCAGAGCGTTGAAGGAAGGGAGGACATACACTTGTTCAGGAAGGGTGTTCCTGGCAGAATTATCAACACCTGCAAGATCTTGAGCTGGGAAGACAGAGTAGGAAGGTGGCCAATGAAACCAGAGCAGAGTGAAGGAGAGTGATGATGTGGACAGAGAAAGAACAGGGTCCACCTTGCAGAGTCTCGTGGCTGCTGAGGTGTTTGGCCGTTACCCTGGGTAAGATGGGAGCCCTGGGGGAGTTTGGACCAGAGGAGGAACATGGAAGTATCAGGGACCAGTAGGAAGGAAGCACGGTCACTAGGGTGTCAGGCCAAAGAGGAAACTTCGGCCTATTCTTTGCAGAATTTTGCCTCTGGGCTGGGAACCCCAGGCTCAGCCTCCACTTTTCAGCATTCAGAATAGGGCTGGCAGAATCCTTGTTCATTGAATGGGCACAGAACTTCCAAGAAGGACATTTCTGGGTCCCTTGAGTCCTGTAGGATTGACTCAGTTGAGCCTGTGTGTAGGCTCATGGGGGCAGAACTTCTCAGGAATAATGTAGTCCCACCCATATGATGTGTTTTGAGGCTGTTTCAGGACTCTGGCAGCACAGCTCCTGGGAGCTTTGGATAGTGTTGGGTGTCTGGTAGCCTTGATCTTCCTGGTTATCAATAGTGAGAGTGGCAAGAGGGGCCTGGCTTTTTTGTTTGCTTGTGTCTCCTGTGCCATGCTGTTGGGTCTCCCTGCAGAAGCCTCATGAGGTGCTGTAGTAGCTTGGGCGAGGATTTTGTCATGGGTTAACAAGTAGGAAAGGGCACTTTTGTCACCCCCCCCCCAGGGGCCTGCAAAATTGCTAACGCTTCGGGCACCTGATGCAACAGGACATGGCCTGAGCCTTGTTCCCAGGCCTCTGTCCCTAACAACCATGTGATTCCTAAAAAGTCCCTGCTCACATTCCCCTGTTCCTGCTTTCTAAGCACAGGTGGTTCTAGAGCTGACCACCACCTCTGGTGAGCCCTAGGTTCTGGCCACCAGCTGGCACCACGCTCTGTGACCGGTCCTCCCTGGAATATGCCAAGGCTGTACTTAAGATATAATAAAACAGCAGCTGATAAGGCTTGCTCCCCTCCAGGAAGCCCAGGATTCAGTTAAAGACATCCTGAGTAAATAAAGGCATAAAAACAAACAAACAAAACAAAAAATTACCATATGATACCTAGCTGTTCAATAGACAATCTCATTTAACCACCCCCATGCTCTGTGGAGTGAACAACACACCTTCACTGGTGCATTAGAAAACTGGGACATGGACATGGCAGGTATCTTGCCTAAGGTCACAGAGCTAGTGAGTGGTTCACCCAGGGATCTGGCTGCAAACCGTGCTTTACATTGCTCTGCAGCTGCAACCAACAGCCCACAGGTGGTTGTGACCTATGCTGGGAGTGTGAGTTGGAGTTGGCAAAGGGCCAGAGTTTGGAATCAGACAGTCCTGGGTTCAAATTGTAGTCCTGCCCATTTAGTAGCACCTGAACCTCTGGAATGACAGTCTCTTTTTCCTTGTGCAGCAGTGTTGCTGACCTGTTCTCGTGGCGCCATCTGTATGCAGGAAGGACTGCTTCGCTCACTCCAGTGGGAGCAAGATGGACTCAGCTGCAGGGAGTCAGTTTCTGCCCTCTGCTTACAGATGACTTTGCAGATGCTCTCAGAGCATGAGCTTGATCACCTGGATAAGCCCTTGGTAGGGGTGCTGCAGGCCCCAGAGCTGTGCTATATGTTGAATGCAAGGGGTATTTCTTGATGTCCAAAGGGACAAGCTCTTTGGGGGGAGCCTCCTGATCCTGCCATGGAGTTGTCCTGAGCCCTTGGGTGAGGGGCTTCAGAGTTGTAAATTCAGATGGGTCACTGTGTTTTTCTTTTAGTGATATGAGAAGATGGAAGATACATATTTTTATGCTTTTTCTGTTCCTGATATTTTAGGAGCTCAGATTGTGGGTGTTCTATGGAATGCAACAGTTGCTGCCATACTGAGGCCACATTGAAAAATCAGATAGCTGAGGCCCTAGGAGTCAGACACTCAGTGATACTGAGGTCTTTGAAAGCATTCCCTGTAGTTATTCTTCAGTCAATTATGCTTAATTAGTAGACTAGAATTATAGAATCTTCAGTTCATCAAACACCAATCCTAAGTGCTTTGCCTTGTCTCCTATAATCCCCAAGGCTGACTTCCTCTTGTGTAGGTGAAAGTAGCAACTCCTCTTTATTAGCAAGGAAGTTGAAGCTCTGAGGGTTTAAGGACTTGAGCCAAGGCCAGACAGCTATGAAGCAGCAAAGTGGTCCACATTTCAAATTGGATAAACCCTAACAATGTTAGCTAGATCAATAAGTAAACAAGCATAACTTTACAGGAGAAAGAAAGGCTGACAAGTGCGTTGCTTTGGTTCACATGTTTGGGAATTGTGGGCTGAACACAACAGATTCAGGCACTGCTTTATACAGAGGTTGCAGTGTCATCATCAGGACACTGCCTCTCTCCATCTCCCGACACTGCCTTCTTTGCCCACCCTGTCTCTGGGGGTGGTGGCATGCTTCCAAGCAGCTTTAGAGACACAATCTTCTAGTTTGGCATTGGAGGAAAAGACAGTGTCCTAACGATGATAGTGAAAGTCATGGGCCAGCCTGGGTCACTGCTTCTTTCTGCCCATTATGGTGGGATGGATTGATCTCAGTGGTCAAGCCTGGAGGGGCTGAATCATTGTGTGAGAGAAAGAAAGAGTCACCAAAAATATTTGAGGGTAAATGATGAGACAGGGAGATGAAAGCCAAGCAGGCAAGCCACAGATGTCCCCACTGAAGGGGTGAGAGCAGCTGCATTTAGAGCACAGCCCCTTGCAGTAGAGGTGGCTGATTTTGCCCCTGTGACTGTCTTTGGTCTTAAGTGCTGCCTGCAGGCTTACTATTTGCCAGGTGTCCACTCCTGTTATAAGGAGTGGACACAAAATCCTCCCCCAAAATCCTGTTATAAGGGCTCCTGTTTCATGGGGAGCTCTTATAAATGATGGCTGGGCAAATCCCAATTTCCACCCTGTGTGATTTCCTGCAGAGGACTCAACTCTGGGGTTTACCCTGTAGAAAGAACATATTGTTCTGCATTGGATTCTGGGCACCAAAGGAACAGAGTAGTGGTTGGGGTCTCAGAGCCAAGCCCTGTGGGGATCCCTTTCCAACACAGCCAATCCAAACCCAGGTTGCCACTACTTTTCTGTACAGAGACCGGAGAGCAAGTGTGGGGAGCCCCTTCCCCACACATGTGCCTCGCAGGTTGCCCTTCTGATCTGGTGCATGGACTTGCCTGACTACTCTTTGGGAACCCATGATGCAGGGACCTTGGGAGGTTCCAGTTAAAAGAGAGGCCCTGTCCATCATGACTCCCTGCTTCACTCCACATTCCACAGCACCCTCTGCTCCATCATCAAAATGCAGCTGTACCTCTATCCAGAATATTTTTGAGGTCCCAAGACTTGGACAACCTGAAGCTTCTCAGGACCTTCCTATTGATCATTATGCCTGAATCAGAGGGGAACTTCCATGTGCTTCCCCAGCTGAAGAACACAGATCCTGTAAGTCTGAGCTCTCTGATGATGTGGTCTGGGGCGGATGACTGAAGGAGTGTGCAGAGGAATCCCAGCTGGTGACCCTGGGATCTGCCATATGTTTCCAAGACACACAACTCTGACATCCTTCAGCTGGTGGAACCTAGTCTGGGAAGATGGCCAATTGTGGAGGAGGGCCAGGACTATTCTCAGAGGCAGGGTTCTAGTGTGAATTGGGAAAGGCCCAAGGAAAGTCAGTCATGTTGGGTGTTTTCTCCTGCAGCTCTAGCACCATATCAAGTGATATAATTGCCTCCAGCAGCTGTGGCCCAATTTACTTGCTTACATTTGGGGGAGCATATCATCACATTCCCTGTGAAGGAGGAGAAATAGCCCTCAAAATCAGAGGTTGGTCTGACACCAGCATTGACCACACAGGAAGATATGGAGCCACCAGTGGCCACTGAACCTTCAAGAAGAGGAGGAAGCTTAGCTGCCAATAAGCAAGTCAGTGGATATTGAACATTATCTTCCACTTGGTATATATGTATGGTACATATGGTGCTCCAAGCTGCCATCCCATCCTCTGAAAGAGAACCACCTTTCCCGGCAGCAATATAAATTCAGGGTCCAAAACAATAGAGGCAGGAGGTCAAGAAACCATTAGAATGTATCCTAGAATGTATCCTCACTTCCCTAGTTCTAAACTTTTCAAAGGCATCTCCCACATGTGAGCTCCTGAGCATTACCCAGTGCCAGAACCCCCAGCACAGCTATCCTTTCCCTCCCCTCTGAGATTATCTATTTTATTTTTTAAATTTTTATTGTTGGTTGTTCAAAACATTACATAGTTCTTGATATATCATACTTCACACTTTGATTCAAGTGGGTTATGAACTCCCATTTTTACCCCATATACAGATTGCAGAATCACATTGGTTACACATCCATTGATTTACATATTGCCATACTAGTGTCTGTTGTATTCTGCTGCCTTTCCTATCCTCTACTATCCCCCCTCCCCTCCCCTCCCCTCTTCTTTCTCTACCCCCTCTACTGTAATTCATTTCTCCCCCTTGTGTTTTTTTTCCCTTTCCCCTCACTTCCTCTTGTATGTAATGTTGTATAACCCTGAGGGTCTCCTTCCATTTCCATGCAATTTCCCTTCTCTCTCCCTTTCCCTCCCGCCTCTCATCCCTGTTCAATGTTAATCTTCTTCTCACGCTCTTCGTCCCTACTCTGTTCTTAGTTACTCTCCTTATATCAAAGAAGACATTTGGCATTTGTTTTTTAGGGATTGGCTAGCTTCACTTAGCATAATTGCTCTAATGCCATCCATTTCCCTGCAAATTCTATGATTTTGTCATTTTTTAATGCAGAGTAATACTCCATTGTGTATAAATGCCACATTGTTTTTTATCCTTTCGTCTATTGAAGGGCATCTGGGTTGGTTCCACAGTCTTGCTATTGTGAATTGTGCTGCTATGAACATCGATGTAGCAGTTCCCCTGTAGTGTGCTCTTTTTAGGTTTTTAGGGAATAGACTGAGAAGGGGAATAGCTGGGTCAAATGGTGGTTCCATTCCAAGCTTTCCAAGGAATCTCCATACTGTTTTCCAAATTGGCCGCACCATCTATTTTATTTCTCTTCAGATCATATAAATCTTTCGCCTTTTCTATTTTATTTTTTGTGATGCTAATTCTTATGGCATTGTAAGTATTTTTAGTGGCATTCTTTTATGTTGACCTAAAAGTGCTTAATCCATTTCCCAGGCTGTGCCACCACCAGTACTGCGTAGCTGCTGATGGAGCCCATGTAGAGCTCATAGGTGTTGTGAGAGAGGATACAAACAGGCCATCCAGGAGGAGGTGAGATAGATGCCCCAGTTATGGAGCAGGAGGGACTGACTCATGAGTGTTGAAGATTTTAGGCCATTATAACTCATACTATGATCTATTTTAACTGTCATGTGGCACTACAAATCCCACTCATATAAGATAAAAACCTTAATATGTACATTATTATTGCTCCACAGATCATGGCTCACCATCCTCTTATTCTTCAAGACACAATATTGAAGTTAGAACCGTTAATGACTCAGTAATGGTCTGTACTCTTTAAATAAAAGAAAGAGTCTTACGTTTTGCACTTCAAATAAAAAGCTGTGCATCTTACACTACTTTGTCACACTGAGAATGCAAAGGAAAAGTTCAAGAAGGAAAAGTGCTGCTACAAGGCATATGTAAATGACTAGAAGGCAAAAAATGCCTTATTCCTGATCTGGAAAAACTTTTTATAATCTGAAGAAAAGAAGAACACACCACGTTCTATGAAGATGAATCCAAATCCAGATAAGGCCATCACTTTAGATTGTTATACTGACAAGAGAAGTGAGAGAGCTGCAGAAGAAGTTTGAAGGTGCCAGAGTTTGGTCCATTATGTTTTTGGCAAGAGGCTCCTCTTCATAAAGTAAAAGTGCAAGGCAAAGAAACAAGTGCCGATGTAGAAGCTCTTGCAAGTCATCTAGAAAGCCTGGCTAAGCTATTCGATGAAGATGTGTTGTGCTTGGAGGTATTGGTGTCTGAAGTTCAGTTATGGCAGTGGTGGCAAAGGCAACTGAGGAGTCTGTAGGTGGCAACGTCAAGCCAGGCATCCAGAGAGCTGCATTCTCATCCTCTGGCAGTGGCAGGAGTCTGGACCCAGTGCAGTGATGGTGGCTGCGGCATCACTGGTGGCCCTGTGGGGACTCCAGTGGCTTCAGTGTGGAGCTCTGTTAGCGGTGATGGTGACAGCTTGGGACAGCAGGCCTCAGAGTCAGAGGGTGACTGGAGGCTGTGATGGCCTCTGCAGTGGCTCCGCCAGGCAACTGGTATTGCTCCTTGTAGGGTCTGCCTGCCCACAAAGCAGGGTGCAGGAGCCGGTGCTACCCAGACACCTGCTGAGGACCTTATGCTGCCCATTCCAGCAATGCCTGGCATTGGCCTTGAGTCCACCAGGCTGCTCACCTAATCCTTGAGTTCACCCTACCCATCCCTGAGTTGCACCCTCTGAGGGATGAGTAGGCCTGCTGCCAGCTGGGGCAGCCTTGGGATAAGGCACCCGCCCTCCCCAGCTACATCTCCCCTGGGCTGTGGTAGCAGAGTGCAGAGGTGGGAGGTGGGGGGGCCTAGAAAATCCTCACACTCCAAGTGCATCCCTGGGGTGGGACAAGGTGGAGGGCACAGTTGGCAGTGGGAGTCTAAGGGCAACGAACTCTCTGTCTTGGTCTTCTGCCACTCCCAGCCACAGAAATGCACTTTTGGGGTGAAGATGTCCTAGGACCTCTGCTTTCTGAACCCACAGTCCACTCAGGAAGTGGCTGAGGATGGTGAGGTTCTCTCCCAAGACCGCCCCAACCTAGCAGACAACCTAGTTCCTCAGTAGAGAGGGTATATCAGGGGATGGGGTGAGCAGACACACAGTGGGCTCATGGACAGAGCGAGACATGGCAGCAATGGGAAGCATAAGGTCCTGGGCAGCTGCCTGGGTACCATCGCCTCCCGCATTCTTCTTCCTGAGCAGGACAGTCGACCAGGGACAAGACCAGGGCCTGGATCCTCCACCACAGATGACATCCCAGCTACTGGTTACCTTATCACTCAGGCACCCACTATCCCATGCCCTTGCTGCCATGCCAGCCTGGAACTCTTCGCTGCAGCCAAACAGACTCCCCACATGGTTATTGGATGCCACTTTCACTGTCCTGCAGCTGGCCCCCAGTTACTTCTGCAGGATGAAGATGCTCACTGCTGGACACTGCCTGTTCTTGCAGCCCTTGCTTCTGAACTCTTATGGTGCCACCACCATTGTGCAGCACTCAAATTTCCAAACCCCAGATGGACTCCAACAATGCCCACCAAGGCCCCAATGTCATTGTACTTTACACCACAACTGGTGCCCAACCCCTATACTGAGGCTGGACCCTTGATGCATCTGCATGTTGCTCCTGCACCTGCCAGACTCTGGAGCTCCACCCTGCTGCCACCAGACTTTAACATGGATACTAGACAGTGACACTCAGTACTGGGGCCAACTTCACTGCAACTGCCAGAATTTGGTCCATTATGTTTTTGCCAAGAAGTCCCTCTGCATAAAATAAAAGTGCAAGGCAAAGTAACAAGTGCTGATGTAGAAGCTCTTGCAAGTTATCTAGAAGGTCTTGGTAAGCTATTCGATGAAGATGTGTTGTGCTTGGAGGTATTGGTGTCTGAAGTTCAGTTATGGCAGTGGTGGCAAAGGCAACTGAGGAGTCTGTAGGTGGCAACGTCAAGCCAGGCATCCAGAGAGCTGCATTCTCATCCTCTGGCAGTGGCAGGAGTCTGGTCCCAGTGCAGTGATGGTGGCTGCGACATCACTGGTGGCCCTGTGGGGACTCCAGTGGCTTCAGTGTGAAGCTCTGTTAGCGGTGATGGTGACAGCTTGGGACAGCAGGCCTCAGAGTCAGAGGGTGACTGGAGGCTGTGATGGCCTCTGCAGTGGCTCCTCCAGGCAACTGGTATTGCTCCTTGTAGGGCCTGCCTGCCCACAAAGCAGGGTGCAGGAGCCGGTGCTACCCAGACACCTGCTGCGGACCTTATGCTGCCCATTCCAACAATGCCTGTCATTGGCCTTGAGTCCACCAGGCTGCTCACCTAATCTTTGAGTTTACCCTGCCACTCCCTGAGTTGCAGCCTCTGAGGGATGAGTAGGGGTGCTGCCAGCTGGGGCAACATTTGGAGAAAGCACACACCCTCCCAACGTGCATCTCCCCTGTGCTGGGGTAGCAGAATGCAGAGGTGGGAGGTGGGGGGGCCTAGAAAATCCTCACCCTCCAAGTGCATTCCTTGGGCTGACAAGGGTATAGGGCACTGTGGCAGTTGGAGTCTAAGGGCAACGAGTTCTCTGTCTTGGTCTTCTGCCACTCCCAGCCCACAGAAATGCACTTTTGGGGTGAAGATGTCCAGGACCTCTGCTTTCTGCACCCACAGTCCACGCAGGAAGTGGCTGGGGATGGTGAGGTTTTCTCTCAAGACCGCCTCAACCTAGTAGACAACCTAGTTCCTCAGTAGAGAGGCTATATCAGGCGACAGGGTGAGCAGACAAACAGTTGCCTCATGGTTGAGCGAGACATGGCAGCTGTGGGAAGCATAAGGTCCTGGGTAGCTGCCGGGGTACCAACGCCTCCCGCATTCTTCTTCCTGAGCAGGCCAGTCGACCAGGGACAAGACCAGGGCCTAGAGCCTCCACCACAGATGACATCCCAGCTACTGGTTACCTTATCACTCTGACACCCACTATCCCATGCCCTTGCTGTCATGCCAGCCTGGAACTCTTCGCTGCAGCCAACCAGACTCCCCACATGGCCACTGTATGCCACTTTCACTGTCCTGCAGCTAGACCTCAGTTACTTCTGCAGGATGAAGATGCTCCCTGCTGGACACTGCCTGTTGTTTCTGCCCCTGCTTCTGAACTCTTATGGTGCCACCACCATTGTGGAGCACTCAAACTTCCAAACTCCAGATGGACACCAACCATGCCCAATAAGGTCTCAATGTCATTGTGCTTTACACCACACCTGCTGCCTGACCCCTATACTGAGGCTGGACCCTTGATGCATCTGCATGTTGCTCCTGCACCTACCAGAGTCTGGAGCTCTACCCTGCTGCCACCAGACTTTAACATGGATACTAGACAGTGACACTCAGTACTGGGGCCAACATCACTGCAACTGCCCGAGTTTGGTCCATTAATTTTTTTTCAAGAAGCCCCTCTACATAAAATAAAAGTGCAAGGCAAAAAAACAAGTGCTGATGTAGAAGCTCTTGCAAGTTATCTAGACGTCTTGCTAAGCTATTCGATGAAGATGAATTGTGCTTGGAGGTATTGGTGTCTGAAGTTCAATTGTGGCAGTGGTGGCAAAGGCAACTGAGGAGTCTGTAGGTGGCAACGCCAAGCCAGGCATCCAGAGAGTTGCATTCTCATCCTCTGGCAGTGGCAGGAGTCTGGTCCCAGTGCAGTGATGGTGGCTGCACATCACTGGTGGCCCTATGGGGACTCCAGTGGCTTCAGTGTGGAGCTCTGTTAGCGGTGATGGTGACAGCTTGGGACAGCAGGCCTCAGAGTCAGAGGGTGACTGGAGGCTGTGATGGCCTCTGCAGTGGCTCCTCCAGGCAACTGGTATTGCTCCTTGTAGGGCCTGCCTGCCCACAAAGCAGGGCGCAGGAGCTGGTGGTACCCAGACACCTGCTGAGGACCTTAAGCTGCCCATTCCAGCAATGCCTGTCATTGGCCTTGAGTCCACCAGGCTGCTCACCTAATCTTTGAGTTCACCCTGCCACTCCCTGAGTTGCAGCCTCTGAGGGATGAGTAGGCCTGCTGCCAGCTGGGGCAACCTTTGGAGAAAGCACCCACCCTCTCCAGGTACATCTCCTCTGTGCTGGGTAGCAGAGTGCAGAGGTGGGAGGTGGGGGGGCCTAGAAAATCCTCACCCTCCAAGTGCATTCCTTGGGCTGACAAGGGTATAGGGCACAGGTGGCAGTGGGAGTCTAAGGGTAACGAGTTCTCTGTCTTGGTCTTCTGCCACTCCCAGCCACAGAAATGCACTTTTGGGGTGAAGATGTCCTAGGACCTCTGTTTCTGCACCCACAGTCCACGCAGGAAGTGGCTGGGAATGGTGAGGTTCTCTCCCAAGACCGCCCCAACCTAGCAGACAACCTAGTTCCTCAGTAGAGAGGCTATATCAGGGGATGGGGTGAGCAGGCACACAGTGGCCTCATGGTTGAGCGAGACATGGCAGCTGGGGGAAGCATAAGGTCCTGGGCATCTGCCTGGGTACGACTGCCTCCCGCATTCTTCTTCCTGAGAAGGCCAGTCGACCAGGCACAAGACCAGGGCCTGGAGCCTCCACCAGAGACGACATCCCAGCTACTGGTTACCTTATCACTCTGACACCCACTATCCCATGCCCTTGCTGCCATGCCAGCCTGGAACTCTTCGCTGCAGCCAAACAGACTCCCCACATGGCCACTGGATGCCACTTTCACTGTCCTGCAGCTGGCCCCCAGTTACTTCTGCAGGATGAAGATGCTCACTGCTGGACACTGCCTGTTGTTGCTGCCCCTGCTTCTGAACTCTTATGGTGCCACCACCATTGTGCAGCACTCAAATTTCCAAACTCCAGATGGACTCCAACAATGCCCACCAAGGCCCCAATGTCATTGTACTTTACACCACAACTGGTGCCCAACCCCTATACTGAGGCTGGACCCCTGATGCATCTGCATGTTGCTCCTGCACCTGCCAGACTCTGGAGCTCCACCCTGCTGCCACCAGACTTTAACATGGATACTAGACAGTGACACTCAGTACTGGGGCCAACTTCACTGCAACTGCCAGAATTTGGTCCATTATGTTTTTGCCAAGAAGTCCCTCTGCATAAAATAAAAGTGCAAGGCAAAAAAAACAAGTGCTGATGTAGAAGCTCTTGCAAGTTATCTAGAAGATCTTGCTAAGCTATTCGATGAAGATGTGTTGTGCTTGAAGGTATTGGTGTCTAAAGTTCAGTTATGGCAGTGGTGGCAAAGGCAACTGAGGAGTCTGTAGGTGGCAACGTCAAGCCAGGCATCCAGAGAGTTACATTCTCATCCTCTGGCAGTGGCAGGAGTCTGGTCCCAGTGCAGTGATGGTGGCTGCACATCACTGCTGGCCCTGTGGGGACTCCAGTGTCTTCAGTGTGGAGCTCTTTTAGCGGTGATGGTGACAGCTTGGGACAGCAGGCCTCA
The DNA here is from genome assembly GCF_052094955.1 of Ictidomys tridecemlineatus. Lineage (NCBI taxonomy): Eukaryota > Metazoa > Chordata > Mammalia > Rodentia > Sciuridae > Ictidomys > Ictidomys tridecemlineatus. The sequence continues at coordinate 70,023,143 of NC_135485.1, forward strand.
GAGTCAGAGGGTGACTGGAGGCTGTGATGGCCTCTGCAGTGGCTCCTCCAGGCAACTGGTATTGCTCCTTGTAGGGCCTGCCTGCCCACAAAGCAGGGCGCAGGAGCTGGTGGTACCCAGACACCTGCTGAGGACCTTAAGCTGCCCATTCCAGCAATGCCTGTCATTGGCCTTGAGTCCACCAGGCTGCTCACCTAATCTTTGAGTTCACCCTGCCACTCCCTGAGTTGCAGCCTCTGAGGGATGAGTAGGCCTGCTGCCAGCTGGGGCAACCTTTGGAGAAAGCACCCACCCTCTCCAGGTACATCTCCTCTGTGCTGGGTAGCAGAGTGCAGAGGTGGGAGGTGGGGGGGCCTAGAAAATCCTCACCCTCCAAGTGCATTCCTTGGGCTGACAAGGGTATAGGGCACAGGTGGCAGTGGGAGTCTAAGGGTAACGAGTTCTCTGTCTTGGTCTTCTGCCACTCCCAGCCACAGAAATGCACTTTTGGGGTGAAGATGTCCTAGGACCTCTGTTTCTGCACCCACAGTCCACGCAGGAAGTGGCTGGGAATGGTGAGGTTCTCTCCCAAGACCGCCCCAACCTAGCAGACAACCTAGTTCCTCAGTAGAGAGGCTATATCAGGGGATGGGGTGAGCAGGCACACAGTGGCCTCATGGTTGAGCGAGACATGGCAGCTGGGGGAAGCATAAGGTCCTGGGCATCTGCCTGGGTACGACTGCCTCCCGCATTCTTCTTCCTGAGAAGGCCAGTCGACCAGGCACAAGACCAGGGCCTGGAGCCTCCACCAGAGACGACATCCCAGCTACTGGTTACCTTATCACTCTGACACCCACTATCCCATGCCCTTGCTGCCATGCCAGCCTGGAACTCTTCGCTGCAGCCAAACAGACTCCCCACATGGCCACTGGATGCCACTTTCACTGTCCTGCAGCTGGCCCCCAGTTACTTCTGCAGGATGAAGATGCTCACTGCTGGACACTGCCTGTTGTTGCTGCCCCTGCTTCTGAACTCTTATGGTGCCACCACCATTGTGCAGCACTCAAATTTCCAAACTCCAGATGGACTCCAACAATGCCCACCAAGGCCCCAATGTCATTGTACTTTACACCACAACTGGTGCCCAACCCCTATACTGAGGCTGGACCCCTGATGCATCTGCATGTTGCTCCTGCACCTGCCAGACTCTGGAGCTCCACCCTGCTGCCACCAGACTTTAACATGGATACTAGACAGTGACACTCAGTACTGGGGCCAACTTCACTGCAACTGCCAGAATTTGGTCCATTATGTTTTTGCCAAGAAGTCCCTCTGCATAAAATAAAAGTGCAAGGCAAAAAAAACAAGTGCTGATGTAGAAGCTCTTGCAAGTTATCTAGAAGATCTTGCTAAGCTATTCGATGAAGATGTGTTGTGCTTGAAGGTATTGGTGTCTAAAGTTCAGTTATGGCAGTGGTGGCAAAGGCAACTGAGGAGTCTGTAGGTGGCAACGTCAAGCCAGGCATCCAGAGAGTTACATTCTCATCCTCTGGCAGTGGCAGGAGTCTGGTCCCAGTGCAGTGATGGTGGCTGCACATCACTGCTGGCCCTGTGGGGACTCCAGTGTCTTCAGTGTGGAGCTCTTTTAGCGGTGATGGTGACAGCTTGGGACAGCAGGCCTCAGAGTCAGAGGGTGACTGGAGGCTGTGATGGCCTCTGCAGTGGCTCCTCCAGGCAACTGGTATTGCTCCTTGTAGGGCCTGCCTGCCCACAAAGCAGGGCGCAGGAGCTGGTGGTACCCAGACACCTGCTGAGGACCTTAAGCTGCCCATTCCAGCAATGCCTGTCATTGGCCTTGAGTCCACCAGGCTGCTCACCTAATCTTTGAGTTCACCCTGCCACTCCCTGAGTTGCAGCCTCTGAGGGATGAGTAGGCGTGCTGCCAGCTGAGGCAACCTTTGGAGAAAGCGCCCACCCTCCCCAGGTACATCTCCTCTGTGCTGGGTAGCAGAGTGCAGAGGTGGGAGGTGGGGGGGCCTAGAAAATCCTCACCTTCCAAGTGCATTCCTTGGGCTGACAAGGGTATAGGGCACAGGTGGCAGTGGGAGTCTAAGGGCAACGAGTTCTCTGTCCTGATCTTCTGCGACTCCCAGCCACAGAAATGCACTTTTGGGGTGAAGATGTCCTAGGACCTCTGCTTTCTGCACCCACAGTCCACGCAGGAAGTGGCTGGGAATGGTGAGGTTCTCTCCCAAGACCGCCCCAACCTAGCAGACAACCTAGTTCCTAAGTAGAGAGGCTATATCAGGGGATGGAGTGAGCAGCCACACAGTGGCCTCATGGTTGAGTGAGACATGGCAGCTGGGGGAAGCATAAGGTCCTGGGCATCTGCCTGGGTACGACTGCCTCCCGCATTCTTCTTCCTGAGAAGGCCAGTCCACCAGGCACAAGACCAGGGCCTGGAGCCTCCACCAGAGACGACATCCCAGCTACTGGTTACCTTATCACTCTGACACCCACTATTCCATGCCCTTGCTGCCATGCCAGCCTGGAACTCTTCGCTGCAGCCAAACAGACTCCCCACATGGCCACTGGATGCCACCTTCACTGTCCTGCAGCTGGCCCCCAGTTACTTCTGCAGGATGAAGATGCTCACTGCTGGACACTGTCTGTTGTTGCTTCCCCTGCTTCTGAACTCTTATGGTGCCACCACCATTGTGCAGCACTCAAACTTCCAAACTCCAGATGGACACCAACCATGCCCAATAAGTCCCCAATGTCATTGTACTTTACACCACACCTGCTGCCCGACCCCTATGCAGAGGCTGGACCCCTGATGCAGCTGTATGTTGCTTCCGCCCCTGCCAGACTCTGGAGCTCCACCCTGCTGCCACCAGACTTTAACATGGATACTAGACAGTGACACTCAGTACTGGGGCCAACTTCATTGCAACTGCAGCCAAACCCTTGTCACTATGGCAGATGAAAACACTCATGGCTGGAAGCATTTGTTGTTACAACCACTGTTTCTGGATTCTTCCACCGTCACCGCCACCATGAGTAGGAAGCAAGGAACTCCTAAATCAGAGCTGCATGCTGACACCGCCACAGTCGCCCCCACCTCACACCAATACTCAGCTCCTGACTTTCGACGCCTGATGCCCTATGCCCACAACAGCTGGATGCTGCTCTTGCCACCATATGCCACGATTTCATGATGGTGCCATTGCAGTGAATTGACCCCAACGATGCTTCTCTGCTCAAGATGTATAAGAGCTGGGAAGCTGATCATTCTCCATTACAGTCACCTCACCAAGTTCCACTGCATGCTGCCTGCCTTTTGTCACCCCAGGACCAGACACCAGTCCTCAGGACCCTAGAGGAGTTGTGGCTCTAACTCAGGGAACTCATCCAAATAAACAAGTGAGCACTCTAAATAAAGGCTGCAGTCCTCACAGCAGGCAGTGGGTGGGACTAGGTGGGTCCAGCTCACTGGTGAGAGGGTGGGGTTAGAGCCTGGGAGCTGCTGGCAAGGTCTAGACCTGATCCTGTAGGGAAAGATAGAGAGGGATCTTTGGCTGCTCTGGAAGTCTAGCCCTGGAAGAACCTTCTGGTCCTTTCTCCTGAACTTTCCATGGTGTCTCCTTCTCCTACTCCTCCACTCTTCCCTGAGGAGACTCTGTGTCCTGGACATAGGGTCATCTGGGCACAGGGTCTCTGGGCAGTGGAGTGAGGCCCCAGTACATTGCAGCAGGCTGGGGACAGCCAGACTGGCCATACCTGGACTTGTAGGAAAAATAGCCTATTGGGAAAATACCCTCCTAGTTCTACCAAATTTAGCCTAACACTGGCTTCTTCCAAGAGATTATCAAGAAAGGAAAAATATAAGTAAGCAAGTTTGTCTGGCTAAGGGGTGGTTTGAGGAGAAGTAAAGACTTCAGATTGGGTAGAGCTGGATTTAAATCCCTCTTAACTGGGTGACCTTGACCAGGGTGCAGAACTAGGTACAACCTTGGGTTTGCATCTGGTAAAGTAAAGTTGGGTGAGGAGGATAAGCCAGGGGTAAAATTAAGCTGTTGAGCAGTACCTAAACTTTGGGAGCCAGGAAGGCATTTGACATGATTTCCATGCAGAAATATATTCTGAGATTTAAAGTCAACCCACTTAGAGGTGCACCTTTGGAAGGCAACTGACCTGTGAGCAGGCGGTTGAATTTACTTCATTTTTTAGATGAAATAATAATATATGGAAGATCATAGGCCGATGTTGGGTCAGGCTTGTGAAATTATAGGCTGTTTTCAAATTTGTTAAATCTACATAGTTCAAGCCTCCTGGGATATCCCCCACCTCTTGTCACACCCCCACATAGAGCACTATCTACAATCCCTTACTCTAATTTTTAGAGTGTCACCAAATATGTCAATGCATGTATGTACATAGGCAGAGATATACATTATGTAATACTTTGTTCCTTTTAGCCTGCTTTGGGACCTCCTGAAAACAAAATCTCTTATTCTTACGTACATTCTTTTGCAGCTTTCCCTCCTTAATTGGTACCCCTTAAGCTGAGCATCAGGAAGAAGGAAACACCAGAGAAACTCAAAGATCCGAAGGACACCAACCCTGCTCAAGTCACTCTGGAAGCTGACTAGCCTGAATGTGCCCCAAGCTTGAGGAAACATCAGCCCTGCTTCAGCCACTCTGGGTTGGATGTACAAGGTGAAAGATACACTAACCAAAAGGAAAAATGGACTGTTTCACTCTTTAAGACAGCTCTTATACTGTCATTGCCACCCCTTACTTCTGCCATATACAGAGTCCTTTGTTTTTTCTTGACTCTAGGACTGATAACAATCAAACACATAGTTAATAATATCAGAAAACAAACGCATGTACCAGTTCAATCCTGAAAGGGCATTGCAGTTGAGATCCAAGCTCACTATTTGGAGGATGGTTTCCTTTTCTTGGTGGATCCAAAAGCTTAATTGACATAGCATGGATTGTGCTCTGAACTTGTGTATTGCTTCCATGTTTGTTTCCTCTTTTCATTAAAACTAGTGGTTCTACAATAGAAGCAGGTTTCCTTTTTAAAAAAGAGAAACAACAACTATGATATTACATTATATAAAGCTTTAAGCCAAGAAGATAATAATGCCCTTTGACTTAGAGGATTAAATAATGAGCATCAAAGGGGGTAATGCTGTAGTTTCCAAAAGACTCCCACCTTAATTGTAACACACAAGTCTCTCTCCTAATCAAGAAGAGATTATTTTAAGAAGTCAACAAAATTTCCAGAGCACTCATTGTGCTTTGAGCTCCTTTTTGTTGTAAAGGCCAGGTTTCTCTTTCTTGTAAGAGTTAGGCCTGCAGGGCTGGGGTTGTGGCTCAGTGATAGAGCACTTGCCTCGCACATGTGAGGCCCCTTGTTCAATTCTCAGCACCACATAAAAATAAAGGTATTGTGCTCATCTACATCCTAAAAGAAAATAGTCTCCAATCAAGTTTTTTGATGTGCGAAAATTTCTGTTTTCTGTGTAAAACATTGTGAAACCTCTGTCCAACCTATGAATGTGGAACAAAATTGAGTTATATTAAACATTGTGCCGTGTAACCACCCACTGCAATGTTAGAGAATTTCCAGACCTGGGCTCCAGAGCTTGTTTGGTGTTATCCCCTCTGGGTTGCTGCAGCTTAAATAAATCTGCTTCCTCCAAATTCCTCAGGTGTCGAGACTCATCTTTCCTGCATCAATGCCTGCTTGAAATGCTAGAATGTCCTAATTCTTGAAGGGCCTGAAGAGACAGTCTCTCAGACTCTGTCACAGTATGAATTCTAGGAAAAGTAATTCATCACAATGAATCTAATTTCAGGTTTCATTATAGGGACTTCCTGGATGTAATATCAAAGTTGCGTGATAAAACTTGTATACGTCTATTGAGTTGCCATGATATACTCCATAAAGATATATAAATGACATATTTGAATAAAAATTTAATCTGGGGGAAAATATGTTTTGTGAGAAATCTAAAGCCATGCTTGCATTTTGTGTTATTTTAAATATTATGCTGCAATAATATTATATTTTATTATTACATTTTTAAATCTGAAAAAGACATCAGAATTTTGTACCATAATATTGTCAAAAAGGGAAAATTTTATTGATTAGAAATATGCTTTCCTGTTTTCAGAGCTAACAGTTGAATTAAAGTTTTGCACCAGACACCAAGTCCATCAGAACCTCAGTCTGGTGAAACCACATCTTGGTGCCTGCCCAGGCCAGTGCCCAAGAGCAGGTCCCAGAAGGAAATCAGGCTGGCTCTTCCCAGAGCCCTCTGGACAGAGGTTGGCCTCCTCCACTCTTAGTGTTATTTTTTCTCTGATTGCTTGGCTCCTCTCCATGCTCTTCAAGCTGTCCTCTCCCATCTTTGTTGTTCAGTGACATCACCTGTCATTCATGTTTTTATAGACCTCTGAGAAAGAGAAAATCCACATGGATTTCAGAATGGCTCAAGATGTAAATGACTGGTCATCATTGGACACCCTAAAAGGGGATGGTATTGATGGCACAGGGGTATAAATCTCATGACGGGCCAGAAAACTCATTTACAGAGCAGCCAAAGGTCTATGTAGATCCATAAAATGGCCACAAACAACCTGAAAATCTAGGTAGTAACTCATCTGGAGCAGTCATAACCTCTTTCGGCTGGAGAAATATCAGTGGCTTCTTTTGGAATTGAATTAGGTGCGAAAAATAGCTCCTATGCCATTTGGTTAGGAAAAATGGTAATGATGATGAAGGTGATAATGCAATAGCTTATATTCATAGACCACTTTGCATACATTATTTCATTGAATATTCACAAAGTCCTTTCACTGACTGTCCTAGTCAGTTCTAGCTGCTACAACAAAATACTCTAAGCTTAAGAAAGATTTATTTCTCCCCATTTGGGAGGGTGGGAAGTTCATGGTCAAGGTACTGATAGATTGAATTCTTGGAAAGAGCCCTCTTTTTGCTCATAGCTGGCTGCCTCTCACTGTATTCTCAACTGGTGGAGAGCAAGTAAGCCCTGGTCTCTTTTTGAAATTCTGAGAAAACTAATCTCATCTTGGGAGACATGCCCCGAGCCTCCCCCCCCACCCCCCACCGGCCTATCGAAATCTGATTACCTCCCAATAGCCCCACTTCTCATGCCATCATATTGGCATTAGGGCTTCAACATGAATTTGGAGGAGACACAAACATTCAGTAGGAAATGCACTGTGGAGTCTTGGGCATATTCTGTATCTTCTCTGTGCTTCTGCTGCCTCATAAAGAAAAAGGATGGTAATAACTCCTGGTCAATGTGCGTGTGTGTGTGTGTGTGTGTGTGTGTGTGTACTTTCTATCTGATCTACCCCAAGCATGAATTGCTGATTTAATAAGAAGTAAAACAAGAAATAAAGACTGTGTTGAACTTTGTTAGTAGAAAATAAAGAGTTTGTCCAACCTCAGACCCCAGGACCACTCAGCTGTGGCCCACATTTGGTCACCCTGTCCATCAATGCAGTCAGTACCCTGACTCCAGAGGCAAGCAAGATCTAGGAGGGTGTCCATTTTTCCTCCCTATGCAGCAGGAAATGGTGACAGAAAGAGGAAACTGAGAATTTCCCAGCCTGAAAGCCTGTGGGGAGGCCCATGGTGGGGGACATAAACCCATCTTCCAGCCATTTTCTCAAAAGCACTATGATTTCGTGACACTCGGGAAGTGGAGGAGCTTCTGGTTCTGGCCACTCCAGAGGAAAGTTCAAGATAAGTGCCAATTCAGCTGTGTGGCATGAGGAAGGACCTATAGACTGAGCCCCAGGACCATGTTCTTGGCAACCCAACTCCAACTTTGTCACCCACTGCAAGTCTGTGCTGCACTGGCCCATCAGGTGATTCCATTACTTCCAGGACCCTGATTCCCAATGCAGCCTACTGGGCAGCACCTCGAACTGGGTTCAGAAGGATACCATGCCAGGAATTCTCCCACCAGGAGAGAAGAGCACTGCCACAACCTCACCCAGCGGCCTTCACTGATTATTGAAGGTCCAGTGGACCCAGAAAAGGCCATGGGCAATGCAAGGGGCCCAAGGAGCACCCACTTGGGACAACAGTCCCAGGTGAGGCTCCCTCCAACCTCACTCCTCCAGGTCCCCACTCAACTGATATTTTGCCCAGTTCAGAAGCAAGCCCAGAACTCCACCAGTGAGGAGGGGGGACAGTTATTAATAGCTGAGCATGGAGGAGCATGCAGGGCTGCTCAGTGGGTTATGGGAAGCTTGAGCTTGAAACCTCACAGCTAAACCTGGCAGGGTGCCCTTCCATCCAGGAAAAGCCAAGACCCATGACAACTGGAACCTCCAAAGAGTGAATGCTGAGTGGATCTCTGGGTCTGTAGGTGTCTGCGTTGGATTGGACTGGTGAAAGGTGACATATCTTACACTGTAGGAACAGTAGGAGGCCTAGTATTGTCCCCAGAACAGCTAAGCAATGAAGACAGTCAAAAAATTGGAGAGCTGGGGTTGTGGCTCAGTTGCAGAGTACTTGCCTAGCACGTGGGAGGCACTGGGTTCAATTCTCAGCACTGCATAGAAATGAATAAAGGCCTGTTGACAACTAAAAAAATAAATTTAAAAATGGGAGAATCTTGATAACCAAAATTCAAAGAAAGCAACCCAAATATGGATAAAACTCGATTTTGTGAGCACACAGCTGGGTTTTTCTGGTTTCCACACAAAGAGAGAGGACTGTGCACAGAGGGTAGCATTCCCTCCCAGCCTGCCCTGCTGAACCCCTCAGCCAGACTCTGGGGGATGCCTTAAATGCATTCTCAGCAGCTGTTCCCTCCACTGTTTCCAGAGGAAGTGCAGGAAGACCCACAGGCCGTGATCCCAAAGCTGCCACCACCTGCAAATGCTGCTCAGCCAAGAAACTTGCCCCCTCCCCCCCCCCCCCCCCCCCCGCCCCGCAGTTCCCCTTCTGACTGGCCAGGCCCAGGCAGGACAGCAGACAGAACTCTGACAGCTCAGGGGCGGGGCATGGGCTGAGGGATTCCTGCCTTTGCAAGAGCTCCTGGCTGTCAAACTAAGTCCCGCCCACCCTCACCAGAGCAAGGCTAGATACAAACACTAGCTCACACCTTCAAGGGAGGACAAGGTGTCCTTGCCCAGCCCCAGCAAGCGAGATCCTGGAGATGCCACCACCACTTGCTCCCCTGCTGGTGCACCGCCTATCTAATGACATTGCTTTCCCCTTCAGAGGCCCAGGGAGGCTACCCCCTGCTCCAAGCTTGGAGGTATGGGGGGCGCTTCTATTGGGGCCATGCCACTTCCCGCCTTTTCAGAGAAGAGCACTCCTGAGGAGGCACCGACCTGTCCCTGGACCGGAGGTGCAGGTACTGCCAGCCAAACACCTGCTCATCACCCTAGTCCGCACGTGCTCCACGCCCCAAGAGCTACCCTCAACCCGCAGCAAGAGCCTGCTCAGCCCTCCGACTGCCCCCCCCTCCGCCCCCCCCCCCATTGGAGTTCAGCCCATCTGTGCTGCCATCCTGGCTGCCTCTGGCGAGGGGCAGGGTCGTTGCACCAGTCTGAGGGGGGAGATCCCTGGCCTTGCCATAGCTGCCACCCCTCAAACCCAGCATCTACAACCCTTCCGAGATGACCCGGAAACCTCACTGGGTCAGGAGGTGGACCAGCGGGATCTGAATCACATCCCAGTGTCAGCACTCAACAGTCGCCCCAGGACCCACGCACGCACCAGGCTCGCAGTTCCCTTGCCTATTTCTTCCGCATCTGGTGCAAGCACCTGGACTTTGCACGTGCATGCAGACTTTGCACATGCACGCGGAATTTGCACGCGCGCGTCCGTTCCTGGCGCAAGCCTGCCTCTTGTCCAGTATTAACGGTTTTCCTCACGTGCTCGCGTGTTCTCCACTCATTCCTTCCTCAGCTGCGCCTTGGCAACAGGTCTCACAGCCATTTCGCCTGAAGCTGGGTGAGCAGGGGAAGAAGGCCTTCTGCGATCAAGGCTACAATTACCCACTAGCGCCTTCGCTGAGGCTGCCATGGAGACTTCTCACAGCAAGTATTGTCCCTCACCCCTGCCCCCGGCGCTGAGGGGCAGAGACCTGGCAGAAGGGTCCCACCAGGAGCCGGGTCATGGGCGGCGCCGACATCCCTATACTGGTTGGCCACTAAGGGCTTCCTGGGCTGGTGGCACCACTCGCAGGTCGTCTTGCCGCCATCCTGCAACTGCTCCTCAGCGGTTGCGCAATGTGCCTGCTCGGTGCTTATCCAGGGTCCTGCGGACCCTGCGATCTTTTCTGGGAGACTTGGATATTGCCTCCTCCCTCCGCATGCCAGGTCTCCTGAGGAGGACGCTGCTGTCAACTGCAGCTTTCATGAATTCCTGCATCCCAGGCCGCAGACTCAGACAGCCGCCTTGTAGAGTGCAGGGGCAGGAAGTGGCTCCTTGCCAGCTTCCAGCAGCCCAAGAACCCTGCCCAGGGGGGACTGTGATCACAGCCCCTGGAGACAGTGGCCAAGTGGTGGCTGAGCAAGCAGAGCACCCTGTACACAGAGAACATCAGAGGGGGCGCCCTCAGGTCACTGCAAGAGCATCTGCTTTTAGGCCCCTGGGGACCCATAGCTGTGTGGCTGCCTTTGTGCCCAGGCCTGGGCCTCTGTGGAGTAACCTCTGCACCCAGAGGTCCCAAGACAGAGCTGAGAGCTCCCGGGCCATCTGCATGAGCTCCTGCCCCAAAAGAAACCCCATCAGCAGCTCCTACAGCTCCACGCAAGGTCTCCGAGCCCTGAAGAGGAGGGCTCCAGACCCATCCAACGGGGAGCCGCCCCTGGGATGTTCTTCATCCCCAGGGATTCCCCCAAAGAAGGCCCAGGGTGAGAAGGTGGCAGAAGGCAGGGCGGGACACCCATTTCCCAAGAAGAAGTCCTCACCCACGGGAGACACCAGCAGGCCACGGAAACGCAAGTTTCCTCTCCTGCGATGCCGCCGAGGGGAACCTCTGAAGCTGCCACCACCTCTGTTACTGGCCTGTGCAGTGACAGCTGAGGACCTAGACAGGGAGAAGAAGAAAGCTCTGCAGCGCATCACCGGTCTTCTGATGGGTGAGACCCAGGCCGTTGGGAACAGCTGTGCCATGGCCCCACAAGCCCATGGGGGGGTCCCCTCTCCACCGGGAGGGGCCAGGCCTCTGGCATCAGTGGGCCTCAGCCAGACCTTTCCCCATCCCCCCAGCAGCACAACCATGGTGGCCCACACCCCAGTGTGGGTCAGCTCTGCTGTCTCTTCCCAGAGCCATGCTCCCATCACCAATCTCACAGGACCGCTCTCCCCCAGCCTGCCAATCGCTGCTTTGGCCCTTCCTCCCAGGCCCTCTCTCAGCACATTGGCAGGCTTGGCTGCACAGCCAGTGGCCCCCTTTGGGGTCACATCCTTCAACACCACTCTGCCTTCACAGCCCCCACATCTGGGGCCTCCCTCCACCTTGGGTAGGAGCTTCCGGCGCTCTCACCAGGGCCCAAAGCCCTACTGTACTCACAGGCCCTCACCTGCAGCAAGCTCCAGCTCTCCAGCTCCAAGGGTGCGAGGACACATTCTGCAGGGGAAGCAGCCTCTCACCCCTGGAGCCACCATCCCACCCAGTTCTGGGGTTCCTGGTGGGATGAAGCCTGGAGCCCCTAGCTTTGTCAGCTGTCGTCAGCATGGACACGTAGGAGCTCCAGGTCCAGGGGCAGCTCCGATGCCACCCTTGACTGTGGGCCCAACAACCATGGGCAGCCTAAAATACTCAGCCCTTGGGTCTGATAAACACAGAAACTCCACTGTGGGTCTTCGTGGCAGCACCCAGACACATTCAGTGACCTCAAAGGCAGATGGGATGGGTCGGACATCACGCAAGCAAACATCAATGTCAGAAAGTAGAGAAACCCCCAAAACTAGAGAGCACCGTGGGGCAAGTTTGGGAAATGACACCTCCAGTGCCCCTAGCCAGAGCACCACCATGGCACCCAGAACACACACACAAAAGGGTGAAAAAGGGCAAGGAAAGAGTGGAGTTCCTACCCCGAGTGCCATTCCTCAAAGCCTGCCCACTCAGAAACATCAAAGCTTACCTCAGGGGACAAGCACTCCCACTGAAAAGGGTATCTCTAGTGGCCCTGCAGTCCCTGGGACATCAAGGAGATCAGAGAGCCCAGACTTGCTTTCTGACCTCATGTCAGCCTTTGGGGCCTGGTGTGGCTCCTCCCAAAGAGGAGAAACCCCAAGCACCAGGCAGCAACATGGGGCAAGTTTGGGACAGAACCTCTCCAGTGCCCCTAGCCAGAGCACCACCATGGCACCCAGAAAGCACACCAAAGAGGGTAAAAAAGAGCAAGGAAAGAGTGGAGTTCCTACCCCGAGTGCCATTCCTCAAAGCCTGCCCACTCAGAAACATCAAAGCTTACCTCAGGGGACAAGCACTCCCACTGAAAAGGGTATCTCTAGTGGCCCTGCAGTCCCTGGGACATCAAACAGATCAGAGAGCCCAGACTTGCTTTCTGACCTCATGTCAGCCTTTGGGGCCTGGTGTGGCTCCTCCCAAAGAGGAGAAACCCCAAGCACCAGGCAGCAACATGGGGCAAGTTTGGAACAGAACCTCTCCAGTGCCCCTAGCCAGAGCACCACCATGGCACCCAGAAAGCACACCAAAGAGGGTAAAAAAGAGCAAGGAAAGAGTGGACTTCCTACCCCGAGTGCCATCCCTCAAAGCCTGCCCACCCAGAAACACCTAAGCTCACCTCAGGGGACAAGTACTACCACTGAAAAGGGCATCTCTAGTCTCCCTATGGCCCCTGTGACATCAAGGAGATCAGAGAGCCCAGACTTGCTCCCTGAAATGATGTCAGCCTTTGGGGCCTGGTGTAGCTCTTCCCAAAGAGGAGAATCCCCAAGGAACAGGCAGCAACATGGGGCAAGGTTGGAACGGAAAACCTCCAGTGCCCCTAGCCAGAGTACCACCATGGCACCCAGGAAAAACACAAAAGAGGTTAAAAAGGGGCAAGAAAACAGTAGAATTTCTACCCTGAGTGCCATCCCTCAAAGCCTGCTCACCCAGAAACACCAAAACTCACCTCAGGAGACAAGCACTACAAAGGGTAACTCTAGTTTCTCTTTGGTCCAAATGACATCAAGAGGATCAGGGAGCCAAGACTTGCTCCCTGAACTCATTACAGCTTTTGGGGCCTTGTGTATCTCCTCCCAAAGAGGAGGTACCCCAAGCAACAGGCAGCAACATGGGGCACAGTTGGTACAGAACACTTCCAGTGCCCCTAGCCACAGTACCACCGTGGCACTGGGGAAACACACAGAAAAGGGAACAAAGGGGCAAGGAAACACTCATGTTCCTACCCTGACTGCCATTCCTCAAAGCCTGCCCACCCAGAAACACCTAAGCCCACCTTGCGGGACAAGCAGTACAGCCAGTAGAGGTACCTCTAGTTACCCTTTGGTCCCAATGACATCGAGTGGATCTGGGAGCCATGATATGCTCCCTGAACTCATTATAGCTTTTGAGGCCTTGTGTATCTCCTCCAAAAGAGGAGGTACCCCAAGCAACCGGCAGCAACATGGGGCACAGTTAGAACAGAACACCTCCAGTGCCCCTAGCCAGAGCACCACCATGGGGACCAAGGGACAGAGTGCAAGGCACACCCCAGGGAAAGCAACCTCTGGTGTGGCCACAGTTACTGCCATCCCCCAAAGCCTGCCCACACAGAAAGGCTTAAGCTCTCCTGGGGGAACCAGCACCACATCCTCAAAATCCACCTCTACTGTGACATCCACCCATAATCCACCTATGAGCCCTGGGAGCCCAGACTGGCTCCCAGATCTGATCTCTGCTTTTGGAGCCATGGTCATCAGCCCACGTGGAGAAACAAGAAGCGCGAGAAAGCGCTAGAACACACTTGGGCTTTAACACCTTCAGCCCCCCATACCCAGGATAGGATGATGCTAACTTCCTTAAGGACTGACACTGCCTAGATCCCAACAGTCCTCCACTGCCCTCAGCTGCGCCTCAGCTGGCCCTGCCTCCACTCCATGGGGCCACTGGGCATCCTATAACCTCCACCATAGGATGGTGAGTCTGGCATGCTGTAGCCCTTGAAGACCTGTGAGGGCACTCAATTTGGCCAGGGCATCCACCCCAGTGAAGCTCCATGTGTCACTCAGCAGGAGTGAGACTTTTAATATCACAATCTTGAAACTTTTCAAAATAATTGTGAGATTTAGGGGGGTTATATGGGATTTTGTTTCCCCCTTTTTATTTTTAAAATTGTAGAAAAAAAGTTGATATAAACTGGACCACCATTAGCTTTAGAGAATGGCCCAGCACTGTACAAGTATTTAAACAGCAAGAAGTGACAATACATATTTTTATTTGGCCAGGAAAATTAGCAAGAGGGACCTGTGATGCAAGGGAGGATTGTTAAAGTCCATGCTGTCGAACTAAAGAGGGCACCACAGTAAAAGGAGGCCTAGATTCTTGTTGTTTTGTTTGTTTTTATGAGTCTTATGGTTTTCCTTTGTCTCTACTACTGGGCTAATCAATAAAAGTATGAACTGGGGCCAGTATGGATACTAAAATACAGAATTACAACTTGTTTGTCTTATAAGTAATCACCTTATTATTATAAATTACCTTCAGTTGTTACATTAAAATTTGTACTTGCATAAGGCTTTACGAGATAATAGTTTTAAAACTTGTAAGGATAATACAATATAAAATTAATAAGAGTAAAAGATTTAATTTTATAATAGTTATAAGTTAAGGAATATAATTTTTATAATTTGAAACATTTACTTATTTACTATTTTATAATAGTTATAAATTAAGGAATATAATTTTTATAATTTGAAACATTTACTTATTTATATATAGTGTTTTTGTTTACTTTAGGAATAGAGTAATCTTTATAACAAAAGCCTATCTTCTGAATTTAACTTTAAATAAACTTGAATAATTGTCTTAAGTTGGAATGATATGAAAGAATTTTAACTTAGGTATGGTGACCACTTGTTCAATCTTAGGCAAGATGTTTTGATTTTGAAACTAGTCTTAATTTTTTACTTGAATATTATTTTATAAAAAATTATACAGAATTTTTAAATTAATATTAACTAGTGAACGTAATTTATCATTATATATGAAACATGAAACAGACAAGGTAAGAGAGCCTTTAATTCCCTCTTAAGGGAAAGAGGCAAAACATTTTTAAACTTTAAATAAGTTAGTCTCTCTTTGTTGTCTTTTAGAGATATATTCAAGTTGACTTCTCAGGAGAACATAAGACTTTATAACATTTCTCGGTAGTCATCATGAACCATAGAGTGAAGCTGCTTGAAGAGGTATCCCATCGGCTTATAGGAGGGTGCAGTTGGCTGAGCGGGCAGGCCAGTGGTGATACCCTGTCTTTCATCCATAATGAGGCGGAAAGGGTGTTTAGGGTTAGGAAGTGAGAGAGAGTGAGTGTAAGAATATGTAAGAGCATTCCTGAGCTTTTAAAAGGAATTGGCTACTAGCTTAGGGGAGGTGAGGGTCCAATGAGGGGTCTCCTTAGTGGCCTTGTATAAGGGGTTGGTAAGAAGTGCAAAGTGGGGAACCCAATGCCTGAAAAAGTCTGCCAGACCCAGGAAAGAGAGGATGTATTCCACTGTTTTGGGTGGTTGTAGGTCATGGAGAGCTTGAATTCTGTCTGATGTGAGGCTTTTAGAGGTTGAAGTGAGAAGTGTACCTAAATAATTAACTGAAGTGGTAGTAAGCTGGGTTTTGGCTGGAGAGGTCCAAGAGTCCAGGGACCCCAGGAAATTGAGGAGCTGGGCAGTGTGTGTTCACAAGCCTTGAATGATGAACCGCATAGAAGGTCATTCACATATTGTAAGAGTGTGCTGCCCCCTAAGTCACAAGCAGTTAGATCCCATGCCAAGCCTTGCCCAAAGAGATAGGGACTATCCCTGAAGCCTTGGGGTAGGACTGTCCATGTCAGCTGATGATACTTTCCCATGTGAAGGCAAAGAGCTAATAAGAGTCAGGATGGAGGGACACTATAAAGAAGGCATCTTTAAGATCCAGGACCTTAAAGTGAGTGCTCAAAGGGGGGACATGAGAAAGAAGAGTGTCAGGGTTGGGAACCACCAGGTGGATGGGAATAACTGTCTCATTCATTAGGCGAAGATTCTGGACTAAGTGATAGGCTCCTGAGGGTTTGCATCCTGGCAATATGGGAGTGTTGCAGGGGGAGTCAGTAGGAAAGCGGGGTCCCTGGGCAAGTAAGCAGTCTATAATGGGTTTAAATTGCTCCCTATAGGTTTTGGAGATGGGAAAATGGGGACATAAAGGAAGTTTAGTTTGCAGTTTCAGCTAAAAATGTACTGGCTTGTGGTGGGAGGCTATGACCGGCTTGAAGATGTCCCAGTCCTGGAGATTGACTAGATCAGGGGACGATGGCACAGTAGACACTGTCTGGTTATTAGAGAGGTAAAGATTAGAGGCAGAAGAAGGACATGGGTGGTAGTATTCTCTGGATGTGTTTTGGACCGTGGCTCTTAGTAATTTGAGAACATCTCTGCCTAGGAGAGGAATCGGACAGGATGGAATGACTAGAAAAGAGTTTGTGAATGGGTGTCCCTTCAGGGCACAGGTCAGCTGGGCAGTTCAGTTTGGGGAGGAGGATTTGCCTTCAATCTCCATAACTGAGTCCTTGGAAGAAAACACAGGCCCAGAGTGGGCAGGCAAGACCGAATAGGTAGCCCCTGTGTCCACAAGGATGGTTGTGGACTTAACCACTACCTGAACTGTTATCCTGGGCTCCACCTAGCTGGTCATACTCCGATGTAGAGGCAACAAGGAAGGGTCAACCATGGGGCAGTCACTCTTCAAATGTTCTGTGTGCTTACAGATAGGGCATGGCCTGGAAGGAGGGTGTGGCTTTGGGCATTGGTGATTTCAGTGACCTTTGCATCCACATTTGAAGCAAGTACCTGGTGTAGAGGAATGATGGAACCTCCATGGAGCTCTTGCTTGAGCTGTAGGCCTCAGGGCTCTGGTAAGGCCTGGGTTTGAAGTGTTACCTTTTTCTGTAATTGAGCCTACCTAACTAATTCAGCTGACTCCTCCTGGACATTATAAACTTTAAAGGCCATTTTCACCAGATATTGGATAGGGTTCTGAGGGCCCTCCTCAGCTTGTTTGAGCTTTTTTTCTGATACCATAGGCTGAATGAGTCTGCTAGATGTGGGCTCACTCATGGGGGTAAGGATGGAGGACAGAATAACTGAGATGTCATGCCAGATAAGATCATAAGTCTGGGAGAGGTATTGGCATTTTGGAATATAAGAAGAAATGTCAGCAGAGAAGGACCCAAGGTGCTCTTCAATCTGGGAAAGATCTTGAAGTGAGAATGGGACATGTACTTGGACAATCCCTTCAGCATGAGCCACTTCCCTGAAGGGACAAAGGAACTTTGGGTTATCTGGTAAGAGGGTCTGGTGGGAGTGGGTGTGGACACTGACAGGAGAAAAGAGGGGTTAGTGGGTGGAGGTAATCATGGCTTCAGGAGAGGAGAAAGGAGGGGGTGAGAGGGATGGAGGGGGAGGGGAAAGGTTGTGTCAGTAGAAGAGGTGGGCAGAGGAGCCTTGGCTGCAGGAGAAGAGGGAGTTGTATGGAGCGAGGGAGGAGGAGCTGTGGTGGCAGGAGGAGGGGTGGGAGGGGTAAGAGGGGTGGCAGGAGCAGATTGGTGTGTATTGGGAGGGGGAAGACAGGTAAGGTAAGGCTGAGAGCAGCTCGGGTGGTTCTGAGGATGTGGAAAGAGAGGTTGAAGAACAATGGGAAGGAGTTTGGGATTTTCCTAGCAAGGAAGACTGGATCAGGAGAACAGATAGAACAGAGAGGAGGACAGAGCAGAGAGTAGAGGAAAGGGGACAGGATCATATCTCAAAAAGCCTGAATGTTTTTGCCCACTTTCCTGTCCAGCAACAAAAGTTGTCCAATTCAGTGAGGGTTTCAAATCAAAGTTCCTTCTGGCGGCCATTGTGACTCATTGTTTAAGTCTGGTTCTTTTTCTAACATTCTCTCTCTGGGTTCATGTTCTGCCTTAAACCCCTTCAATCTTTCAGCTGAATTCTCTCAGATTCCATTGATATTTTTAAAAGATTAATGTTTTGCATAGTTTGTCTGGCAAGTTCAAATATTTGGCATCAGTGCCAAGAAAGTTATAGAATGTAGGAGGTGTCAGGTTTCCTTGTATTGTGAAATTTCTTGTATTTGTGCTAAATTTGCCCTGCCGATGAGATGGATGTGTCTCTGCTATTTATTTCTTTATTTATATATTTTTAATCTAGGATGGAACACAGAGGAGCTTAAGCACTGAGCCAGCCACTTTTTTTCATTTTCATTTTGAGAGAAGCTATCACTAATTTGAATAGGGCATCAGTATATTACAGAGGCTGGATTTGAAATTTCAATCCTCCTACCTCAGCCTCCCATCTTCTGGGATTCAAGGCAGGCACTGCCATGCCCAGTTGTGTCTCACATCTGTTTTGGATCCATTCTTACCATCTGCCTTCTCCTGGTGCAGTCGGCTAAGGATGGTTTGGTGTGTGATGTTGAGTTTCTTTAAGGGCTTCCTCCGATGTCATCAAACAAATATCTTGTGGCATTTTTTTCTATATTAAAGGGTAGGCTAATTGACAAGTCCCCTCTCTCCCCAACCCCCCCCCAAACAAGCAAACAGTGGTTTTATGTGAAATGAGATACCTCTCAGTTTTTGAGAGCTATTCCATTCCCTTAATGACTGGTTGTCTCAGTTGTTGGGGTTAGTATCAAGACTTCCTGGAAATCTTTATCATTTTCCCCATATTTTTACTGATGCAATATGGCTCAGTTCCCCTACCCCTACCGCTTGGTCCCTTTTCTCTACTCATCTTTCCCACATTCCTTTTCCTTTTTGTTCTTTATTTTTTGCATATCAGAGAAAACGTACATCCAATATTTGTGCATCTAAGTTCTTTGGGGATGTTGATGTGTAGGTTTTTTTCCTTGATGTGTCCTTATCTGGTCTGGGTATGTGTGCAATGTTGGCTTTATAAATGTGGAATGTGTTCCATCCCTTTGTATTTCATGGAGTAATTTGAGGAGTTTGGGCATCACTTCTTCTTCAAAGATTTTTGGTGGACCTCAGCTGGGAGTCCATCCAGCCCTGAGTTTTTCTTTGTTAGAGACAGTAATGAAGAGCCTTCCATCTCATTACAAGTCATTAGTATGTTTGGGTTTTCTTTTGCTCTGGATTCAGTTTTGGGAGATCCTATTTATCTAGAAATGTATTCATTTCTTCTAGGTTTTCCAATGTATTGGAGTACAAGTTTTCAAAATAGTCTCTAATGATCCGCTGGATTTCTGTGATATCTATGGTGATTTCACCTTTTTAATCTCTAATTTTATAAACTTGGCTTTTCTCTGCTTTTTTCTTGGTTATTTTAGCATGGGGGCTTTTCAGTCTTGTTTACCTTTTTAAAGAAACAACTATTTCATTGGTCCTTAGTGTTGTTATGTTTGTTGTCAAGTTCATTAATGTTGGCTCCGATTTTATTTCCTTCCTTCCTTCAGTGTTTGCTCCTCCACCATAGCCTGGCTTTTACACCATTTCCCATTTACACAGTGCACGCTGTCGGCTTCCTCAGTAGAGGGCGCTGAAGTGACACCGCAGGAAGCAGAGGCCTCTTGTGGTTAAGCTACTGCACCATTGCTCTGTGATGCTGGTATGAGTCCATGTGAGGGCAGCGTGGATCAGGTGAGGAGATCCTCAGATCCTGAGGAAGGCTTTGGTCTCCAGGAAAATTTCCCAACACTTTCCAAGCTGATCTTAGGCGATGGTGCCCTCCTAGTGAATGGTCCAACTGTAGTGGGAGGCACCTGGCTCTGAGTTCAGAACTTGGCAGTCCCTGGCTCTACCCATGCCCACCTGAGTGGTAGCACACCAAACACACTGCACTTACCAGGCACATATTCCCAAGGGTCCCCCATCCCTTTCTGTTCAGAGGACGCTGTGAGAGCCATGGCTACTGCTCCCTCAGGTAAGGAAGGTCAAGGTGGGCTGGGGAGTGGACAGCCCTGGATGCTCCTACCATGTGGTCACCCATGCCCACCGACTTGTCCCCTAGAGATGAAGACCTGGCATAAGCCAGAAGCTGCTGTAGAGTATTGAAGCTGCTGCTGACCTTGAGGAAGAAGGTAGGTGCAGGCCGCACATCTGGGAAGGCACAGACAACTTGGGTGGGGGCCAATGGTTCTTAGAGGGGTGCTCCCTGGTGACAGGAGCTGCCACACTGTAGGCAGGCACACCCAGGATGAGCATCTACCTCTGGAGGCCTGGAGGGGTGACCCATGTGTTTAGGGTTCTGGGGCTGGAGGTATGGGGTACCTGTGGTGTCTTTAAGCTGTGTGCAGGGGTGGATGCAGTGTGAAGATCCTCCAGGTTGGGGGCATACCTTGAGGTGTCTGGTTGGGACCCCCTGTTGTGCAGGAACAGTTGTGTGGGTCTCAGTGAGGGGGCCTTAAAGGAGAGACAAGCTCCTGGGGTCAGGTAGGCCTGTTTGGGGAGGCCAAAGAGGGCCCAGCGTTCAGCAAAGGAGAGGTTCAGTTTGGGGACAAAAAGACTCCCTCCTGCACGCACACATTCGCAGTACACAGAGCCACCACCACCAGGAGACAGAGGCCACTTCTTGGGGGTCTCAGGTCTGTGGACTGCTCCATTGGCAGGCAGCGTCCCATCATCTTAACCACCTTACACAGGAGAATGACAAACAGACTTCTGCTGCCCTGCTGCCCATTTACTGTCCCTTGGGCCATGGTGGAGATTAGTCCAGCCTCTGGATTTATAGCTAGTCACCTCTGAGGTCCCTGTAGAGGTAAGGAACATTTATAGTGGTGAGGCTGAGGATGGCATCTGCAGGTCTGGACTGAGTGTGCATGGGTACACACATGGCTGTGTGTGTGTGTGTGTGTGTGTGTGTGTGTGTGTGTGTGGTGTGCATATGTCCAAGTGCATTTCCAGACATTGCATGTGAATCGGTGTGAACTGTTTTTGTGAGTTTGTTTAGTGTAATGCATGAGTATATATGAATAAATAAGGCTATGATTTGTGTGTGTGTGTGTGAGAGAGAGACAGAGAGAGATTTGCCCTTCTCTTGTCACCCCCCACCATTGCTCAGCTTGGCACCCCTTTGCAGCCATGTTTGCATCTTGTGAGCTCTCAGCTCGAGATCTTGCATGGTGTAGACATTTTGGGCAAGCCTGGTCTGTGTGTGTGTGTGTGTGTGTGTGTGTGTGTGTGTGTGTGTTTGTGTGCGTGTGTGTGTGTGTGTTAGGGGTAGTATCATGTGGTAGATGAACTGAGCACCACTGAGGCTCCCCTCCCCGTGCAGATGCAAATTGAGCACTTACTCACATGCTTTCATTGAGAGTACAATCCAGTCTGAGGACAGGTAGATAAATAGTAAGTTCCATGGCAGAAATAAAGGTCAGAAAGACAGGGAAAGGGCTCACCAGAGGTGGTGGTCAGCTTGGCCTCGCTGAGGGGATAATGATTGAGCAGAGCGTTGAAGGAAGGGAGGACATACACTTGTTCAGGAAGGGTGTTCCTGGCAGAATTATCAACACCTGCAAGATCTTGAGCTGGGAAGACAGAGTAGGAAGGTGGCCAATGAAACCAGAGCAGAGTGAAGGAGAGTGATGATGTGGACAGAGAAAGAACAGGGTCCACCTTGCAGAGTCTCGTGGCTGCTGAGGTGTTTGGCCGTTACCCTGGGTAAGATGGGAGCCCTGGGGGAGTTTGGACCAGAGGAGGAACATGGAAGTATCAGGGACCAGTAGGAAGGAAGCACGGTCACTAGGGTGTCAGGCCAAAGAGGAAACTTCGGCCTATTCTTTGCAGAATTTTGCCTCTGGGCTGGGAACCCCAGGCTCAGCCTCCACTTTTCAGCATTCAGAATAGGGCTGGCAGAATCCTTGTTCATTGAATGGGCACAGAACTTCCAAGAAGGACATTTCTGGGTCCCTTGAGTCCTGTAGGATTGACTCAGTTGAGCCTGTGTGTAGGCTCATGGGGGCAGAACTTCTCAGGAATAATGTAGTCCCACCCATATGATGTGTTTTGAGGCTGTTTCAGGACTCTGGCAGCACAGCTCCTGGGAGCTTTGGATAGTGTTGGGTGTCTGGTAGCCTTGATCTTCCTGGTTATCAATAGTGAGAGTGGCAAGAGGGGCCTGGCTTTTTTGTTTGCTTGTGTCTCCTGTGCCATGCTGTTGGGTCTCCCTGCAGAAGCCTCATGAGGTGCTGTAGTAGCTTGGGCGAGGATTTTGTCATGGGTTAACAAGTAGGAAAGGGCACTTTTGTCACCCCCCCCCCAGGGGCCTGCAAAATTGCTAACGCTTCGGGCACCTGATGCAACAGGACATGGCCTGAGCCTTGTTCCCAGGCCTCTGTCCCTAACAACCATGTGATTCCTAAAAAGTCCCTGCTCACATTCCCCTGTTCCTGCTTTCCAAGCACAGGTGGTTCTAGAGCTGACCACCACCTCTGGTGAGCCCTAGGTTCTGGCCACCAGCTGGCACCACGCTCTGTGACCGGTCCTCCCTGGAATTTGCCAAGGCTGTACTTAAGATATAATAAAACAGCAGCTGATAAGGCTTGCTCCCCTCCAGGAAGCCCAGGATTCAGTTAAAGACATCCTGAGTAAATAAAGGCATAAAAACAAACAAACAAAACAAAAAATTACCATATGATACCTAGCTGTTCAATAGACAATCTCATTTAACCACCCCCATGCTCTGTGGAGTGAACAACACACCTTCACTGGTGCATTAGAAAACTGGGACATGGACATGGCAGGTATCTTGCCTAAGGTCACAGAGCTAGTGAGTGGTTCACCCAGGGATCTGGCTGCAAACCGTGCTTTACATTGCTCTGTAGCTGCAACCAACAGCCCACAGGTGGTTGTGACCTATGCTGGGAGTGTGAGTTGGAGTTGGCAAAGGGCCAGAGTTTGGAATCAGACAGTCCTGGGTTCAAATTGTAGTCCTGCCCATTTAGTAGCACCTGAACCTCTGGAATGACAGTCTCTTTTTCCTTGTGCAGCAGTGTTGCTGACCTGTTCTCGTGGCGCCATCTGTATGCAGGAAGGACTGCTTCGCTCACTCCAGTGGGAGCAAGATGGACTCAGCTGCAGGGAGTCAGTTTCTGCCCTCTGCTTACAGATGACTTTGCAGATGCTCTCAGAGCATGAGCTTGATCACCTGGATAAGCCCTTGGTAGGGGTGCTGCAGGCCCCAGAGCTGTGCTATATGTTGAATGCAAGGGGTATTTCTTGATGTCCAAAGGGACAAGCTCTTTGGGGGGAGCCTCCTGATCCTGCCATGGAGTTGTCCTGAGCCCTTGGGTGAGGGGCTTCAGAGTTGTAAATTCAGATGGGTCACTGTGTTTTTCTTTTAGTGATATGAGAAGATGGAAAATACATATTTTTATGCTTTTTCTGTTCCTGATATTTTAGGAGCTCAGATTGTGGGTGTTCTATGGAATGCAACAGTTGCTGCCATACTGAGGCCACATTGAAAAATCAGATAGCTGAGGCCCTAGGAGTCAGACACTCAGTGATACTGAGGTCTTTGAAAGCATTCCCTGTAGTTATTCTTCAGTCAATTATGCTTAATTAGTAGACTAGAATTATAGAATCTTCAGTTCATCAAACACCAATCCTAAGTGCTTTGCCTTGTCTCCTATAATCCCCAAGGCTGACTTCCTCTTGTGTAGGTGAAAGTAGCAACTCCTCTTTATTAGCAAGGAAGTTGAAGCTCTGAGGGTTTAAGGACTTGAGCCAAGGCCAGACAGCTATGAAGCAGCAAAGTGGTCCACATTTCAAATTGGATAAACCCTAACAATGTTAGCTAGATCAATAAGTAAACAAGCATAACTTTACAGGAGAAAGAAAGGCTGACAAGTGCGTTGCTTTGGTTCACATGTTTGGGAATTGTGGGCTGAACACAACAGATTCAGGCACTGCTTTATACAGAGGTTGCAGTGTCATCATCAGGACACTGCCTCTCTCCATCTCCCGACACTGCCTTCTTTGCCCACCCTGTCTCTGGGGGTGGTGGCATGCTTCCAAGCAGCTTTAGAGACACAATCTTCTAGTTTGGCATTGGAGGAAAAGACAGTGTCCTAACGATGATAGTGAAAGTCATGGGCCAGCCTGGGTCACTGCTTCTTTCTGCCCATTATGGTGGGATGGATTGATCTCAGTGGTCAAGCCTGGAGGGGCTGAATCATTGTGTGAGAGAAAGAAAGAGTCACCAAAAATATTTGAGGGTAAATGATGAGACAGGGAGATGAAAGCCAAGCAGGCAAGCCACAGATGTCCCCACTGAAGGGGTGAGAGCAGCTGCATTTAGAGCACAGCCCCTTGCAGTAGAGGTGGCTGATTTTGCCCCTGTGACTGTCTTTGGTCTTAAGTGCTGCCTGCAGGCTTACTATTTGCCAGGTGTCCACTCCTGTTATAAGGAGTGGACACAAAATCCTCCCCCAAAATCCTGTTATAAGGGCTCCTGTTTCATGGGGAGCTCTTATAAATGATGGCTGGGCAAATCCCAATTTCCACCCTGTGTGATTTCCTGCAGAGGACTCAACTCTGGGGTTTACCCTGTAGAAAGAACATATTGTTCTGCATTGGATTCTGGGCTCCAAAGGAACAGAGTAGTGGTTGGGGTCTCAGAGCCAAGCCCTGTGGGGATCCCTTTCCAACACAGCCAATCCAAACCCAGGTTGCCACTACTTTTCTGTACAGAGACCGGAGAGCAAGTGTGGGGAGCCCCTTCCCCACACATGTGCCTCGCAGGTTGCCCTTCTGATCTGGTGCATGGACTTGCCTGACTACTCTTTGGGAACCCATGATGCAGGGACCTTGGGAGGTTCCAGTTAAAAGAGAGGCCCTGTCCATCAAGACTCCATGCTTCACTCCACATTCCACAACACCCTCTGCTCCATCATCAAAATGCAGCTGTACCTCTATCCAGAATATTTTTGAGGTCCCAAGACTTGGACAACCTGAAGCTTCTCAGGACCTTCCTATTGATCATTATGCCTGAATCAGAGGGGAACTTCCATGTGCTTCCCCAGCTGAAGAACACAGATCCTGTAAGTCTGAGCTCTCTGATGATGGGGTCTGGGGCGGATGACTGAAGGAGTGTGCAGAGGAATCCCAGCTGGTGACCCTGGGATCTGCCATATGTTTCCAAGACACACAACTCTGACATCCTTCAGCTGGTGGAACCTAGTCTGGGAAGATGGCCAATTGTGGAGGAGGGCCAGGACTATTCTCAGAGGCAGGGTTCTAGTGTGAATTGGGAAAGGCCCAAGGAAAGTCAGTCATGTTGGGTGTTTTCTCCTGCAGCTCTAGCACCATATCAAGTGATATAATTGCCTCCAGCAGCTGTGGCCCAATTTACTTGCTTACATTTGGGGGAGCATATCATCACATTCCCTGTGAAGGAGGAGAAATAGCCCTCAAAATCAGAGGTTGGTCCGACACCAGCATTGACCACACAGGAAGATATGGAGCCACCAGTGGCCACTGAACCTTCAAGAAGAGGAGGAAGCTTAGCTGCCAATAAGCAAGTCAGTGGATATTGAACATTATCTTCCACTTGGTATATATGTATGGTACATATGGTGCTCCAAGCTGCCATCCCATCCTCTGAAAGAGAACCACCTTTCCCGGCAGCAATATAAATTCAGGGTCCAAAACAATAGAGGCAGGAGGTCAAGAAACCATTAGAATGTATCCTAGAATGTATCCTCACTTCCCTAGTTCTAAACTTTTCAAAGGCATCTCCCACATGTGAGCTCCTGAGCATTACCCAGTGCCAGAACCCCCAGCACAGCTATCCTTTCCCTCCCCTCTGAGATTATCTATTTTATTTTTTAAATTTTTATTGTTGGTTGTTCAAAACATTACATAGTTCTTGATATATCATACTTCACACTTTGATTCAAGTGGGTTATGAACTCCCATTTTTACCCCATATACAGATTGCAGAATCACATTGGTTACACATCCATTGATTTACATATTGCCATACTAGTGTCTGTTGTATTCTGCTGCCTTTCCTATCCTCTACTATCCCCCCTCCCCTCCCCTCCCCTCTTCTTTCTCTACCCCCTCTACTGTAATTCATTTCTCCCCCTTGTGTTTTTTTCCCTTTCCCCTCACTTCCTCTTGTATGTAATGTTGTATAACCCTGAGGGTCTCCTTCCATTTCCATGCAATTTCCCTTCTCTCTCCCTTTCCCTCCCGCCTCTCATCCCTGTTCAATGTTAATCTTCTTCTCACGCTCTTCGTCCCTACTCTGTTCTTAGTTACTCTCCTTATATCAAAGAAGACATTTGGCATTTGTTTTTTAGGGATTGGCTAGCTTCACTTAGCATAATTGCTCTAATGCCATCCATTTCCCTGCAAATTCTATGATTTTGTCATTTTTTAATGCAGAGTAATACTCCATTGTGTATAAATGCCACATTGTTTTTTATCCTTTCGTCTATTGAAGGGCATCTGGGTTGGTTCCACAGTCTTGCTATTGTGAATTGTGCTGCTATGAACATCGATGTAGCAGTTCCCCTGTAGTGTGCTCTTTTTAGGTTTTTAGGGAATAGACTGAGAAGGGGAATAGCTGGGTCAAATGGTGGTTCCATTCCAAGCTTTCCAAGGAATCTCCATACTGTTTTCCAAATTGGCCGCACCATCTATTTTATTTCTCTTCAGATCATATAAATCTTTCGCCTTTTCTATTTTATTTTTTGTGATGCTAATTCTTATGGCATTGTAAGTATTTTTAGTGGCATTCTTTTATGTTGACCTAAAAGTGCTTAATCCATTTCCCAGGCTGTGCCACCACCAGTACTGCGTAGCTGCTGATGGAGCCCATGTAGAGCTCATAGGTGCTGTGAGAGAGGATACAAACAGGCCATCCAGGAGGAGGTGAGATAGATGCCCCAGTTATGGAGCAGGAGGGACTGACTCATGAGTGTTGAAGATTTTAGGCCATTATAACTCATACTATGATCTATTTTAACTGTCATGTGGCACTACAAATCCCACTCATATAAGATAAAAACCTTAATATGTACATTATTATTGCTCCACAGATCATGGCTCACCATCCTCTTATTCTTCAAGACACAATATTGAAGTTAGAACCGTTAATGACTCAGTAATGGTCTGTACTCTTTAAATAAAAGAAAGAGTCTTACGTTTTGCACTTCAAATATAAAGCTGTGCATCTTACACTTCTTTGTCACACTGAGAATGCAAAGGAAAAGTTCAAGAAGGAAAAGTGCTGCTACAAGGCATATGTAAATGACTAGAAGGCAAAAAATGCCTTATTCCTGATCTGGAAAAACTTTTTATAATCTGAAGAAAAGAAGAACACACCACGTTTTATGAAGATGAATCCAAATCCAGATAAGGCCATCACTTTAGATTGTTATACTGACAAGAGAAGTGAGAGAGCTGCAGAAGAAGTTTGAAGGTGCCAGAGTTTGGTCCATTATGTTTTTGGCAAGAGGCTCCTCTTCATAAAGTAAAAGTGCAAGGCAAAGAAACAAGTGCCGATGTAGAAGCTCTTGCAAGTCATCTAGAAAGCCTTGCTAAGCTATTCGATGAAGATGTGTTGTGCTTGGAGGTATTGGTGTCTGAAGTTCAGTTATGGCAGTGGTGGCAAAGGCAACTGAGGAGTCTGTAGGTGGCAACGTCAAGCCAGGCATCCAGAGAGCTGCATTCTCATCCTCTGGCAGTGGCAGGAGTCTGGACCCAGTGCAGTGATGGTGGCTGCGGCATCACTGGTGGCCCTGTGGGGACTCCAGTGGCTTCAGTGTGGAGCTCTGTTAGCGGTGATGGTGACAGCTTGGGACAGCAGGCCTCAGAGTCAGAGGGTGACTGGAGGCTGTGATGGCCTCTGCAGTGGCTCCTCCAGGCAACTGGTATTGCTCCTTGTAGGGTCTGCCTGCCCACAAAGCAGGGTGCAGGAGCCGGTGCTACCCAGACACCTGCTGAGGACCTTATGCTGCCCATTCCAGCAATGCCTGGCATTGGCCTTGAGTCCACCAGGCTGCTCACCTAATCCTTGAGTTCACCCTACCCATCCCTGAGTTGCACCCTCTGAGGGATGAGTAGGCCTGCTGCCAGCTGGGGCAGCCTTGGGATAAGGCACCCGCCCTCCCCAGCTACATCTCCCCTGGGCTGTGGTAGCAGAGTGCAGAGGTGGGAGGTAGGGGGGCCTAGAAAATCCTCACACTCCAAGTGCATCCCTGGGGTGGGACAAGGTGGAGGGCACAGTTGGCAGTGGGAGTCTAAGGGCAACGAATTCTCTGTCTTGGTCTTCTGCCACTCCCAGCCACAGAAATGCACTTTTGGGGTGAAGATGTCCTAGGACCTCTGCTTTCTGAACCCACAGTCCACTCAGGAAGTGGCTGAGGATGGTGAGGTTCTCTCCCAAGACCGCCCCAACCTAGCAGACAACCTAGTTCCTCAGTAGAGAGGGTATATCAGGGGATGGGGTGAGCAGACACACAGTGGGCTCATGGACAGAGCGAGACATGGCAGCAATGGGAAGCATAAGGTCCTGGGCAGCTGCCTGGGTACCACCGCCTCCCGCATTCTTCTTCCTGAGCAGGCCAGTCGACCAGGGACAAGACCAGGGCCTAGAGCCTCCACCACAGATGACATCCCAGCTACTGGTTACCTTATCACTCTGACACCCACTATCCCATGCCCTTGCTGCCATGCCAGCCTGGAACTCGTCGCTGCAGCCAAACAGACTCCACACATGGCCACTGGATGCCACTTTCACTGTCCTGCAGCTGGCCCCCAGTTACTTCTGCAGGATGAAGATGCTCACTGCTGGACACTGCCTGTTCTTGCAGCCCTTGCTTCTGAACTCTTATGGTGCCACCACCATTGTGCAGCACTCAAATTTCCAAACCCCAGATGGACTCCAACAATGCCCACCAAGGCCCCAATGTCATTGTACTTTACACCACAACTGGTGCCCAACCCCTATACTGAGGCTGGACCCTTGATGCATCTGCATGTTGCTCCTGCACCTGCCAGACTCTGGAGCTCCACCCTGCTGCCACCAGACTTTAACATGGATACTAGACAGTGACACTCAGTACTGGGGCCAACTTCACTGCAACTTCCAGAATTTGGTCCATTATGTTTTTGCCAAGAAGTCCCTCTGCATAAAATAAAAGTGCAAGGCAAAATAACAAGTGCTGATGTAGAAGCTCTTGCAAGTTATCTAGAAGGTCTTGGTAAGCTATTCGATGAAGATGTGTTGTGCTTGGAGGTATTGGTGTCTGAAGTTCAGTTATGGCAGTGGTGGCAAAGGCAACTGAGGAGTCTGTAGGTGGCAACGTCAAGCCAGGCATCCAGAGAGCTGCATTCTCATCCTCTGGCAGTGGCAGGAGTCTGGTCCCAGTGCAGTGATGGTGGCTGCGACATCACTGGTGGCCCTGTGGGGACTCCAGTGGCTTCAGTGTGAAGCTCTGTTAGCGGTGATGGTGACAGCTTGGGACAGCAGGCCTCAGAGTCAGAGGGTGACTGGAGGCTGTGATGGCCTCTGCAGTGGCTCCTCCAGGCAACTGGTATTGCTCCTTGTAGGGCCTGCCTGCCCACAAAGCAGGGTGCAGGAGCCGGTGCTACCCAGACACCTGCTGCGGACCTTATGCTGCCCATTCCAACAATGCCTGTCATTGGCCTTGAGTCCACCAGGCTGCTCACCTAATCTTTGAGTTCACCCTGCCACTCCCTGAGTTGCAGCCTCTGAGGGATGAGTAGGGGTGCTGCCAGCTGGGGCAACATTTGGAGAAAGCACACACCCTCCCCACGTGCATCTCCTCTGTGCTGGGGTAGCAGAATGCAGAGGTGGGAGGTGGGGGGGCCTAGAAAATCCTCACCCTCCAAGTGCATTCCTTGGGCTGACAAGGGTATAGGGCACTGTGGCAGTTGGAGTCTAAGGGCAACGAGTTCTCTGTCTTGGTCTTCTGCCACTCCCAGCCCACAGAAATGCACTTTTGGGGTGAAGATGTCCTAGGACCTCTGCTTTCTGCACCCACAGTCCACGCAGGAAGTGGCTGGGGATGGTGAGGTTTTCTCTCAAGACCGCCTCAACCTTGCAGACAACCTAGTTCCTCAGTAGAGAGGCTATATCAGGCGATAGGGTGAGCAGACACACAGTTGCCTCATGGTTGAGCGAGACATGGCAGCTGTGGGAAGCATAAGGTCCTGGGTAGCTGCCGGGGTACCAATGCCTCCCGCATTCTTCTTCCTGAGCAGGCCAGTCGACCAGGGACAAGACCAGGGCCTAGAGCCTCCACCACAGATGACATCCCAGCTACTGGTTACCTTATCACTCTGACACCACTATCCCATGCCCTTGCTGTCATGCCAGCCTGGAACTCTTCGCTGCAGCCAACCAGACTCCCCACATGGCCACTGGATGCCACTTTCACTGTCCTGCAGCTAGACCTCAGTTACTTCTGCAGGATGAAGATGCTCCCTGCTGGACACTGC
The DNA here is from genome assembly GCF_052094955.1 of Ictidomys tridecemlineatus. Taxonomy (NCBI): domain Eukaryota; kingdom Metazoa; phylum Chordata; class Mammalia; order Rodentia; family Sciuridae; genus Ictidomys; species Ictidomys tridecemlineatus. The sequence goes on from NC_135485.1 coordinate 70,053,824, forward strand.
CTGTTGTTTCTGCCCCTGCTTCTGAACTCTTATGGTGCCACCACCATTGTGCAGCACTCAAACTTCCAAACTCCAGATGGACACCAACCATGCCCAATAAGGTCTCAGTGTCATTGTACTTTACACCACACCTGCTGCCTGACCCCTATACTGAGGCTGGATCCTTGATGCATCTGCATGTTGCTCCTACACCTACCAGAGTCTGGAGCTCTACCCTGCTGCCACCAGACTTTAACATGGATACTAGACAGTGACACTCAGTACTGGGGCCAACATCACTGCAACTGCCCGAGTTTGGTCCATTATATTTTTTTCAAGAAGCCCCTCTACATAAAATAAAAGTGCAAGGCAAAAAAACAAGTGCTGATGTAGAAGCTCTTGCAAGTTATCTAGACGACTTGCTAAGCTATTCGATGAAGATGAATTGTGCTTGGAGGTATTGGTGTCTGAAGTTCAATTGTGGCAGTGGTGGCAAAGGCAACTGAGGAGTCTGTAGGTGGCAACGTCAAGCCAGGCATCCAGAGAGTTGCATTCTCATCCTCTGGCAGTGGCAGGAGTCTGGTCCCAGTGCAGTGATGGTGGCTGCACATCACTGCTGGCCCTGTGGGGACTCCAGTGGCTTCAGTGTGAAGCTCTGTTAGCGGTGATGGTGACAGCTTGGGACAGCAGGCCTCAGAGTCAGAGGGTGACTGGAGGCTGTGATGGCCTCTGCAGTGGCTCCTCCAGGCAACTGGTATTGCTCCTTGTAGGGCCTGCCTGCCCACAAAGCAGGGCGCAGGAGCTGGTGGTACCCAGACACCTGCTGAGGACCTTAAGCTGCCCATTCCAGCAATGCCTGTCATTGGCCTTGAGTCCACCAGGCTGCTCACCTAATCTTTGAGTTCACCCTGCCACTCCCTGCGTTGCAGCCTCTGAGGGATGAGTAGGCCTGCTGCCAGCTGGGGCAACCTTTGGAGAAAGCACCCACCCTCCCCAGGTACATCTCCTCTGTGCTGGGTAGCAGAGTGCAGAGGTGGGAGGTGGGGGGGCCTAGAAAATCCTCACCCTCCAAGTGCATTCCTTGGGCTGACAAGGGTATAGGGCACAGGTGGCAGTAGGAGTCTAAGGGCAACGAGTTCTCTGTCTTGGTCTTCTGCCACTCCCAGCCACAGAAATGCACTTTTGGGGTGAAGATGTCCTAGGACCTCTGCTTTCTGCACCCACAGTCCACGCAGGAAGTGGCTGGGAATGGTGAGGTTCTCTCCCAAGACCGCCCCAACCTAGCAGACAACCTAGTTCCTCAGTAGAGAGGCTATATCAGGGGATGGGGTGAGCAGGCACACAGTGGCCTCATGGTTGAGCGAGACATGGCAGCTGGGGGAAGCATAAGGTCCTGGGCATCTGCCTGGGTACGACTGCCTCCCGCATTCTTCTTCCTGAGAAGGCCAGTCGACCAGGCACAAGACCAGGGCCTGGAGCCTCCACCAGAGACGACATCCCAGCTACTGGTTACCTTATCACTCTGACACCCACTATCCCATGCCCTTGCTGCCATGCCAGCCTGGAACTCTTCGCTGCAGCCAAACAGACCCCCACATGGCCACTGGATGCCACTTTCACTGTCCTGCAGCTGGCCCCCAGTTACTTCTGCAGGATGAAGATGCTCACTGCTGGACACTGCCTGTTGTTGCTGCCCCTGCTTCTGAACTCTTATGGTGCCACCACCATTGTGCAGCACTCAAATTTCCAAACTCCAGATGGACTCCAACAATGCCCACCAAGGCCCCAATGTCATTGTACTTTACACCACAACTGGTGCCCAACCCCTATACTGAGGCTGGACCCCTGATGCATCTGCATGTTGCTCCTGCACCTGCCAGACTCTGGAGCTCCACCCTGCTGCCACCAGACTTTAACATGGATACTAGACAGTGACACTCAGTACTGGGGCCAACTTCACTGCAACTGCCAGAATTTGGTCCATTATGTTTTTGCCAAGAAGACCCTCTCCATTAAGTAAAAGTGCAAGGCAAAAAAACAAGTGCTGATGTAGAAGCTCTTGCAAGTTATCTAGAAGGTCTTGGTAAGCTATTCGATGAAGATGTGTTGTGCTTGAAGGTATTGGTGTCTAAAGTTCAGTTATGGCAGTGGTGGCAAAGGCAACTGAGGAGTCTGTAGGTGGGAACGTCAAGCCAGGCATCCAGAGAGTTACATTCTCATCCTCTGGCAGTGGCAGGAGTCTGGTCCCAGTGCAGTGATGGTGGCTGCACATCACTGCTGGCCCTGTGGGGACTCCAGTAGCTTCAGTGTGGAGCTCTTTTAGCGGTGATGGAGACAGCTTGGGACAGCAGGCCTCAGAGTCAGAGCATGACTGGAGGCTGTGATGGCCTCTGCAGTGGCTCCTCCAGGCAACTGGTATTGCTCCTTGTAGGGCCTGCCTGCCCACAAAGCAGGGCGCAGGAGCTGGTGGTACCCAGACACCTGCTGAGGACCTTAAGCTGCCCATTCCAGCAATGCCTGTCATTGGCCTTGAGTCCACCAGGCTGCTCACCTAATCTTTGAGTTCACCCTGCCACTCCCTGAGTTGCAGCCTCTGAGGGATGAGTAGGCGTGCTGCCAGCTGGGGCAACCTTTGGAGAAAGCACCCACCCTCCCCAGGTACATCTCCTCTGTGCTGGGTAGCAGAGTGCAGAGGTGGGAGGTGGGGGGGCCTAGAAAATCCTCACCCTCCAAGTGCATTCCTTGGGCTGACAAGGGTATAGGGCACAGGTAGCAGTGGGAGTCTAAGGGCAACGAGTTCTCTGTCCTGGTGTTCTGCCACTCCCAGCCACAGAAATGCACTTTTGGGGTGAAGATTTCCTAGGACCTCTGCTTTCTGCACCCACAGTCCACGCAGGAAGTGGCTGGGAATGGTGAGGTTCTCTCCCAAGACCGCCCCAACCTAGCAGACAACCTAGTTCCTCAGTAGAGAGGCTATATCAGGGGATGGGGTGAGCAGCCACACAGTGGCCTCATGGTTGAGCGAGACATGGCAGCTGGGGGAAGCATAAGGTCCTGGGCATCTGCCTGGGTACGACTGCCTCCCGCATTCTTCTTCCTGAGAAGGCCAGTCGACCAGGCACAAGACCAGGGCCTGGAGCCTCCACCAGAGACGACATCCCAGCTACTGGTTACCTTATCACTCTGACACCCACTATTCCATGCCCTTGCTGCCATGCCAGCCTGGAACTCTTCGCTGCAGCCAAACAGACTCCCCACATGGCCACTGGATGCCACTTTCACTGTCCTGCAGCTGGCCCCCAGTTACTTCTGCAGGATGAAGATGCTCACTGCTGGACACTGTCTGTTGTTGCTTCCCCTGCTTCTGAACTCTTATGGTGCCACCACCATTGTGCAGCACTCAAACTTCCAAACTCCAGATGGACACCAACCATGCCCAATAAGTCCCCAGTGTCATTGTACTTTACACCACACCTGCTGCCCGACCCCTATACAGAGGCTGGACCCCTGATGCAGCTGTATGTTGCTTCCGCCCCTGCCAGACTCTGGAGCTCCACCCTGCTGCCACCAGACTTTAACATGGATACTAGACAGTGACACTCAGTACTGGGGCCAACTTCATTGCAACTGCAGCCAAACCCTTGTCACTATGGCAGATGAAAACACTCATGGCTGGAAGCATTTGTTGTTACAACCACTGTTTCTGGATTCTTCCACCGTCACCGCCACCATGAGTAGGAAGCAAGGAACTCCTAAATCAGAGTTGCATGCTGACACCGCCACAGTCGCCCCCACCTCACACCAATACTCAACTCCTGACTTTCGACGCCTGATGCCCTATGCCCACAACAGCTGGATGCTGCTCTTGCCACCATATGCCACGATTTCATGATGGTGCCATTGCAGTGAATTGACCCCAACGATGCTTCTCTGCTCAAGATGTATAAGAGCTGGGAAGCTGATCATTCTCCATTACAGTCACCTCACCAAGTTCCACTGCATGCTGCCTGCCTTTTGTCACCCCAGGACCAGACACCAGTCCTCAGGACCCTAGAGGAGTTGTGGCTCTAACTCAGGGAACTCATCCAAATAAACAAGTGAGCACTCTAAATAAAGGCTGCAGTCCTCACAGCAGGCAGTGGGTGGGACTAGGTGGGTCCAGCTCACTGGTGAGAGGGTGGGGTTAGAGCCTGGGAGCTGCTGGCAAGGTCTAGACCTGATCCTGTAGGGAAAGATAGAGAGGGATCTTTGGCTACTCTGGAAGTCTAGCCCTGGAAGAACCTTCTGGTCCTTTCTCCTGAACTTTCCATGGTGTCTCCTTCTCCTACTCCTCCACTCTTCCCTGAGGAGACTCTGTGTCCTGGACATAGGGTCATCTGGGCACAGGGTCTCTGGGCAGTGGAGTGAGGCCCCAGTACATTGCAGCAGGCTGGGGACAGCCAGACTGGCCATACCTGGACTTGTAGGAAAAATAGCCTATTGGGAAAATACCCTCCTAGTTCTACCAAATTTAGCCTAACACTGGCTTCTTCCAAGAGATTATCAAGAAAGGAAAAATAAAAGTAAGCAAGTTTGTCTGGCTAAGGGGTGGTTTGAGGAGAAGTAAAGACTTCAGATTGGGTAGAGCTGGATTTAAATCCCTCTTAACTGGGTGACCTTGACCAGGGTGCAGAACTAGGTACAACCTTGGGTTTGCATCTGGTAAAGTAAAGTTGGGTGAGGAGGATAAGCCAGGGGTAAAATTAAGCTGTTGAGCAGTACCTAAACTTTGGGAGCCAGGAAGGCATTTGACATGATTTCCATGCAGAAATATATTCTGAGATTTAAAGTCAACCCACTTAGAGGTGCACCTTTGGAAGGCAACTGACCTGTGAGCAGGCGGTTGAATTTACTTCATTTTTTAGATGAAATAATAATATATGGAAGATCATAGGCCGATGTTGGGTCAGGCTTGTGAAATTATAGGCTGTTTTCAAATTTGTTAAATCTACATAGTTCAAGCCTCCTGGGATATCCCCCACCTCTTGTCACACCCCCACATAGAGCACTATCTACAATCCCTTACTCTAATTTTTAGAGTGTCACCAAATATGTCAATGCATGTATGTACATAGGCAGAGATATACATTATGTAATACTTTGTTCCTTTTAGCCTGCTTTGGGACCTCCTGAAAACAAAATCTCTTATTCTTACGTACATTCTTTTGCAGCTTTCCCTCCTTAATTGGTACCCCTTAAGCTGAGCATCAGGAAGAAGGAAACACCAGAGAAACTCAAAGATCCGAAGGACACCAACCCTGCTCAAGTCACTCTGGAAGCTGACTAGCCTGAATGTGCCCCAAGCTTGAGGAAACATCAGCCCTGCTTCAGCCACTCTGGGTTGGATGTACAAGGTGAAAGATACACTAACCAAAAGGAAAAATGGACTGTTTCACTCTTTAAGACAGCTCTTATACTGTCATTGCCACCCCTTACTTCTGCCATATACAGAGTCCTTTGTTTTTTCTTGACTCTAGGACTGATAACAATCAAACACATAGTTAATAATATCAGAAAACAAACGCATGTACCAGTTCAATCCTGAAAGGGCATTGCAGTTGAGATCCAAGCTCACTATTTGGAGGATGGTTTCCTTTTCTTGGTGGATCCAAAAGCTTAATTGACATAGCATGGATTGTGCTCTGAACTTGTGTATTGCTTCCATGTTTGTTTCCTCTTTTCATTAAAACTAGTGGTTCTACAATAGAAGTAGGTTTCCTTTTTAAAAAAGAGAAACAACAACTATGATATTACATTATATAAAGCTTTAAGCCAAGAAGATAATAATGCCCTTTGACTTAGAGGATTAAATAATGAGCATCAAAGGGGGTAATGCTGTAGTTTCCAAAAGACTCCCACCTTAATTGTAACACACAAGTCTCTCTCCTAATCAAGAAGAGATTATTTTAAGAAGTCAACAAAATTTCCAGAGCACTCATTGTGCTTTGAGCTCCTTTTTGTTGTAAAGGCCAGGTTTCTCTTTCTTGTAAGAGTTAGGCCTGCAGGGCTGGGGTTGTGGCTCAGTGATAGAGCACTTGCCTCGCACATGTGAGGCCCCTTGTTCAATTCTCAGCACCACATAAAAATAAAGGTATTGTGCTCATCTACATCCTAAAAGAAAATAGTCTCCAATCAAGTTTTTTGATGTGCGAAAATTTCTGTTTTCTGTGTAAAACATTGTGAAACCTCTGTCCAACCTATGAATGTGGAACAAAATTGAGTTATATTAAACATTGTGCTGTGTAACCACCCACTGAAGTCTTAGAGAATTTCTAGATCTGGTATCCAGAGCTTGTTTGGTGTTATCCCCTCTGAATTTCTGCAGCTTAAATAAATCTGCTTCTTTCAAATTCCTCAGGTGTCGAGACTCATCTTTCCTGCATCAATGCCTGCTTGAAATGCGAGAATGGCCTCAAGGAAAGTAGGGATTATTCTTTGGGCCAGTCAGGATGGCTCTTGCTTCATGGGGAGCTCTTATAATTGATGGCTGGGCAAATCCCAATTTCCACCCTGTGTGATTTCCTGCAGAGGACTCAACTCTGGGGTTTACCCTGTAGAAAGAACATATTGTTCTGCATTGGATTCTGGGCTCCAAAGGAACAGAGTAGTGGTTGGGGCCTCAGAGCCAAGCCCTGTGGGGATTTTTTTCCAACACAGCCAATACAAACCCAGGTTTCCATTACTTTTCTGTACAAAGACCGGAGAGCAAGTGTGGGGAGCCCCTTCCCCACACATGTGCCTCACAGGTTGCCCTTCTGATCTGGTGCATGGACTTGCCTGGCTACTCAATGGGAACCCATGATGCAGGGACCTTGGGAGGTTCCAGTTAAAAGAGAGGCCCTGTCCATCATGACTCCCTGCTTCACTCCACATTCCACAGCACCCTCTGCTCCATCATCAAAATGCAGCTGTACCTCTATCCAGAATATTTTTGAGGTCCCAAGACTTGGACAACCTGAAGCTTCCCATAACCTTCCTGTTGATCATTATGCCTGAATCGTAGGGGAACTTTTATGTGCTTCCCCAGCTGAAGAACACAGATCCTGTAAGTCTGAGCTCTCTGATGATGGGGTCTGGGGTGGATTACTGAAGGTGTGTGCAGAGGAATCTCAGCTGGTGCTCCTGGGATCTGCCATATGTTCCCAAGACACACAAGGCTAATCTTCTTCAGCTGGTGGAACCTAGTCTGGGAAGATGGCCAATTTTGGAGGTTGGGCCAGGACTATTCTCAGAGGCAGGGTTCTAGTGTGAATTGAGAAAGGCCCAAGGAAAGTCAGTTATGTTGGTGTTTTCTCCTGCAGCTCTAGCACCATATCAAGTGATATAATTGCCTCCAGCAGCTGTGGCCCAATTTACTTGCTTACATTTGGGGGAACATATCATCACATTCCCTGTGAAGGAGGAGAAATAGCCCTCAAAATCAGAGGTTGGTCCGACACCAGCATTGACCACACAGGAAGATATGGAGCCACCAGTGGCCACTGAACCTTCAAGAAGAGGAGGAAGCTTAGCTGCCAATATGCAAGTCAGTGGATATTGAACATTATCTTCCACTTGGTATATATAGTGCTCCAAGCTGCCATCCCATCCTCTGAAAGAGAACCACCTTTCCTGGCAGCAATATAAATTCAGGGTCTAAAACAATAGAAGCAGGAGGGCAAGAAACTATTAGGCCACAGCCCTCCACATCTCCTAGAATATATCCTCACTTCTCTAGTTCTAAACTTTTCAATGGCATTTCCCACATGTGAGCTCCTGAGCATTACCCAGTGCCAGAACCCCCAGCACAGCAATCCTTCCCTCCCCTCTAGATTATATATTTTATTTTTTTGATGCTAACTTTTATGGCATTGTAAGTATTTTTAGTGACATTCTTTTATGTTGACCTAAAAATACTTAATCCATTCACCTGGCTGTGCCACCACCAGTACTGTGTCACCTCTGATGGAGCCCATGTAGAACTCATAGGTGCTGTGAGAGAGGATACAAGCAGGCCATCCAGGAGGAGGTGAGATAGATGCCCCTGTAATGGAGCAGAAGGGACTGCCTAATGAGTGTTGAAGATTTTAGGCCATTATAACTCATACTATGATCTATTTTAACTGTCATGTGGCACTACAAATCCCACTCACATAAGATAAAAACCTTAATATATACATTCTTATTGCTCCACAGATCATGGCTCACCATCCTCTTATTCTTCAAGACACAATATTGAAGTTAGAACCGTTAGTGACTCAGTACTTTTCTGTATTGTTTAAATAAAAAGAAGAGTCTTACGTTTTGCACTTCAAATAAAAAGCTGTGCATCTTACACTACTTTGTCACACTGAGAATGCAAAGGAAATGTTTAAGAAGGAAATTAAAGTGCTGCTCCAGGGCATATGTAAATGACTAGAAAACAAAACAGCCTTATTGCTGATCTGGAAAGACTTTTTATATTCTGAAGAAAAGAAGAAACAACTCACGTTCTATGAAGATGAAGCCAAATCCAGACAAGGCCATCACCTTAGATTGTTATACTGACAAGAGAAGTGAGAAAGCTGCAGAAGAAGTTAGAAAGTTCCAGAGTTTGGTCCATTATGTTTTTGGCAAGAGGCCCCTCTCCATAAAATAAAAGTGCAAGGCAAGGAAACAAGTGCCAATGTAGAAGCTCTTGCAAGTCATCTAGAAGGTCTTGCTAAGCTATTCGGTGAAGATGTGTTGTGCTTTAGGTAGTAGGTGTCCCCAGAAGCTCATGGGTGAGCCAATACAAGGATTATCAGTGAAATGATTCAGTTCTGAGAGCTTTAACCGAATCAATCGTTTATTCCCCTGACAGATATGCACAGGCAGCAGGCATGGAAGGGCATATGTTCGACCCTTCCCAAGCCTGGAAGTATGTGTGGCACCTGCAAAGGAAACTAGTGGTTGTGAAAGAAGTCTGGTTTCTAGGACTGAAGCATATAGAAGCCAACCTCAGCATTCCACAGCAGGGTTTCACATTGGAGGTTCCCAGTGGCCAGGAGCAGTGTCAGAATCCTGTAGCAGGGGCATCCACCTGTGGGGAGAATGTCAAACAGCGAGCCTAGATGTCTTAAGGCAGTTTGAGGAGCCCAGATGTATCAGTGTCAGGATGGAGAATTGGCCTCAGGCTTGGAGGACAGCCATGGGCAGGAGCCTGGGCAATGAAGCCTTGGCGTTTAGAATCTGTGGAGGTATTGGTGTCGGAAGTTCAGTTATGGCAGTGGTGGCAAAGGCAACTGAGGAGTCTTTAGGTGGCAACATCAAGCCAGGCATCCAGAGCGTTGCATTCTCATCCTCTTGCAGTGGCAGGAGTCTAGTCCCGGTGCAGTGATGGTGGCTACGGCATCACTGGTGGCCCTGTGGGGACTCCAGTGGCCTCAGTGTGGAGCTCTGTTAGCGGTGATGGTGACAGCTTGGGACAGCAGGCCTCAGAGTCAGAGAGCGACTGGAGGCTGTGATGGCCTCTGCAGTGGCTCCTCCAGGCAACTGGTATTGCTCCTGGTAGGGCCTGCCTGCTCACGAAGCAGGGCGCAGGAGCCGATGGTACCCAGCTCCCTGCTGAGGACCTTATGCTGCTCATTCCAGCAATGCCTGGCATTGGCCTTGAGTTCACCTTGCTGCTCACCTAATCCTTGAGTTCACCCTGCCCCTCCCTGAGTTGCAGCCTCTGAGGGATGAGTAGGCCTGCTGCCACCTGGGGCAGCCTTGGGAGAAGACACCCACGCTCCCCAGCTACATCGCCCCTGGGCTGTGGTAGCAGAGTGCAGAGGTAGGAGGTGGGGGGGCCTAAAAAATCCTCACCCTCCAAGTACATCCCTGGGGTGGGACAAGGGTGGAGTGCACAGGTGGCCGTGGGAGTCTAAGGGCTACAAGTTCTCTGTCTTGGTCTTCTGCCACTCCCAGCCAAAGAAATGCACTTTGGGGGTGAAGATGTCCTAGGACCTCTGCTTTGTGCACCCACAGTCCACTCAGGAAGTGGCTGGTGATGGTGAGGTTCTCTCCCAAGACCACACCAACCTAGCAGACAGCCTAGTTCCTCAGAGAGAGGCTATATCAGGTGATGGGGTGAGCAGACACGCAGTGGGCTCATGGCCAGAGTGAGACATGGAAGCTTTGGGAAGCCTATGGTCCTGGGCAGCTGCCTGGGTACCATCGCCTCCTGCATACTTCTTCCTGAGTAGGCCAGTCAACCAGGAGCAAGACCAGGGCCTGGAGCCTCCACCACAGAGGACATCCCAGCTACTGGTTAACTTATCACTCTGACACCCACTATCCGATGCCCTTGCTGCCATGCCAGCCTGGAGCTCTTAGCTGCAGCCAACCAGACTCCCCACATGGCCACTGGATGCCACTTTCACTGCCCTGCAGCTGGACCCCAGTTACTTCTGTAGGATCAAGATGCTCACTGCTGGACACTGCCTGCTGTTGCTGCCCCTGCTTCTGAACTCTTATGGTGCCACCACCTTTTTGTGGCACTCAAACTTCCAAACTCCAGATGGACTCCAACACTGCCCACCAAGGCCCCAATGTCATTGCACTTTACCTCACACCTGGTGCCCGACCCCTATACTGAGGCTGGACCCCTGATGCAGCGGTATGTTGTTCCCACCCCTTCCAGAGTCTGGAACTCCACCCTGCTGCCACCAGACTTTAACATGGATACTAGACAGTGATAGTCAGTACTGGGGCAAACTTCATTGCAACTGCATCCAGACCCTTGTTACTATAACAGATGGAAACACTCATGGCTTGATGCATCTGTTGTTACAACCACTGTTTCTGGATTCTTCCACTGTCACCGCCACCATGAGTAGGATGCAAGGAACTCCCAAATCACATCTGCATGCTGACACCCTCACAGTCACCCCAACCCCACACCAATACTCAACTCCTGACTTTGATGCCTGATGCCCTATGCCCAAAACAGCTGGATGCTGCTCTTTTTTCTAAAGTGTTTGTTGAATCTCTACTCATGACAGGCACTGTTCTTATTGCTTGGAGGAAGCAGGCGCCAGAACGCAGCTGCAGCCTCACGTGGTAACAATTTTCCAGGATGATTAGAATACCTTGAAAATGGGCTTGCTTACTGTTACAAAGATTCATGATAGTTTTTCTCAAAAGACAAAAGAGAAAAAAACTAACAAATTAACACCACAAAATTGTTTTCAGGAAATTCTATTTGTGTATTAGTGTCTGCCATATATTTGTTTATTAATTATGTTGATGAAACAATGGTTTAGGTCACTGCTTTGAATCTGCACAGTGACTAAAATGCTGGCCTTCTATACCCATATTTAGGTGGGACTAGGAGCCAGGAGGGACTTGCTGTGTCTGAATGGCAAAGCCACCTGGAGCACTGATCTAGCCAAGGCCCAAGAAGGTCTGCCCAGGTTGTGCAGTTCACAGCCCTTGATATAGGACACCTGCACAGCTCTGGGGGATGTCAGAAGTGCAGTCAGGATCCCTGCATCAAAGATGTTAATGGTCTAGTTTTGGGAATTGAAACACAGCAACCCAAACTAAGCACAAACACCTAAGGTCCATGATGGGAAAAACAATTATTTTTCCTACTGGTCTCCTATGAAAGGTATATGTTCACAGTAAAAGAAAAATGTGTGATGAGAAAATATCATTAGCAAAACCCCCAAATAAATAATTTTTTTCCCAAATCTCATGTATCAAGCCAAAGACAAATAAGAAGTAGTAAATTTTTCTGTGTGATGATTGTGCTTGAGAGCTCACTGTGAATGCCTATTGAGCTTCAGAAAGGTTTCACCTCACAAATTGGAAAATAAGTGGTACCCCACAAGTGTACACAATCAAATAAAATTTCAGTTTGTCTCCTGGGAATATTGAGATACAAAATGCTAAGAAAATCAAGGATAATATTTTAGAATAGGGTAGAAAATTTGATGTTCTCCAAACTACCACAATGATCACTTGTGTCCAGAAAATTCCAGAAACCCTGAAAAATTATACTTTCTGATTGTAGATGTTCACTGTCTCTTCCACCATGTAGTAAATGATAAGGAGGAAAAAAAAAGAAAAAATAAAAAGAAAAAACTCACTGTTTTCCAGGAAAGGACCAAAATTGGTGATGTATTAGATTAGCTTTACCAATATAATTGCTAAATTGAACCACACCAAATGTTGCTGGTAATTCAACCAATAACCTGCACTGCAATAAGAGAAACTAAAGCAAAAACAATGCATAGATTGTCCAAAAGAGTATCTATCTCTTCTTTCCCTGCTTTTATAAGGCAAAAACTACATCCAAAACTACATCCGCTCATTCCAAGTTATCAGGAAGTCATTTTATGAGCTAATACCTTCATACTTGTAGAACCTTGCACTAAAAGAAGAACCAGACTTCTCAAGGCCTCTTTCCCAAAGATTCCTTCCTTTTCAGGTCCCCATTAAGTCTTCTGGTATATATGCTGCTCAAAATATTCTACATTTTTAAAATAAAAACTTCACAAGAAAACTCTAAGGTTTCTTTTGGATATAAAGGTATTTATTTTACAAGGTAGAAAGAAGAAAAAGGAGACACAACCATGCACTGCAAAAAAATATCATCTAGTGGAGAAGAGGGATATATATTTTGCAATAGAAACCAAGTGTTTCATTCATTCAATCAGTAGACAACTTATGATCCGCACTGAAGTTTGCCACTAGGATGCTCTTCCTCTCCTGGGCAGAGCTTAATGGTTCATAAGTTTTCAGTAAATGCATCTTGGCTGAAATAGTAGCATGCATATTTTACATTCACAGGGATGCCACTGATCTTTAGTGCTTTCCTGAAACTGAGGTAAGGATTTTTCTTGCCAAATTCCCATTTCATAGGAGAAAGTTAGGTGATTCATTTAATGGTAGCACCTTCTATTTTCAATCTAGAAATATAATGTTTAATTCCATAATTTCAGACATTTAAAAGCCCTGGTCCACTATTAGGCATCACTATCTCCTCCGGTACTGGAGGGGAGGCCACACCTGAAACCTGAGCTTTCAGACCCACACAAGCTCCAGTGATGATCAGGGAAGGAGGAACTGTGACAAGTGAGGATTCCTACTCTTGTCAAGTTTCCTGTTCTTTATATCATACTTGACATGATGGGAGTAGCAATAGGGAGCATGCTGCCTGCCCAGCTCTGACAAAGGCACTGACGGTATGAAACACTCTGTAGAGACTTTTCATGGATCCAGAGCCTATGCAGGGGAAAAAGCTGACATGAAAGAATAATAAGTGAAGGCTCAAAATACCAACCAAGTGATTAAGTTGATTACCTTCAATTAACATAAAATGAGAAAGTAATTTGAATGGATTAATACAGAGCTCTGGAAGTATGTTGCCATTGATTTTTTTATTTGTAAAAAGAAATGTTGAAAATTTATTCTAATATTTTCATTGCTGAATAAGGTGTAGTAAAAATAATAATTGAATATAAATATTGCAGCCATTAATTAAAGATATATTTCCTTTCTTTTGCCTATTGTGCTTAATGTCCACTATTGAATTTTGATCCTGAAGGTTTCAGGATCTGTTTAGCTTTCATTGCTTCAGTAAAGGAGATGAAATGAATGGCCTTGGTGTGTACCACCACCTTCTGGACATTCAGGGAAACAATGCCTTGTAGCTTTGAAGAATCTTTTTTTTTTTTTTCAAAGGATGATCATTTTAACAGACTTCATTAAACATGAACCCAGTCCTTTTTCTGGGGCAGGCGCTGGGATGTCCCACATGTCATTGAGTGACAGTTCTTCACTTGGCCATGAGTCAGCAACACAATGAATTAGCAACACAATGAGTCTATGTAAGGGGCAATTAAATGACCCCTTGGTTTGGGGTCATATGATAGAAACCAGATTTCCTACTTTGCTCCATCCTGAATATATACCACTGAGATTCATGATTGTGGATGTTGGTTATTGGCTAGCTAGTAACTAGCTAAATGGTACCATACTCAATAATTTAACCATCATTAATCATATGGATTCAATAGTAGAGTTTCAACACAGAAAACAACACCTACTAGTAGTATGAGAACAATTAGCAAAATCACATTACTACTGGGAGGTTAACCCTACATCTCTCAATCTTTGATGGAGAAATTAGAGAAAAATTACCTAGTCATAAGAGTTTGCATTGAATATGGTACTTACTATATGCACATAAAACTGCATGCAGGTTGAATATTCCTAACAATTCTGAAATCTGAAACTGAAAATGTTTGTTTGGTCAATATGATACCACAACTGGAAAATGAAACTTTTTTTATGCCCCCAATTAAAAAAATATTGTTTAAAATTACATTCAGGTTATGTGTACAATGTGCAAATATCTTAGGTTCATCCCAAAGAAATTTCACCATATCCCAAATCCAAACACTCCTACTTCCAAATATTTTGAGTAATTTGCATAAAGAATGTTCAATCTTCACTACCAAATTATTACTCACCAGAAGTATTGGCCTACATGAGTCAGAATCTAGAATGTACTGATCATAATACTCTAAAATTATTCAGAGTCAATTGGGCAGGAAAATAGATTTACTCAAAGCCAGCTTTGAAGAAAGATAAAAGAAAACTTTTGTTTTGAATTTACATCTTCAGAAAATTCAAGGTCCAAGAAAGCTTTCATAAGAGGAGAAGGTGTTAAAGTGAGACAAGAGGGAGAAAAATATATATATGAAGGTTTATCTAGTCTATGTTAGAGAATATGTCAGTGGGGCCTGGCCAGGGCAGGGGTAGTTTCTGTTCTCTACATGAAGAATTTCAGAAGGTGTGACAGTTTGGAGCTTTAATTTCTCTTAATTTTAGATGCATTCCTGTAATTTTGAAGGGAGTCAGTTTCAGATTCTCCTGTTTAGTACAGCCTTTAGTGTTGAGAGAATTGGGGCTCCATCTTATCTGGCTGTCTGTCCATCATTGGATCAGTGTGCAGAACCTGAACATAAGGAGTCAGATTCTTATTCCTAAAGGAGGCAAGTTCTGAATTATTTAATAGCTCCAGCTAGGGGAAGGGCTTTACTGTTAGTTTGTGTAATTGCTCCTTCCATGCCTTCACAGATATTTATTTTGGTGGGGTTTGACAGGTTGCTTCAAGTCTCTGTAGTAACTCAATCATATCAGTGAAGAACAAATAATGTTTATCAATGTAGGAGGTTAGGAAGATTTGCAGGTCTATGAGATCAGTATTAGATTAACTCAGGACAAACTCAAAACTCTAGTGTTTTGTGATCATTATTATTAGGCACCTCCACATCGCAACCCTTCCTTTATAGCCTTCATCTTTACTTAATTTTGGTAGGGCTGACATGAGTGTACCTCTTAAGTTACATTGAAAAAAAACCCCAACAACATTGCTTTCCTTTTAAATGTCTGTGTAAGACTGTGCTTGGACTGTACTCTCCTGGCAGGTGTTTAAAACCAAGTTGGTCCAAAGCAACCTTGTTCCTATCTACTAGTAAGAGTCAGCTGAGATTCCACAGAGATCACTTTTGGGAATCCATGTGAAGCCTCTTGGCCCCTTTAGTTTTCCTCTAACAGTGGTGCCATCTGCCAGGATTGGTCAAAATCTTGCTGATCATACGTGGCTTCTGTTAGGATTTGAGTTCTTCTTTTCATATGTGTATCCCTTTAATTTCTTTAGTTTGTCTAATTTATCCAGCCAGTGTTTCAAGAACTATGTTAAATAGAAGTTGTGAAAGAGGGCATCTTGTCTTGTTACAGTTTTTAGAGGGAATGCCTTCAATTTTTTTTTTCCACTTAGAATGATGTTGGCCTGGGCTTAGAATACATAGCCTTTATGTTGTTGAGATATGTTCCTGTTATCCCTAATTTTTATAGTGTTTTGAACATGAAGGGGAGCTGTGTTTTGCCAAATGCTTTTTCTGTGTCTATTGAGATGATCACATGATTCTTATCTTTAAGTCTGTTGATGTGAAGAATTACATTTATTGATTTCCATACATTGAACCAACCTTGCATCCCTGGGACAAATCTGACTTGATTATGGTGTATGATCTTTTGATATGCTTTTGTATTCAATTTGCCCTAATTTTATTGACCATTTTTGCATCTGTGTTCATTAGAGATATTGATCTGAAGTTTTCTTTTTTTTATTGTCTTTGCCTGGTTTTGGAATCAAAGTGATATTGGCCTCATAGAATGAATTTGTAAGTACTCCCTTTTTTGTTTGTTTGTTTGTTTTCCAAAATAATTTGAAGAGTATTGGAATTTGTTCTTCTCTAAAGGTTTTGCAGAACTTGGCTGTTTATCCATCCAGTCCTGGACTTTTCTTGGTTAGTAGACTTCTGATGGCATTCTCTTTTCATCACTTGAAATTTATCTGTTTAAATTGTGTATATCATCCTGGTTCAATTTGGGCAAATTATATGACTCTATGTCAATGCCTTCTATATTTTCTATTTTATTGGAGTACAAGTTTTCAAAATAATTTCTAATTATCTTCTGTATTTTTGTAGTGTCTGTTGTGATATTTCCTTTTTCATCACATATGTTAATAATTTAAGTTTTCTCTCTCCTTCTCTTTGTTAGCATGGCTAAGGGTTTGTCAATTTTATTTATTTGTTCAAAAAACCAACTTTTGTTCTATCAATTTTTTTCAATTGTTTCAATTTCTTTGATTTCATCTCTGATTTAAATTATTTCCTGTCTTCTAACACTTTTGGTATTAATTTGTCCTTCCTTTTCTAGGGCTTTGAAATGTAGCGTCAAGGCATTTATTTGTTGACTCTTTCTTCTTTTAAGGAATGAACTCCATGCATTCAACTTTCCTCTTAAAACTGCTTTCATAGTGTCCCAGAGATTTTGATATGTTGTATCTGTGTTCTCATTCACCTCTAAAAGTTTTTAATCTCCTCCTTGATGTCTTCTGTAACCCATTGTTTATTCAGTAGCATATTATTTAGCCCCCAGATGTTGGAGTGGATTTGATTTCTTATTTTATCATTATATTTAATTTTATTCCATTATGATATGAAAGAATTCAGGGTAGTATCTCTAGGTTTTTATATTTGCTAAGAGTTGCTTTGTGGTATAGTATAGGGTTTATTTTAGAGAAGGATCCATGTGCTGGAAGAAACTATATTCTCTCATTGAAGGATGAAATATTTATTCTATATATGTCAGTTGAGTCTATGTTATTGATTGTATTATTGAGTTCTATAGTTTCTTTGTTAAACTTTTGTTTGGAAGATCTATTTAGTGATGAAATAGGTGTGTTAAAGTCTCCCCAAATTATTGTATTGTGGTTTATTTGACTCTTGAACTTAAGAAGTGTTTGTTTGATGAACATAGTCATTTCATTGTTTTGGGCATATATATTTATATTTTTAAGTCTTGTTGGTGTATGGTTCCCTTGAGTAGTATGTAGTGTCCTTCTTTAATCTTTTTTATTGACTTTAGCTTGATATCTACTTTATTTGATATGAGGATGGAAACTCCTGCTTGATTCTACAGTTTCCATGTGAGTGGTATAATTTTTCCCATTACCTTCAGTCTGTGAATGTCTTTTTCTATGAGATGAGTCTCTTGAAGGAAAAATATTATTGGGTATTTTTTTTATCCAATCTGCTATTCTATATCTTTTGAATGGTGAGTTTATGCCATTAGCATTTAGGGTTATTATTGAAACATGATTTGTATTCCCAGGCATTTTTAAAAAATTTTTTTTTATTTTTTTTATTGGTTGTTCACAACATTACAAAGCTCTTGATATCTCATATTTTATACATTAGAATCAAGTGGGTTATGAACTCCCATTTTTACCCCAAATACAGATTGCAGAATCACATCGGTTACACATCCACATTTTTACATACTGCCATATTAGTGGCTGTTGTATTCTGCTACCTTTCCTATCCGCTACTTTCCCCACTCCCCTCCCCTCCCATCTTCTCTCTCTACCCCATCTATTATAATTCATTTCCCTCCATGTTTGTTATCCCATTCCCCTCACAACCTCTTATATGTAATTTTGTATAACAATGAGGGTCTCCCTCCATTTCCATGCAATTTCCCTTTTTTTTCTCCCTTTCCCTCTCACCTCATGTCTCTGTTTAATGTTAATCTTTTCTTCCTGCTCTTCCTCCCTGTTCTGTTCTTAGTTGCTCTCATTATATCAAAGAAGACATTTGGTATTTGTTTTTTAGGGATTGGCTAGCTTCACTGAGCATAATCTGCTCTAGTGCCATCCATTTCCCTGCAAATTCTATGATTTTGTCATTTTTTAGTGCTACGTAATACTCCATGGTGTATAATATGCCACATTTTTTTTTATCCATTCATCTATTGAAGGGCATCTGGGTTGATTCCACAGTCTAGCAATTGTGAATTGTGGTGCTATGAACATCGATGTGGCAGTATCCCTGTAGTGTGTTCTTTTAAGGTCTTCAGGGAATAGTCTGAGAAGGGCAATAGCTGGGTCAAATGGTGGTTCCATTCCCAGCTTTCCCAGGAATCGCCATACTGCTTTCCAAATTGGCTGCACCTGTTTGCAGTCCCACCAGCAGTGTACAAGAGTACCCTTTTCTCCACATCCTCGCCAGCACTTGTTGTTGTTTGACTTTGTCATGGCTGCTAATCTTACTGGGGTGAGGTGGTATCTTAGGGTGGTTTTGATTTGCATTTCTTTGACTGCTAGAGATAGTGAGAATTTTTTCATGTACTTGTTGATTGACTGTATGTCCTCCTCTGTGAAGTGTTTGTTCATGTTCTTGGCCCATTTGTTGATTGGGTTATTTGTTTTCTTATTGACTAATTTTTTGAGTTCTTTGTATACTCTGGATATTAGGGCTCTATCTGAAGTGTGAGTAGTAAAAATTTGTTCTCAGGATGTAGGCTCCCTATTTACCTCTCTTATTCTTTCTCTTGCTGAGAAAAAACTTTTCAATTTAAGAAAGTCCCATTTGTTGATTCTTGTAATTAACTCTTATGCTATGGGTGTCCTATTAAGGAATTTGGAGCCCGACCCCACAATATGTAGATTGGAGCCAACTTTTTATTCTATCAGATGGAGAGTTTCTGATTTGATATCTAGCTCCTTGATCCACTTTGAGTTGACTTTTGTGCTTGGTGAAAGGAGGGGATTCAGTTTCATTTTGTTGTATATGGATTTCCAGTTTTCCCAACACCATTTGTTGAAGATGCTATCCTTCCTCCATTGCATGCTTTTAGCCCCTTTATCAAATATAAGATAGTTGTAACTTTTTGGATTAGTCTCTGTGTCCTCTATTCTGTACCATTGGTCCACCTGCCTGTTTTGGTACCAGTATCATGCTGTTTTTATTGCTCTGTAATATAGTTTGAAATCTGGTATCGCTATACCACCTGATTCACACTTCCTGCTTAGAATTGTTTTTGCTATTCTGGGTCTTTTATTTTTCCATATGAATTTCATGATTGCTTTATCTATTTCTACAAGAAATGCCATTGGGATTTTGATTGGCATTGCATTAAACCTATAGAGAACTTTTGGTAATATCGCCATTTTGATAATGTTAGTTCTGCCTATCCATGAACAGGGTATATTTTTCCATCTTCTAAGCTCTTCTTCTACTTCTCTTTTTAGAGTTCTGTAGTTTTAATTGTATAGGTCTTTCACCTCTTTTGTTAGGTTGATTCCCAAGTATTTTTTTTTTTTGAGGATATTGTGAATGGAGTGTTTTTCCTCATTTCTGTTTCAGAAGTTTTGTCACTGATATACAGAAATGCCTTTGATTTATGCATGTTGATTTTATATCCTGCCACTTTGCTGAATTCATTTATTAGTTCTAGTAGTTTTTTTGTAGACCCTTTTGGGTCTTCTAGGTATAGAATCATATCATCAGCAAATAGTGATAATTTAAGTTCTTCTTTTCCTATTTTTATGCCTTTAATTTCTTTTGTCTGTCTAATTGCTCTGGCCAGTGTTTCAAGAACTATATTGAATAGAAGTGGTGATAGGGGGCATCCCTGTCTTGTTCCAGATTTTAGAGGGAATGCCTTCAATTTTTCTTCATTCAGAATGATGCTAGCCTGAGGCTTAGCATAGATAGCTTTTACAATGTCGAGGTAAGTTCCTGTTATCCCTAGTTTTTCTAGTGTTTTGAACATAAAGGGATTCTGTACTTTGTCAAATGCTTTTTCTGCGTCTATCAAGATGATCATATGGTTTTTATCTTTAAGTCTATTGATGTGGTGAATAACATTTATTGGTTCCCGTATATTGAACCATCCTTGCATCCCAGGGATGAATCCTACTTGATCATGGTGCACAATTTTTTTGATGTACCTTTGTATCCGATTCGCCAGGATTTTATTGAGGATTTTTGCATCTAGGTTCATCAGAGATATTGGTCTGTAGTTTTCTTTCTTTGAGGTATCTTTGTCTGGTTTCAGAATCAGGGTGATGTTGGCCTCATAGAATAAATTTGGTAGAGCTCCCTCTTTTTCTATTTCCTGGAATAACTTGAAAAGAATTGATATTAATTCTTCTTTAAAGGTTTTGTAAAACTCCGCTGTGTACCCATCCGGTCCTGGGCTTTTCTTGGTTGGTAGTCTTTTGATTGCTTCTTTTATTTCATCCATTGATATTGGTCTGTTTAAATTGTGTATATCCTCCTGACTCAGTCTGGGCAAATCATATGACCTAAGAAATTTATCAATGTCTTCACTATCTTCTATTTTATTGGAATATAGGTTTTCAAAATAATTTCTAATTGTCTTCTGTATTACTGTAGCATCTGTTGTGATATTGCCTTTTTTATCTCGTATGTTCGTAATTTGAGTTCTCTCTCTTCTTCTCTTTGTTAGCATGGCTAAGGGTCTGTTGATCTTATTTATTTTTTCAAAGAACCAGCTTTTTGATTGGTTAATTTTTTCAATAGTTTCTATTGTTTCAATTTCGTTGATTTCTGCTCTGATTTTAATTATTTCTTGCCTTCTGCTGCATTTGCTGTTGTTTTGCTCTTCTTTTTCTAGGGCTTTGAGATGAAGTGTGAGCTCATTTATTTGTTGGTTTTTCCTTTTTTTGAGGAATGACCTCCAGGTGATGAATTTCCCTCTTAAGACTGCTTTCATTGTGTCCCATAGGTTCCGATATGTTGTGTCTGTATTTTCATTTATCTCTAAGAATTTCTTGATTTCCTCCTTTATGTCTTCTGTAACCCACTGATCATTCAGTAACGTATTGTTCATTGTCCATGTGATGTAGGATTTTTCCTTCCTTCTTTTATCATTGATTTCCAGTTTCATTCCATTATGATCTGATAAAATGCATGGTATTATCTCCACCCCTTTATATTTACTGAGGGTTGCCCTATGGCATAATATATGGTCTATTTTTGAGAAGGATCCATGTGCTACTAAGAAAAAAGTATATCCATTTGATGATGGTTGATATATTCTATATATGTCAGTTAAGTCTAGGTTATTGATTGTAATATTGAGGTCGATAGTTTCTTTATTCAACTTTTGTTTGGAGGATGTGTCCAATGGTGAGAGAGGTGTGTTGAAGTCACCCATGATTATTGTGTTGTGATCCATTTGTTTCTTGAACTTGAGGAGAGTTTGTTTTATGAACGTCGCAGCGCCATTATTTGGTGCATAAATATTTATAATTGTTATGTCTTGTTGGTGAATGGTTCCTTTTAACAGTATATAATGTCCTTCCTTATCCCTTTTGATTAATTTAGTCTTGAAGTCGATTTTATTTGATATGAGAATGGCCACCCCTGCTTGCTTACAAGGACCGTGTGCGTGGTATATTTTTTCCCAATTTATGTCTTTTCCAATCAGATGTGTCTCCTGAAGGCAGCATATTGTTGGATTTGTTTTTTTAATCCATGTTACCAGCCTATGTCGCTTTATTGGAGAGTTTAAGCCATTAACGTTTAGAGTTACTATTGATATATGGTTTGTACTTCCTGCCATGTTTGATTATTTATCTCTTTTTTTTTTTCTAATTTAGTTTGTTTCTCTATGATTAGCTTTCCCCCCATCCTCAGTCTTTACTGAGGCACTTCCCACTGATGGTTTCGGTTATTGTTTTTCATTTCTTCCTCGTGTAGTGTTTTGCTCAAGACGCTTTGCAATGCTGGTTTTCTGGCTACAAATTCTTTTAGCTTTTGTTTATCATGAAAGATTTTTATTTCATTGTCGTACCTGAAGCTTAATTTTGCTGGATACAGAATTCTTGGTTGGCATCCATTGTCTTTCAGTGTTTGAAATATGCCGTTGTTCCAGGATCTTCTCGCTTTCAGCGTCTGTGATGAAAAATCCGTTGTTAACTGTATTGGTTTACCCCTAAATGTAATCTGCCTCTTTTCTTTTGTAGCTTTTAGTATTTTCTCTTTGTTCTGTATATTGGATATCTTCATAACAATGTGTCTTGGCGTTGGTGTACTGTGATTTTGCGTGCTTGGTGTCCTGTATGCATCTACAATTTGTATATCTGTTTCCTTTTGTATTTCTGGAAAGTTTTCTGTAATTATTTCATTCAGCAGGTTACTCATTCCCTTGGTATGAAGCTCTGTGCCTTCTTCTATCCCAATGACTCGGAGGTTTGGTTTTTTTATGTTATCCCAAATCTCTTGGATGTTTTTCTCATGATCTTTTACCAGCCTATCTGAGTTAGCTAGACTCTTTTCAAGATGATATATTTTGTCTTCATTATCTGATGTTCTGGCTTCTACTTGCTCCACTCTGTTAGTGATACTCTCGATTGAGTTTTTAATTTGGTTTATCGTTTCCTTCATTTCTAGAACTATTGCTTGATTTTTTTTATAATCCCTATCTCCTGATAAAGATGCTTAACTTCTTCTTTTATCTGTTTATGTAATTCATTTTCAATTTGATCTTTAAGGTTTCTTTCCATCTGTCTAAGGTGTTCCTTGAGTTCTTTATATGGCCATTTTTCTGATGACTTTAGGTCCTCCTGACTATTTAGGCTGTCCTTCATTGTTTGTACTCCTTTTCTTCCTTGCTTTTTTATGCTCATGTTACTTCTTGTTCTGTTTGACTGCTGAGCTACTGTTTACTCTTATAAATTTATTTGATGCTTGGGAGGAGAGATATTAGAAGGGAAGGGAAGAAGTCACTAAAGAGAATGAGTGTAGGCAGGTAGAATTCAAGAAAGGGGGAATAAGAAAATTGAAAAGAAATGAAAAGACAAAAGAGAAAAAGTGAAAAGAAAGAAAGAAAAAACGAAAAATAAAAATAAAAATAAAACCAAAAAAAAATTATAATGATAATAAAAAAATGGAAATTAAAGTTTAAAAAATAATAGTAATAATAATAGAATAAAAAGAATTAAAAAATTGAAACCATTAATAAGAAAGTTAAAGAACAACAACAACATCAACAACAAAAAGTGAAAAAATTAAAAAAAATTAAAAAAATAAAAATTAAAAAAAATTTAAAAAAATACTAATAATAATCATTAAAAAATAATAATAATAAATGCAGTCATAGAGCTCGATTAACTTCTCTTCCAGTAGTGGAGCTATGCCCACTGGGCCAGGCTTCTCTTCTTGATAGATGGGAACCAATCACTGTGCCTCAGGTCTTCTTCCCAGACTGTGCGGGTCTCCAATCCTGAGTGCCTAGAGCCTTCTTTTGTGGTTCCTCAAGCCAGGCCCCGCTCACCTGTGATGCTCACCATGATACTGGCTACACGCCGGGTCTGCTGCTCCTGGGAGCCCTGTTATCATGGATGCCTGAGCACACCCTTTCTGTTTGCCTCCCTCAGACCCTAAGTTTGTGGGCTTGGGGCTGAGGAAGCAGGTGAACCAGAACTAGAATGCAGCCAATCTGGGCTCGGCATGTTCTGAGAAGGGCAGACTATTCGCCTGGGATCTCCTTCAGCTCAACAGTGCCTAGTGGTCCTGATCGAACCGTATTCTGACAGTTTACTTCTCCCTATGCCCGCGCAGCTGAAGGGGTTAGAGACTTGATCTCTCCGCGTCAGCCACCATGTTGGATCACTTAGATTTTAAATTGTCACTCACTCATCTTATCAGCTGTTCTATTTTACTCGGCAGCTCACTCGCAGTGAAGAGTCTGCTCTAAGCTTCTCCGCAGGAACCGCAGCGGCGGTGGCGGCGGCGGCAGTGGCGGCCCAGTTGTGGCCTTCAGGACCCCCGGGGAGGGGGTGTGGGCTGGGGGAGGGGAGGCAGCACCTCGGGGGCTCATCCAGGCCAGGTACTGGGCATGGGAGATAGCGGGCGGGGTGGGGGAAAGAAATTGAGATCAAGATTTAGGGAGTGAGCGTGGGAGGAGAGACGGCGGGGGATAAGCAAAGCGAAAAGGTGGAGAGGAGAGGGAGAAGGGGCCGAGGGAGCCGGGAAGCTCAGGGGCTGCAGCCTTACTGCTCGCGCTCAAGTCATGATGGACTCTCTCCACCTTGGCTGGAGTCGTGGCAGATTCACTCCACCTAGGCCCCTTTCTTGACACGGTGCTGAGTCTTTATCGACAGATCTCTTTTAATGATCTTTACTTCTTGTTTTAAGACGCGGCAACATACGCTGAGGGCGCGGCGGCATGGAGCACGGAGCAGCTTACTCGCTTCCCACCGCCATCTTCCATCATCCCCATTTTTGTTTATTTTTGGTATTTAATATGACTTGGTTTCTCCTCTGATTAGATTTTCCTTTAGTGTAATCCCTCCCTCTGCTGATTTTCATCATTGTTTTCATTTCCTCATCTTGGAATATTTTGCTGAGGGTGTTCTTTTGTGCAAGCTTTCTAGTTGTGAATTCTTTTAACTTTTGTGTGTCATGGAAGGTTTTGTTTCATCATCAAATCTAAAGCTTAGTTTTGCTGGATATAGGGTTCTTGGTTGGCTTCCATTTTCTTTCAGAGCTTGGTATATGTTGTTCCATGATCTCCTGGCTTTGAGGGTCTGGGATGAAAAATCTGTTGAGATACAAATTGGTCTCCCCTGATATGTGATCTGATTTCTCTCTGTTGTGACTTTTAAGATTCTATCCTTATTCTATATGCTCAGCATTTTAATTTTAATGTGGCTTGGTGTATATCTGTTGTAATGTTGTACGTTTGGTGTCCTGTAAGTCTCTTGCATTTGGTTTTCCAATTTGTTCTTCATGCTTGGGAAATATTCTGATATTACCTCATTGAAGAGATTGTGCATTTATTTGGATTGAAACTCTGTGCCTTCTTCTATCACAATAACTCTTAGATTTGGTCTTTTGATGTTGTCTCATTATTCTTGGATGTTCTGTTCTTGGTTTCTTACTGTCTTCACCCTGTGATGAACTTTATTTTCCATATTGTACACTTTGTATTCATTATCTGACATTCTTTCTTCCAAGTGATGTAGTCTGTTGATTGTGCTTTCCATTGAGTTTTTTATTTGATTTCTTGTATCCTTTATTCTAAGGATTTCTGACTGTTTTTTTTTTTCAGAGTCTCTCTCTCTTAAAGTAATCTTTTGCTACTTGTATTTTTTTCTTATCTCTTTGTTGGAGTGATAAATTTTTGTCTATAATTGCTCATTCAGTTCATTTTTTAATTCACAGGTAATTTTAATTATGAACTTTCTAAACTCTTCCTCTGATATTTTAGCATCTTTGCTGTCCATGGATTCTGTTATTATAGTATTCTGGTTTGTTTGGGGCATTTTCCTCTCTTATTTTTTCCTCTTGTCTATGTGTCTTTCTTTCTTGCAGTGTGGATCTGAGATATTACAGTTTATTCCCTATATTCTTGTAGTACATTCATATTGCCTGTACCTAACCTTGATTTTGGGCTTCAAGACCCTGCTGGTGTCCCTCAAAGTATGCTACTGCATCTAAAAGTGGTGGTGGCAATAGCTGATGTAAGTTGAGATAATAGTTGAGGTGCCCCAAGATGGGAGTTATGTCTTACACAGATGGCACTGAAGGTGAGAACCCCACACTCCCTTTGAGATGCCTGCTCGGAGATGCAGCTGCTTCTAGACCCTGTCCATTGACAAAAAGGTAGGGGCTACTATGTGGGGAAGGCTATTTTCCAGTTGTGGTGTCATTGTGACCAAAAAAACATTCTCAGATTTTCCAAGCATTTTCAGATTTCAGATTTGGGGGCTAAATATGCTCAAACTGCATAAAGTTTGATGTACATATAGTAAGTCATGTATTCAATTAAATCCCCTTTTGTCTACTTTCTCCATCAAAGATTGAGAGAGGTAGGGTTAACTTTCCAGTTGCAATGTGATTTTGCTAATTCTTCTCATTACTAGTAGGTATTATTTTATGTGTTGGGACTCTATTATTCAATCCATGTGATTCATGGTAGACAAATTATTAAGTATGGTATCATTTATCAATATCAAATAATATTTCAACAGGCCCCAGGTTCATCTTATACTCTCGTTTATCAGATGGGTATAATATCAAATAACGACTTTTTAAAACATTTCGTTCCTCCTACAACTTGCAAAGATTTATTTTAAACATTATTTTGAGCATGTTTTCAAATTTGTACAGATTTCTTTTTCATTTTGTAGCATTAATTGGAACTCCTCTTACATTTCTTGCTTTTGTCAAAAGTCAACCATCTTATTTTTTCCTTTTCCAACACTCTCCTATTATTTTCTTTAATTTTTCTCTTCTTAAATATTCTTTATTTACTCTTATTCTAGTGATTATAATTTATACAATAGATAGGATTCTAAATATCTTGTATTTGTATTTAATATTTGTATGTATATCTTCTCAAGTATATTAAGACTAAAAGTATATGATTATGTTGGAATAACTTTCAGTTTACAGCTAGCAGCTAGCAGCTAGCAGCTAGCAGCTATGAGCAGCTCAGTGTGCTTAAAGAATCTACACTCATTCAGGCCTGATAGGAATGCCTGCAGGATGGGATGCTTTTTTGCTCTAGCGAGACGTTAGTGAAACCACATCCTTAGCACTTGTTGTTAGCATTGCCAAGCTGCCAGACCAGGAAACCAATAGCTAGGAGCTTCGAGTATGAAACTCTTAACTTAGAAACCCACTCCCTTAGGGACAAAGACCCTTCTTGATGATAGCAATATTTAGAGCATCCTCATAGTGTGGTTACATTAGGCATAAGATGATTGGCTTATGGATACTATCTTGCTTATGTATACAATTTATGGGCACACCCCACTCAAACCCTATAAAAATCGCATGCATTCTAAAAATAAACTGAGCTACTGGACAATGACTTGAGGTGGGTATCAAGCCAGTTCTCTCACCAGTTCCTGGAGTCTGTGTGTTGATTCCGTGTCTCTACCCCCCATGACTGAGGTAGCCGAGCAACTAATTGACCACATCAGTGACAAGAACCACAGCACCATTAACTATTTTAAAATGATAAACCATGTCTTATAGGCAGCTTTTGATAGTTTACATACTGTTTGTTCTAGTGAAGTTCATGGAAAATTGGAAATTTAGCATTAGGACATTAGCCAAACGTCAGAATAATTATGTGCTCATAGATATATACATGTTCTTGACCTAATGTATGTTAATTTTCTCTTCTTTCCAGCACTCATTTCAGGTTGTCTTTTTTTTTTGATAGCTTTGTTGTTCACAATTCCTTTAATTTAGGGAGGGTGGGTGCCACATTCCAAGTGGCACCTTCTATTGAGGACTGAAAGGAGAAGTGATGGAACCTTCAAGTTTTCATCACATTTTACAGTGTGCAGATGTTTTCACATTTTATTAGCCAGGCTTCACAAAAGTCCTAGATATTGTTGGAGCTATGCACACATCTTTTGAGTCTTGAGTAAAGAGGTACTGAACTGGCATTGCACCCACTGTGATGCATGTGGACTTACCTCAGTGGGCCAGGTGAGGTGCAGCTCTGGGATTGGGTGTTACCCTATGGGACTGAGATACACCCACCTGTTTGTTGTAATATTACCCTTTCCTTTTTTTGATGGAACATTCCATCAAATATACCTGCCCCCCCCATCGATAAATTGGGCTTCAAAAAGTGCTCTCGCCCTCTCTCCCATCTCCCTCCCCTGATTTTCTCGCCTGCCTTGTGGGAGCTTACATCCAAGGTGGAAAAGCCTTTTTGCACCGCCCATGAAAAAGGTACTTTTTGTGTGTGTTTGCATGATTATTTCATGCTAAACCAAATTTACCCGAGTGACCCTGGTTTAGTAGCCCATGTTGGATGAGGGCTACATAGTTGGATCCTGAACAGGACACCTCAACGTGAATTTGGAGGGTTTGGCTTTGGTTAAGTGCACTTAAAATTTCAGAGTAGTGGGTTGGTTTGTAAAAGAAAAAAGGTTGCAGCTAGAAAGTAAGGGGACAATAATCAGTAACATGGGGCATCCTTCCTCTTTGGAAGAGGCACTCATTTTACAATCCTGTAAACCATAATGAGAGGTAGAGAGAAAGAAATTAGAAGAGCCCAGCTCACAACGTGTTTGGGTTTGCATTTATGTGAAAAAAAAAGAGGCCAAGACAAGGACTTGTTCCAGGTAGTTTATAGGCAGTTGATGTTAGAAACCTGTATTAGAAAATGAGATAGAAAAGCAGTGAAGGCCAATTCCCAGGGTGTGTGGAAGTTGACTCTGCAGGCAACCATCTAGATTCCTACTCTGACCACATGAAGGAAAGCATTCCATAATTTCCTGTCTGAAAAACATTGTGCTTTGACATTTCTGCTCGACCCTATTTCTGCTGGTTATGAGTTCTCAAGAGGTGTTGTTACCCTTGAAATTCCTCAACACATTTGCCTGCAAGCTGGGGACCTTACCACATAAAAACAGTACTAAGAGCAGAAACATGGAGAGAGGTGTGGTGCAGGGTGGAGAAGGGATGCTGTTGGACTGAGCTCAGCTCACATAGAACTGCCCACCACAGCTTCAACCAAAAGTGGATGTGCACAGAGATGTGACAGCACAACAGCACCTACTTCAGCCCACCCCTCACATGATGCAGATCCACTTATGTTCACTTTAAGTCCACTTGGACAGCTTGAGGGAGAGGCCACTTGTAGTTTCTAGAAAACACAACATGGAGAAGTGTAGAACTAGCTGGATCCCATTGTTGATCATGATCACATTTATCTACACGTGTCTTCTGCCATCCTTTCTAGAACTTCCTCATACTTGGCCATTGCTTCAGCTGTACTCTAAGCTGCTTTCTGGTATACTTATCCACACCTTCACTCTGGAGGCATCAGAGGCTTGATTGCAGAGATACACTGAGTTACTTCTGTGAGTTCTCTGCCTATTATATGGCAGTAACCCCAGCCTTCAGGATTACAGGGATGACCAATATTATAACTCCTTTCTCTGCTGCTGTGACACCACTGTGAAAATCCCAAAGTGACTAAGTGGCAGACACACTTAGATTTCATAGAAAATTGCCTGTATGCCCCTGTCTACCTAATCTTCAGGATTCAGGACCTCTAATACATCACATCAGGTCCTAAAGGTGCAGAGGCCTAAAGCATAAATTCTGCAAATGAGTTTATGGAAATGATGCTGAGAGAGGCTGGTATTGCTTGGTTCATGTACCTGAGTATTCCAACTTTGGGGAACTGTTCCTGTAGGTTTAATGGAGGTTTCTGCAAACTTATATAAAGTGTCAGTAGATACTTTGGGCTTTGTAGGTGACAATGGTCTTTGTTTCAATGACTTTGCTCTCAAAGGGAAAAAACAGTCACAGCCAACATAAAAGCATCACTCCATGAGGACCTATATCCCAGTGCAGTGGTCCTCAAAGACAACAGGATAATCATTCAGTTTTTGCATGTCAACATTTTACCACCAAGTTTCTAGCTGACCCAGTCTCCTGGAAGGGCATTACCATACTGAAAGCTCAACATAAGCACCTGCTGCTGCCAGCTCAAGCAATAGAAGTGGCCCTCAGTAGATCTACCTTGGCACCAATCTCGGGCATTGTAGGATCCATTGACAAATTCCAGCCTTCCTGTCCCCTTGACAATTCTCTTGTAAAGCCCATTGAACATACAGTCACCAAAAGACGTTTCAAAAATCAGTATTATGCTTTTCAAATGTATGTAAATGCAATAGACTCTAATAAACTTGAGATCTAAGGTGCATGAGCATGACTTTAAAGTCAGAGAAAGTAGTACATGTACTTCCTCTTTAATATCTCTCCAAATTTCCCACTTTCCCCCCTTCTCCCTCCCTCCTCAACATATTGAGGAACCTTCCATAGCAGCAGTCTTCTTGCAGTCTTAAATGGTATCCCAAGGGAAATAACTGGGAAATAAATATCAACTGACATTTCATTTATTTCTGAATAATAGAATGGTTCCCTTCCATTATACATTAGTTCTGACATCCAAGGAAATAAAAGTAAATTACATATGTATACATACATGTTCTTAAGTAAATGTCTGTAAACTAAAATTTTATTTTTCAGCTTATGAAAAATTAACTCACATTTTGTTAATGTTCCTTCAATTAAAAGGTAACAAGATGATAATTCTATTGTGTGTTTGTTGCCACAATAAAAATACATTAAAAGGCAATTATAGTGCAAAGAATAAATAAGATATGGTCCCCTTTAACGATTAATAATTTTAAAAGAAGATATTGATAATTTGGGCTGTTTTATAAACTGGCAGGTGTACATTGTATATAAATATGGATATGTATTCCTTTCTGTTTAATAAAATGTGTAATATAGAGAACTGTATTATAAAGATAGAGGAAAAATTCTACCAAAAATAGAAAAAAATTAATTGACCTTGATATCTACATAATAACCTGGTAAAACAATGTTATAAGATGCATTAGTCAAATTTTATAAAAATAAATAATATTATTTAAAGAAAATATAAACATCAACAGCCATGTCCCTAGACTGACATTGCAGCAGTATGGCAAGGTATTCAGTGGTGACTAAATGATGTTCCAAAACACCACAGTAGCAGGGGTCTACATCTGGCAATTTCTTAGATCTCATCATTCCTATATTTCCTTCTGAAAAGGGGAGCCAGACACATTGTGATGTCCTGAATTGGATTCCAGAACAATAAAATAATATTTGTAAAAAAAAATATATGGTGTAATCTGAAGCAACTGTGCAGTTTGATCAACAAGGATGTTTCAAGGTTCATTTCTGATCTTTGGTGAAGCTTGGAATATAAAAAGTTAACATTAAAGGAATCTGGGCAAAGGTCACATGTGGAAAATTTCACACTGTCTTTGCAGCTTTTCTGTAAATATAAAATTATTTAAATATTAAAAGCTTATTTAAAATGTAAGAGAGACTTAAGGATGTGCCTGTGCACACACACACACACACACACACACACACAAACACAATCAAACAAACAAATAACCCACAAACCTGAGCAGCAGTGATGTTCTGATAACAAGAGAGGGGAACATACATGGATCATTTCAAAAGCCTCCCATGGAAAGAAGAGGATGAAGTGACTGGGAAGGTGCATGCGGGGTCTTCTGTGCTGGTCACATTCTAATTCTTGACCTGGACTGGTGCCTGCACATGTGCCTTATTTTGATACCAACTCAATGAACTGTACTTTTTGTTACATTTTCCTTTAATAAAAGAGAAGTTTTAAAGACACATTCATAGTACTGGTAAATAGTTCTCTACTACAAGTAAAGAATTAAGGGAGAAAAGTGAAATAAATTCAGTGTGCAAATGTTGGGGAGATCTTGTGTAGATCTCCAAGTTATTAAACCATAAGCATAACATTTTCAGAGCTGAAAGAACATTGGAAAAGGTCACAATATGCCCTGACAAGTTCTTCATGGAGGCACCTCTGCAGGTGCTCCTGTAGTGGGAGGGGCAAAACCTGACATCTGTGTCTTAGCAAAGCTCTCAGGAGATTCTGATGCAGCCAGATTATATACCACTGAGACATGCAAGGAGATGAAGTGAATATTCAGAGGCAGAATGTTCCAGAAATAGCACAAGAGCCTCATCCCCAGACCCTGGCCCTTAATTCCACCTGCAGCCCAAGGGTTCCAGTTAAGATCCCTAAACCTTTACAATTCCACTGTAGAATAGATAAGTGTAAGTTCTATCACCCTCAGTTACCTTATCCAAGACATAATTTTTTATCATCATGGATTTTTTTTTACTCCAGAAGAAGCACTGATTTTCCAGAATAATTCAAGTTTCATACTTCTAATACAACATTTACACATTTTATTTATTTAATGGCAGAACATATAGATTCATAGACTATTAAAACTGGAGGGCTACTAACCTGCGTACTAATTTTGTGCATAGAGACCTAATGCCAGAGATAATGGAAAGTTGTTATGAGTTTCTAGAGACAAGTTTTCTTTTTTCAGGTCAATAAATTAGCCTGAATTCTTCATAATACTTACATTCTGATGAGATAAATTAATACAATATGAAATAGCATTAGATTTTGGTTTTTGTTCTTTGATGCATGATTCATTTTGTTGGTTTTTTATTTTCTGTTGAAAATAATTGTTCCTGATCAACAGTAAGATGGAACTGAACAAAAGACAAAAAATTATTAGATACTTAAAGTAAATTAGGATGCTTTTTAAATGTTAAAATAATTAGCAGTAAATAAAAGTGAAATTTAAGAATTTCTTTTAAGGTATAACATTCTTAGGTAGGCAATTATGAGAAAGATAAATATCAGAATATTTAAAGCCGCATGATTCCTCCATAAGCCCCAAGGTGAGAGATCCATATCCTGCATTAACAAGAATTCTTCACTAGAACATCTGAAATTAAGCAGAAAATATAACTTTATTCCTGGCATATATGAAATTTTGGTCAATTTATTTGCTTTCCTTAAAGAACCCTATGGACTAACAATATTTTCAAAATTATTTCTTCACATACAATAGCTATCAGTCATTGAATGCAGACATGTTATTTGATACTATGCTAAGCCACTTGCATATGATATCTTATTTAATCCATAAAATGATCCAAAGAGGTATAGATATCATATTCATTTAAGAGGAGGGGAAGTACACTTAATGGGCTCAGCCAAGTTTACAGTCACAGCCCAAGGGACTTGCTGAATCTCATTGCAGAAAAAGGAAATCCTTATGACACTGGACACCAACTTACATTACATAGCCAGGACAGTTATTGTCATTTGTTATATTGAGTGTTGGACAGAAGTTTCTTCCCCAAAACTCATTATGCTGCAAAGCCTATGTAACACAAAAAGCAAGGCATGATGGTTTTAAATTTCAAAAACTTTTCGAAGAATTGTCACAATTGAATCCTCAAGTTTAGTCTTTATAGTAACTTTTGATTTGTTCTTTTTAGATATACATGACAGTAGAGTGCATTTTGGCATATTATACATACACAGAGTACAGCTTATGCTAATTAGGAGCCTGTTCTTATGGTTGTACATGTTCAGAGTTACCTTGGTCATATATTCAAATACAAAGCTAGGAAAGTTATGTCCAATTAATTCTATTGTCCTTTCTATTACCATCTTCTGTCTCTCCTCTTCATTTCCATTTGTCTATTCCAATAGACTTCTATTCTTCACCCCTATTATCCCTAATAGTGGCTTGGTATCTGCATATTGAACAGAACATTTGGCCTCTGCTTTTCTGGGGTTAGTTTATTAAACTTACTATGATATTTAAAGACAAATCAAGTTTCATTTTGCAGTCTGTCACAACAAAGTGACTGAAGTTGTTAATCAAGAAGTCCAGGGTTGGGATGTTGTTTCCAATTAGCCAAGAAGGAAGAACTCTTGCTAGATAACCTCATAGCCCCTCCCTCATGCTCTCTCTGTGTAATCCTACAACCTTATAATTCTAATGATACATTGTTGTTCATTAAATACTGAAGACTTGTTGTAATGACATTTCCTGTTCTTTTCATTAAAACCACTTATAATGATAGGTAATAGAATCTTGGTTACACTGTATTAAGGCACCATTTTTTTAGTTGAGTAGCTTGCTAAACAGGGTTGAGTGTTACATAGCCTTTGTTTCTCTTATAATTTCCCTTTCAACATGATCTATGTACTCTAGTCTCCCATCTTCTCATTTCCTTATTGAATAGAAACAATGTTTTGCATCAGTCAATCTTTCTGCTTTACTATGAGATTTATTCTCCCCACCCTTTCTTACCCTCAAACAACAGGATGACAGAAGGAAAACCCCAGATGACTTCCTGACCTTGTGCTAATGAAGGCTATTAGAGATTCCCCATCTATTTCTCCTGAAAGGAAATACTTGGGTGTGAGATGGTCCTAAGTCATACCAGGGAAAGTAAAATGTGTAGGTTTTCTTTTCTCTGTTCCCATCTTGGAGACACACTCATAAGGGCAGAAAGGACAGCTTACCATAAAGCCATAATAAGGAATGCTGAATAAGTGAACCCATGAGAATTGAGGTGTCCTGATTCCAAAATACAATGACAGACCCAAAAGAATCTACACAGAGAAAAAGTATAAATTAGAACAGTCCAAGGATTTCAAGAAGAATTGTAAGAAGATGCTTTCCAAGAACTCTACAATCTTCTAAACATTTCTGCTAGAAACAACTCTTGAAATTTTTGCACTTATTCTACACATTAACCTTCCTTTGCATGTTCAAACCTCTGCATGGCTAAGGCCGTTTACTATTTTAAGTTAAGGAAAATATACTATAAACTATGTTGTATATTTCACTTATTTGGAAGACCCTTAATGGTCAATTCATTGTCCTCAACTTTCTCTGCAACTGTATATAATGGAAGATTAAAAAGTATACTTGTCTCTTGGTTTCTAGAGAGCCCAGGCTCAGAATCCATGCATACAGATACCCAAACCTATAGATGCTCAAGTCCCTTTATTTTTAAATAGCATAATGCTTGCATGTAATCCCAAGTAAATTGTTTATATTTTAAATATATGTATC
The DNA here is from genome assembly GCF_052094955.1 of Ictidomys tridecemlineatus. Taxonomy (NCBI): domain Eukaryota; kingdom Metazoa; phylum Chordata; class Mammalia; order Rodentia; family Sciuridae; genus Ictidomys; species Ictidomys tridecemlineatus. The sequence continues at coordinate 70,088,703 of NC_135485.1, forward strand.
CTTTATATTTTAAATCACCTCCACATTTATCATATTGTGTAATAGCATAAAAATGCTATGTGTGTAGTTTTTACCATGTATGTATAACCATATATACTAAGTAGTTTAGGGAATAGTGAATAAAAATAGAAAATTTGTACATATTTAGTACACACACAATTCTTTTTCGTGAGTTTTCTGTTTGTAGTTGATTACATCTTAGAATGCAGAATGCAAGTATTTATGGGCCTTACTGTGCTCACTATTCTAATTATATCCCTACCATGTGTTGCCCCTAAAAATCCTGAAAATCTAGGAACATATGAAGAATATTCCTGAGCATCACATACCCCTCTCTACTCCCATACATTAATAAGTATTGTTATTTACAGTCTTTGCATTTTATATTCATGATGTTAATATTAAATTGGGCTTCAGAATTGCAGGCTTCAGGTTTTTCAAAGGCTAGAATTGATAAACTAAATAATGCAGTGTAGTGCAACAGAAAATATGGTAAATCCCTCTATTTAATGCTAGAAAAAGCAGTATAACAATGCTGACTCAGGAAGGAATGTTGAAGATGAATGAGAGGAAAGGCTGAGTTCCACCTCACTCTTGTCCTAACTGGGTGAGGTGTGCAGGGATATGCACACCAATGAGAGTGTTGGTGTGCCTGCAAACATCAGACTTAACCTAAAAGTGTCTGATGAATAATATGGCCTCTCTGAATAACATGTGATTTTATGACTGGCTTTTAAAATTCTACATGGAGACTTTTAAATAAAAAATCAAATTATCAATAAATCAAACAAAACATCTTTTTTAATTGAAGTACATTTCCTTTACAGTAGATAAAATATAAATAAGACTTATCACTTCTCAATGATATTCATTGGTAGTTGCCAAATTCAGAAACAGAGAACGAAACTTTGGCAAGAGTATGTACTAAGCCATGCTTGAATGATTATGCCAAAATGAACCCTAATATTATAAATAATTATAACTTAATAATAAGCAGTTTTTAATAGAGAGGATGTGCTTCATAAGTATCATTGGAAGACATCTCCTCCTACTATAATTTGAGCATGTCTCTATAGCTGATGTTGTAGTAGATGGAATGTGGACATTTAAACTGTTTATCTGTTGATTCATTTATGTTTGTGCTAATTTTGAAAGCGTAAATGATTAAGACTTAGTAATATATATTTTTATTTTAAAAAGATGAAAGAAAAATATATTGATATAAGAGATTCTCAGGAACCAGAACAATGGATCCTGAGAATCTCTTACATGGACTTTAGAGTTTCCAATAATTTTAAAACATTTTTAACATGCAAGAGCATGGGAACTAGACCATTGTTACACTTCTCATGGAGCTTCACTTTCACCTTGGGGAGTAGTGAATCCAACCAAACCACCTTTGGTGCTTACACAGCCGGCAGTTCTCTAAAACCAGGCTGAAAGGCAGGCAGAGAGCTATTTGTTTGTGAGGGAGTCAGCTAATTTTTCTGTTTTTTGAAGTTCTAATTTATCAAGGTTTCATAATATGTCAACAAAATGTCTTTATTAAAAGACATTAGTAAGAACATGGTGCCTAAATTAAGTAAGTACATTAGAAACCAGCAAAATAGAAAAGATAAGAGTAGGGAGGAAAGTGTTTTCTTCTCTAATGTAAAGGATATTTCAGTCTGTGGCCTCCTGAAAGTATGAGTCCTACCCACCAAATCCTCAAATCTGTGTTTACATGACAGGAAGTGCAGAAGAAACAGGGCAAAAATACATCCCAGAGAAGCACAGTACACACTCACCATCATAAATGTAAAATAGAAGTTCATGATACGGATTACTGTACTTCCATCAGTGTGTCCTGCTACTATGGTCAGGGTCATGGAAATGGATGAAAAAGCCAATGCCAGGAGGGTTAAGAACATGATGAAGAAAGCCTCTACTCCTTGCTTGGATCCTTAAAAAAAGAAGGGATTAGTCCAGTGTAGCTCCCTGTGTATTAGGGAATATTTATTGTGCCAATATCAGTATAACATTGAGAAAACAGTACTAACAGGACAAAAAAGTCACCCACTATTCCAACACCATCCATTTCATTGCTTCCATCACATAATTGAGAGGGTGTATTATCAGATTTAAGTCCTTATAGACAAATTGCTGTTGGGTTCTATGGTTCAGAATAGGGCTGTTAAGTTTCTTAAACTATTTTATAATTATCATGAGTTAATATTCTGTGTCACATGATCTGAGGATTTGGGAACACCTACAAAAACACTGATGAGGAAACTAGGGCTCTAGATCCTGTGCTTAATTCTTATGCCATACATATTATTTGTAAAACAGAAGGTTGTAAACGCCATCATTATTTCAAATTCTATACTTTGTTGTCAAAGAAATTTCTGGTGTGTGTGAATGTGTGTGTGTGTGGAGGGAGTGGGTATTTATCTGTAAAACATATATAAATGATAATTCAATAAGTCTGGGGTGAAGCCAGAGAATAATGCACAAATGATATTGTCTACTTCATCAAACAAGTAATTTCATTAGATCCATAAACCCCCAAGTTACCATCTTCCTCTCATTTGAAAAGTGAACAGGGAGAGAATATATGTGTATAAAGGCTTTTGTCCCTCTCTAAATGTATCTACACATACTATAGATGTTACTGCCTATCTATATTTCATATTGATATTGAGATACATGTAGAGAGAGAAAAACAGTGGAAAAAGACAATAAATATTCCAGCTCCTCTAGTACAGTTTCAAATAGTTTTAAAAAGTCAGCCTATGTTTTTGTAAGACACACAGCATCTGTATTGTTTAAATAGTGGTAACAGGTAAATTATAGTTTTATAAGTAGTTTTTAAAGTTCATTTAGAAAAAGTCTAGAAAAGAATGTGCATATAACTAGCTGTTTTAGAGAATATACAGTAGAGATGTGCTTTCTCCCTTATAGCTTGTTTTACAGTTTGGGGAACCCAAAACATGTTTGCCAAGCAAAGTTAACTTCTCCACATATCCAAGAGTAAAGACACCTCCTCTTTGTCTTGTTACTTACCGACCATGAAGTATAGTGTACAAATAAATAAAAATCTTGTCAAGAACATCACGAGTAGTAAATCAGACAAAAGACTTCCAAAGAAATAAGATGACACTCTATAATACACATTGGTGGACTCATGTCTATAGAATACAAATATATACCAACATGCCAGGTTAGTTTACAAAGGCAGAGCCCAGAGGAGAGGCTGCTGTGCAGACTCCTGGTGCTACCAGGTCTAACCCTGCAGCTGCCCACAAGCCCTGGGCTGATTTCCCAGGCCCTTCCCCTCTCAGCTCCCATGGGGCATCAGCACCTCTCCTGCTGCTGCCCACTCTGGCCCCATATTACCCTTCTAGCAATGCAGAATCTGCATCTCCTCACTCTCCTCAGAGACTCTGCTTTCCCTCTGAGGCTGGCTCCGTGGGAAGAAAGGACTAATCTCAGTGGTACAAGGGACTATCTTCTCCTCACTTTGCAATGTGAAGGTGGTGTACTTACCCTCCAAGTCTCCAAAGTAGCTGAAGATCCCCCAAACTCTTTTCAATTCCATTCTCATGTTAAAACATGAAAATGATTTCCTTCTTTAGTGATCATGCTTTCCAACAATACATCCTTGTCAGATACCAAATCTTAATCTTTGCTCTTCCAAACACCTCTTTTTCCAAATTCCAAACCATTTCATCCGTGTCTTAATTCCTTTCCTTTCTGGTGATTCCTGTACTGGCATGTGGGCATGGGTAAGTCTCTTTCATGTTTGAACAATACAAGGAATAAAACCATCCTGCTCTTTCCTGTAAGGCTGCCCTCTGGCTCTCTCCACTCTGTGACCCACTCAGGGCTGTGCTTGCCTACATACTTTGTCATCTTCATAAGTCATCTCCAATTTGCTGCTTAACACAACACTTAAATGTCTACCAAATCTCCTGAATTTTTCTTGAGAGGATCCTTATGACATATTACTTTCTAAAAACAAAAGACACATCTTTCTCTCTTTACTCCTCTCTTTCTCTGCAGAATTGGGATTAGTCGACCACACCTCAACCCTGACATTTCTTTTTCCTGGGTAGCAGCCCTCACATGTTCTTGATTTTCCACTCCATTTAAGACTGCTTTTCTCAGTTAATATTGGTAATCCTTGTATATACTTCAAAAGCTTGTGTTGTTCATGATAAGTAAATACAATTTCAATTTCGATTTTAATAATAAGGAATGGGATAGTAATGAAAAGGAAAGAAAATTTCCAGTAATCCCCATTTTCAAATCTCTGGCCCAGTACAGGATGGAAATAGTTTGCCCACCAGCCAGCAGTGCCCTTTCCCTGAATAGAGGCCAACTCACACAAAATGCTTCTTCTGGAGCACAACGTGCTGCACTGTCCATTTGCTGAAGCCACACTGGTAGGACATTAGGTAGAAGAGCATCAGTGCTCTGTCAGGAAAGAATGGGAACAAAAGCAGTTCAGTCAAGTCACACTGTTAGGTTGGTTTCCCACAGAACTCCTTCCAGAGTAGAACTTTTCTGGTTTAAACAGACAGGAAAGCATCACCTCATCAGGTCTCTCCCTGTGTGTCCTCAGTGGTGCCCTAGTTACTCCAAGGTTTTGGTGAGGATGTGAAAAAATTGGAGCTCTGTGTGCTGTTGGTAAGAATGAAAAATTCAGTAGAAAAGATTTTGGCAGGTCTTCAAAAAATTTTTAAAATTACCAAATAATCCAGCAATTCTACTGCTGGGTATCTGCCCAAGACACAGTTGAAAGAAGGATTCATGCAGGTGTGTGTATACCTATAGCAACATCATTCCAATAGCCAAAAGGTGTAAGCAAGCCAGATTTTCAGCAATGGATGAATGGATAAATAAAATGTAGTTTTTACATATATACAATTTTGCCTTAAAAGGGAATGAAATTAGAACATCTGCAACAATTTAGAAGAAAATTGAGGACTTTATGCTCAGGAAAATAAGGCAGTAATAAAAAAGAGAAGTACTGCATGACTTCACATTGGTGAGATTTCAAGAATGGGAACATTCAGAACAAGAAAGTTGAAGATGTGGCAATGATGGGTGTGGGTAGTTACTCTAAGGTGGGTTGAAGATTCCACCTGAGAAGATAAAGAAATGGTTGGGAGTTGGATGGTGTTGACCAGTGACAACATGCATGTATTTGATGATACTAATTCTGCACTCTAAAGTGGTTAGAATGTGCATGTAATGTGTGTAATTTACCACCATACACATATATAAATTTTGAAACTGAAAATTAACTCTTCCATTCATTTTCAATCCATTAACTAATCTTACCCCATAATAAAACAGAAATGTTTACTCTGTATTGTCATAAATTTGAAATCTTAATGGATGTTCATGGGCTTAAACAAAGTGATGGCATTTTCACAAAGTGAGATCCAAATTTACTTACCTATTTTGGATTTCAGAACAAGCATCCCTCAGCAAAATGAACATGACACCTGTAACCAGTCCGTCAACAAATGAGGAAATTATCTATTCAAAAAGAAAAGTGAAAAATGAGAGGAAAGAGTTTCAATTACAAGTAAGGATTTATTACCTAATGAAATCTCTCCACTGAAATATACATATTAAAGAGATTGACCATAGTCACTGAGGAATTATCAAACAGTGATTGTTATTAGACACTTTATAAGTTAAATTGAAAATGTAAGGATTCTGTTTTTTGAGTACTGACAGGACAAGGGAGCAGATGACCAGACAAGCTAAAATTCTTCCCAGTGTCCACCAGGCACTGTCCACAAATGTCACATAGGTTAACAGCATGAGAAAGTAATTTGAGGAAGATGTTTTGGGAACAATATAAGACTTTTGACTTGAACTGAATTCTCATGTTTCATGCCAGTGAATGTGAACAGTTTAATATTTCAAGGAGTCCAAATTAAAACTGGATGACTTCACTATAATTGTTAGAAATAAATGAAATTTCAGGGATGGGTATGTAGCTAAGCTACAGAATGCTTGCCTAGCATTTGCCAGACTCAAGATTTGATCCCAATCACTGCAAAATGAAGAGATAAGTAAAATTTTAATGCCACTCAAAAATTTTATCAATGGAATTTTGAATGATAAGTAAGTAGTGATATGCACCTATTCAAACTGTTCTGAATTTCCACCTGAACAGGAAAAGTACATTGTCACAGTCACCAAAGCACATTACCACCTGGGGGCATCCAAGTGCTTCAGTGATTATTTTTTCTGACGTGGCTCATTTTTCAATACCAACCGTTGAGACCTTCAGTTAACATGGCATACCTGACCTGCCAATTCTTTGCCTTTATTTACCATCTTCATCTATTCAGTCTGTGTGAATGTCTCCCAGAGAAAATGGACCAACTTTACATTTGCTCTTAGAATAAAAATATCTTAAGGTTGCTTCAGAGGGCATAAGGCCCAGGGCTATATTGGAGTACATGTGAGGCATTATTCTTATACATGGGTTAACTATAATAGTACAGAAGATGGGAAAGTAAAGAAAATAAAACACCCATCCAGTTATCTTGGAAATGTAAAAGTTTTTTAAAAAATCTCAATATTACAACAATGTCAAGCCATGAACTAATTTGTAATGGACAATTGGCAAAATGGCCGCCATGGTGCAAAGAAAAGAACCATGATCTGTAAAGAATAATTTGTAAGAATGAGATTCTGGAGAGAAGATCATTGTAATGTTTCACATATGATATATGCCTAAAGTTCTTTGCTAATAAGACAAATATTAGGGGTAGGTTTGGGAATCCATTCCACTGTCATATTTCCAAAACCCTCAGAATCTGCTCTTTCTTTCAACTAATCAATATTCTAAAATTAATGCTGATGGCTCTACAAGGTTCACATGTGTTGTTTATTCTTGCATGAAGTAAAAGAAAGCCAGCCATTGAGCAAACTGAATATTTCCAAACAGAGTAAATGACACTATCTATGAGATTTGTGCATCTGTCTTCTGGTCTCTGTTCAAAACAGGTAAAATAAAGAAATTAACCAACTACATTATTCTGCTGTTGTTCAGATGTATTCAAATAACATTTATCATGGTGTGTTCTAAGGGATGTTTGTAGCTTGTACTATAACAAATTAATAATTAAATGCATAGTCAAATGTTTAATATGCAAGTAGAAACAATGAAGCTTAGAGATATTAGTGATAATGTTGTCCAAGTAGATATAAATGAACAAAACACCTCACTTTTCAAGTAATCCATTCATTGCTATATCTTCCAACATATCATCTGGTTGAATGTCAAGTCGAAATCATGGCAATAAATAAAATGCAATAAGGCAATAAGTAAAGGATTATCAGCAGGAATTTATTAAAACTTTTAATAACTCCATTTACAAAAACTTAGAAAAATGAAAATTATACAAGATTAGAACCCTATGTCAGAGCCAGACTCAGTGGCACATGCCTGTAATCCCAGCAACTTGGAAGGCTGAGGCAGGAGGATTGCAAGTTCAAAGCCAGCCTCAGCAATTTAGCAAGGCCCTTCCAAGTTACCAAGATCCAGGCTCAAAATAAAATATAAAAGGTCTAGGGATGTGTCTCAGTGGTAAAGCCTCCTGGGTTAAATTCACAATACCTTAAAAAAAAAAAACAACTTACACCAAGATCAGAAAACTATGGCTCACAGACCAAAACCAGTCACTAATTTGGTTAAGCCCACAAGCTAAGAATGCTTTACCAATTTTTTAATACCTGGAGGGTAAAAGGTCAAGAATAATATTTCTTCCAATATGAAATTTAAAATTCAGTCTCCATGAATAAAGTTTTAGTGTTCATTTGCTCGCATATTAGCTGTGGCTGCTTTTATAATGAAGTGCAGAGTTGATCTTGTGAGAAAAACACCATGTGTGGCTCTGAAAGCATAAAATATTTATCTTCTGAGCCTTTACCTAAAAGGGTTTGCCTGCTCCTGAGCTAACATTTCAACATTTAAAATCCTGAACAAGAGTTGTTCCACTGAGCTCAGGGATCTACAAGGTTCTTCCCTTGCTATAGAGACTACTGCTTCTCTGAACATGCTGGAATTGCTTTTGGAGAACCAAGTTCAATGATGAGACAAGTAGGTTGAATGTGCTACCTGGAGGCTCTGGGCCTGCTGTTTGACTCTGAAGGGAGCCTAGGCTCAAAACACACATACTCTGATGTAAAAACATCTGTGTTCTAATAACATCTTGCCCAGAAATACTGTATGTTTCTTAGATAAGACACTTAAACATCAGTTTTAGAGACAAGTAAGAAAAGCCTAATGAACAAATCATTGTGAAGAATCAAATTATTATAGCATCTTCCTGTTGAACAATGGGCTACCAAAATTAATGCATCTAATTAAACTAACGTTCTTTCAAATGATGTCAAATCTATTATCTAAGAATAATATATTTTCTTTGGACAACAGGACACTAAAGCACTTGAGAGAAATGCCAAATCACATGGACTAAAGAAATCTGAAGCAATAAACATCATCACTGTAATGGGGATGCAGATTCTCATGTACACATAGAAAGCAAAAACACTTAAATATTAAAACTGTGCCACTCATGCTGAGAATTCAGTTCACTAAAGCCTGCAATATGTCATATCTTAATACTCCACAGAAATACAATGATTGACCATAAAAATAATAAACCAAAATAACCAGCTGAATTGAATTCCCTACAAATATTGGACAAATGAACTAAGAGAACCAGTGTTTTGTGTGAAATAGGGGTTAACACTAACTAAAAAAAAATAGGCTGAAGATGTAGCCCAATGGCCTAGTGTGTGTGAAGTTCTGGGTTCAATCCCCAGTATTGCAAACAAAACAAAACAAAGCAAAATACAAAATTTGAGGATGATGACAACTACCACAGAGTTGATCAAAAGGAAAATAGAATATCATTGCATCATATTTAAGAGAGTTAAAAACCAATGTAAATATCTGTTCAAGTATGGTTACTTTCTGTGCATAAAGTGCACATTCTTTGGTTATGTATTGTTTTGCCAATGTTAGAATCAATCAATGAGCAGGGTCAATTATAAGGAAGAGCATTCTTCCTACAGTCTCTTCTCTCAGACAGTGGACAGAACAAACTACCATCAGGAAGAAAAAAAAAATGACACTAGATTGCTTCAACACCTGATTTCAATGGCAAATCAATCGTCTTCTCCCCACCTCTAGCACTCTCTCTCCTTCATTCACCTTTTCACTCCTTAAACCTTCTGCATAGTTCATTCTACCATCTCACATGCTCTGTATTTTCTTTATTCAGCTATCATTTCACTTCCTTCATAAGGAAATAAGATGCACACAAGCAGAATTTTTATTTTTAACCCATTTATTAACTACTGTAGTAGAGTCTTCAAATGCAACACATGATATTGGAATGTATCTTTGGAATGAATAAATAAATGATAATGAACAACTACTAGAAAATGACACAATTGTTGATATTTTCTTGTCCAAACACTTTATAAAAATAAAATTTTGACTAACATTATCCATTAGAATTTGATATATTGCAAACATTTTTGAGTTATGCAGTCCAGGAAGCCACTTAAATTATTTATATGCATAGGAACTTCATTGTTTTTTACCACTGTGACAATACAATTAAGAGAACTAAGAAAGATGATGTTATGATTTGGATATGAAGTATCCACAAAAGCTCCTATGATAATGCAGAAATATTCAGAGGTGAAATGATTAAGTTGTGAGAGCTGCAACCTAATTATTCAATACCAGCTGGAATGGACTGACTGGGTTTTAGCTGTAGGTAGGTGGGGTGTGGCTAGAGGAGATGAGTCACTGGGGGCAAAGCAGGGGTGACCTGAAAGCATTGTTCTTCCTGTGGTCCCTTCTCCATCTCTTTCTGCTTCTGAACCCCACTATGAGCTGGGCAGCTTTTTGTATTGGGCCCTTCCTCCATGATGCACTGTCTCACTGTGGGCCAAGAGCAATGCAGTCACTTCTCTATGAATTGAAACTTCTGAAACCATGAGCCCCAAATAAATTTTTCTTCCTCTAAGTTGTTCTTGTCAGGTATGTGGGTCATTGCTATGAAAACAAACTAAAACAAGAGATAAGCTTTATGTTGGCTCACAGAGTCATATTTCAGTTCATAGTCTGATGGCTGAGTTTTTTTTTTTTTCTTTCGGGGGGAATAAGGTGAGGCAGAACATCATAGCATGTGGATATGGAGGAGGAAAGCTGTTCACCTCATAGCAGCCAGGAAACAGAGCAAGGAAGGGCTCAGGGACAAGATACATCCTTCCAAGGCATGCAACAGTGACCTACTTCCTCCCACTAGGCCCTGAGTGGTATAGTTTACATCATCTCCCAATAATGTCATCAAATTGTAAATTCATCAATACATTAATCTTTTGATGATGTCAAATGATATAGCCACTTTCAAAGAGCCCCACGTCTCAACATTGCTCCATAGAGATCAGCCTTCAACCATGAACCTTTGGGGGACAATTCATATCCAAGACAATACACTAAATTGATTGGCTGTTTCCAAATTCTAACTGAGTGGGAATGACAAATAAATGGAAGGGTGAGTAGAAGATAAAAGAATCCTGCATAAGTCCATATTAGAAAAAAATTGCTCCCACATTGGTATTTCATAGCATAATTGGGAAAACATGTCACTTACCAAAGGTGCCCAGTACTGGGGATTACCCATAAAATTTTGGAATGAACGCCTGATGAGGCCAATGAGCTGATGATGGCTGAAGGAAGTGACATAGGGAATCTCCTTCCTGATTAAGCATATTTTCTTCTCATCCTTTGAGCGTTCTTCCAATTCAGTTTTTGTGTTATTGTAAAAAGCGGACTTGGAAAAATGAATAGATAATTCTTTTATCTCTGAATCATCTGTAACTGAATGCATTTTAGTCTTGTAAGCTTCGGAATAAAAGTGGATAATAGGCCACAAATTACTAACTCAGTATCAACAGATTACTACTGATTTCACAAGTTTTTCTGAGACCTCTTATTTGTGTAACAACTCCCGCAAAAAGCTTTTGTACTCAAGCTTTAGAATTAAAGCTTGAGTACAAAAAATAATTCAGATATTCATTCATAAATTCAATAAAAATCCACACAGCACTCACTTTCAACAAAGTCTATATGTTTATTACAATAACATGTAAATTCACAAAGCCATGTTTTAATAAGTCACCACATTGCTAAAACTCAGCCAAATTAATTGGGAAGAATTATGTTAATTTGAAAGGTTTACATACCTTCATAATTTTCTGAATCCCTTTTTATTACACCATCAGTAATATCCAGGAACAATTCTGCAGGATTATTATAGAATTTACAGGGAAAATCTACAAAATAAGACACCCAAAGAACTCAAGCTGGTAGTCTTGGAAAGTAAAGAAGACTCACATGCAGAGAACATTGGATATGAGGGTAGGGAAGACAGACTGAACAACTTTTTCCTCATCTTTCTGCTCTTTTCTGCCCTCACTAATTTATTCTTTCCTCTTCTTTATTCAATCACACAACATTTAGACAACTATCTGTGTCCCAGGCAAAACAACAACAACAACAACAACAACAATAACAACAACAAAACAACATTCCAAACAATTTTTGGACTTTTCAGAACATTTTACATTATTCTTTTTCTCTCATGAGTCTTCAGAACCCAAGCAGCTATCAGTATGTTCTGTTGCTTATCAGTACTTCTTCAAAAATGTAAATGTAGCTTCCAAAAAAGATATTAAATTTCTGGGAGCACTGTGCTCTCTGAATTCACCTAGAGAATGCTGGAATGTCAGCAGGCGGTCAGCAGATTGCTTTGCAACCTACTAAATTCAGAGATTCAAATGGACACCTCCCAAGCTGCCACAATTGCAAATAGACAACAAATCTCCAGAGCAGCATTATCAAGAGAATGTGACCAGCACAGCACACGTGACATCTTACCTCAACTTTCTGTGACAGAAGCATCTTAACTTGGTCTGACCTCTGATTATTTTTATTCCTTCTATTTAGTTTTACATGACAGTAGAATGCATTTTGACACATCAAATACATGGAGTATACCTTCTCATTCTTCTGGTTGTACATGATGTAGAGTTGTATCAGGCATGTAATCAGATATGTAAATAGGGCTAATGCCCAATTCATTCTATTATCCTTCATACCCCAGTACCCCCTCCCTTTCTTCACTCCCCTCCAATCCAAAATATCTCTATTCTTCCTAAGCACCTAATTCCTTATTGTGAATTAGTATCTGCATATCAGAGAAAATATCTGGTCTTTGCTTCTTTGAGTTTGAGTTATTTGGCTTAGCATTTATTCCATTTACTGGAAAATGCCATAATTTCATTCTTCTCTAAGGCCAAATAATACCCCACTGTGTATATATACAACATTTTCTTTATCCACCAAGCTGTTGAAGGGCATCTAGGTTGGTTTAGCTACTGCAAATGGAGCTGCTACAAACATTGATGTGGCTGTGTCACTGTAATAGGCTCATTTTTAAGTCCTTTGGGTATAAGTCAAGAAGTAGGATAACTGCATCAAATGGTGGTTTCATTCCAAGTTTTCTAAGGAATCTCCATACTGTTTTCCAGCACGATGCACCAATTTGTAGTTCCACCAGCAAAATATGAGTGTACCTTTTCCCCCACATCCTCACCAATATTTATTCTTGTTGGTGTTCTTGAAAATTGCCATTTTGACTGATATGAGATAAAATCATAGGGCAGCTTTGATTTGCATTTCTCCAATTGCTAGAGATGTTGAACATTTTTTTTCATATATTTATTGACTGATTGTGTTTCTTCTTCTGTAAAGTGTCTATTTAGTTCCTATGCCCATTTATTGATTAGGTTTTTTGTGTTTTGGTGTTTAAGATTTTTGAGTTCTTTATATATCCTGAAGTTTAATTGCTCTGAGTTGCATGTGGTAAAGATTTTTTCCCATTCTTTAGGGTCTCTCTTCACATTATTCATTCTTTCCTTTACTGTGAAGAAGCTTTTTAGTTAGATTTCATTCCATTTATTGGCTCTTAAATTTACTTCCTACGCTTTAGGAATCTCATAAATGAAGTCATTTCCTATGCTGACATTGTAGAGATTTGGGCCTGCTTTTTTCTTTTATTTGGTGCATAGTCTTTGTTTTAGAGCCTTTGTCCTTGATCCTCTGAGTTTAGTTTTATGCTGGGTGAGAGATAGGGGGTTAATTTATTTTTGCAACATATGGATTTCCAGTTTTCACAGCACCATTTGTTGAGGAAGTTATTTTTCTTCAATGTATATTTTTGGTGCCTTTGTCTAATAAGAGATAACTGTATTTATGTGGGTTTGTCTCTGTGTTTTCTAGACTGTACCATTGCTCTACATGTCTATTTGGTGCCAATATCATGCCATTTTTGTTACTATGTCTCTGACGTATAATGTAAGTTCTGATATTGTGATGCCTCTTCTTCACTTCTCTTGCTAAGAATTGCTTTGGCTATTCTGGTTTCCTTATTTTTTCAAATGAATTTTGTGATTGCTTTTTCTACTTCTATGAAGAATGTTATTTGGATTTTAATGGAATTTGAGCTGTGGCTCTTTAGTTCACCTTCCCTGGACTCCCCAGACTCACATGTGTTTTATGTTTTTTTTTCCTTCTTTTTAAGTGACAGATATTCAATAAAAAAATAAGAAAGAATGATTATTAGAGGTGGACCTGGACCTGCACAGTGGTGCAGAATGCAGAGTCTTTGCTGCAGTAACCAGACTGAGCTCTGGCCACAGCACAAGGTCACCCCAGCATCCCCCACCTCACCAAACACCTGATGCAGGAAACAGATGGAATCCATCTTGGAAAACCATACTCAACATCTATTTGTGGGTGTGGCTACCAGCACTGTTCTGTGGCTAATCAGGTACCCGGTTTCTAACTCCCCCACCTCCAGCTGTGATGACTCAAACTTTTTTCTCACAATGTTTTAGGGGGCATAGCTATCAACACAAAACTGCAACTGTATAGGCATCTGGTTTCCAACTCAGACAGACTAAGAGCAGGTAGGATCCAGGTAGAAGCTCAAGCCCTCTCACACTGGCTACCTCCACCACCCTAAATGCAGAGACTGAGGCTTGGAAGAGACAATGCCACCTACTGGAAGAAAAGAAAACAAAATTCTGAGAGTTTTTTTTTTTCTTTCTCTCTCTTCTCATCCATTCAACTCTACCCTTCCCCTTTTAGTCCTCACAAACCCCAACATATGTGAAACCAAGAACTTTGCATGAAATAGGACTTTAAGAACTGAATCACCAGAATAATATAATATAGAGACATTGCATATGTCCCCCTCCCCCTCTTTTTTCCTTATTTACTTTCTCCCTCTCTCTTTATCTTTTCTTTCTTTCTTTTAATTTTTTTCTCTTCCTCCCTCTATTTCACTTTCAACCTCCTAACTTTTACTATTTATACTTCAGGTAATTTTCTAAATATATATAGAGTTTGAATTTATACATTCTTTCGTAAATTACCCCATGTCTATTTATTAGAGTTCTCCTCCAAAGTTGCTAAGTTAGATTAACCCCATACCCTCACACCCTTCCCCCTTAACATAACATCCTACACCTGACCCTCTGTTCTCTATATGCTACCAGAAATGGTATGCCTTTTATGAAACTAATGACTATACTTTAAATAATAATTGAAGCCAACATCTCTAGACATAGAGACTAACTTTAAACATATTAATAATGAAAATTTGCCATGGATAATATATTGTGGATATTGGGAACTGTTAACATTGTCTTTCCCCTCAGAAGAGAGGTTTTGGAACTATACCAGAGCAATATAAATCTATAGGGGAAAAACATTAACATAACAGTCTAACAGAGCTGAAAGAAACGTGAGCAACATGAAACGATAAGGAAAGAAAGGACCACAAACAATGCAAGACAATACAACATTGAAGAGGTAACATCTACAGCAGAAAAAATGTCAGATAAAGATTTCAGGATACATACAGCAGATGTTCTGCAGTCTCAGGGAAGACATTAGACAACAAATGCAGATAATAAAAGATGACTTCAACAATGAATCACATAAACAAATCCAACAAGCAAAAGATCAACTCTACAGGGAGATAGAGGTCATAAGAAAACAACAAACAAATAAACAGAAATCCTAGGAATAAAAAAAATTATAAACCAAATTAAAAACTCAAATGAGAATATCACCAGCAGAGTAGACCACTTAGAAGAAGGACATCAGACAACGAAGACAAAGTATATCATCTCGAAAAGAACATAGACAGCACAAGGAGACAGATAAGAAGCCATGAGCAGAATATCTAAGAAATATGGGATAGCATAAAGGGACCAAGTTTAAGAGCTATTGGGATAGTATTGAGGTCCAAACCAAAGGAATGAGCAATCTGTTCAATGAAATAATATTAGAAAACTTTCCAGAATTGAAAAATGAAACAGAAATCCAAATCCTATCAGCCTACAGGAATCCAAATGTAAAAAATCACAAAAGATCCACACCAAGACACATTATAATGAAAATACCCAACATACAGAACAAGGAGAAAAATTTAAAAGCCACAAGAGAAAGGAAGCAGATTACATATAGGGGTAAACCAATTAGATTAATGGCTGATCTTTCAACACAGACCCTGATAGCTAGTGGATCCTGGAACAACATATTTTGAAGGCTGATAGATAATGGGTTCCAAACAAGAATCTTGTATCCAGCAAAATTACGTTTCAAGTTTGAAGATGAAATAAAAAACTTCCACAATAAACAAAAATTAAAAGAACTTGCAGCTAGAAAACCAGAGCTTCAAAACATCCTTGGCAAAATATTTCATGAAGAGGAAATAAAAAATAACAATGAAAACCAACAGTGGGAGGTAGTACAGTAAAGGAAAAACTTATCAAAGAGGAAAATCAAGGGGCTGGGATATGGCTCAAGTGGTAGCGTGCTTGCCTGGCATGCGTGCAGCCTGGGTTCAATCCTCAGCACCGTATACAAACAAAGATGTTGTGTCTACCGAAAAAACTAAAAAAATAAATAAATACTAAAAAAATATTCTCTCTCTCTCTCTCTCTCTCTCTCTCTCTCTCTCTCCTAAGAAAAGGGGAAAATCAAGTCAAGTTAAATAACAAAAATAAACAAATATGGCTGGAAATACAAACCATATCTCAATAGTAACCCTAAATGTTAATGGCTTAAACTCACCATTCAAAATACATAGGCTAGTAGAATGGATTTAATAAAATCCAACAATATTCTGCCTACGGGAGACTCATTTGATAGGAAAATACATATACAGACTGAAGGTGAAAGGTTGGGAGAAATCATACCACTCACATGGATCTCAGAAGCAAGTAGGGGAAACCATACTCACATCAAATAAAGAAGATTTTAAGACAAAGTTAATCAAAAGGGTAAAGAAGGACACTACATACTGCTCAAGGGTGCCATACAACAACAAGACATAACAATTATTAATATATATGCCCCAAACCATGGTGCAGCTATGTTCATCAAACAAACTCTTCTCAATTTCAAGAGACAAATAGAGCACAACACAATAATCATGGGTGATTTTAACACCTCTGTCTCACGACTGGACAGATCTTCCAAACAAAAGTTAAATAAAGAAACTATAGAACTCAAAAACACAATTAATAACTTAGACTTAATTGACATATATAGAATATATCATCCAACATCAAGTGGATACACTTTCTTTTCAGCAACACATTGATCCTTCTCAAAAATAGACCATATATTATGCCACAAGGTAACTCTTAGCAAATACAAAGGAGAAGAGATACTACTATTCATTTTCTCTGATCATAATGGAATGAAATTGTAAATCAACAATAAAATAAGGATTCTCTACATCATATGGAGAATGAACAATATGCTACTGAGTGAACAATGTATTACAGAAAACATCAAGGAGGGTATTAAAAAATTCTTAATGGTAAATGAGAACACAGACACAACATATGAAAATCTCTGGGACACTATGAAATCAGTACTAAGAGGAAAATTCATTGCATGGAGTTCATTCCTTAAAAGAAGAAAAAGCCAACAAATAAATGATCTCACACTATACCTCAAAGCCCTAGAAAAAGAAGAACAAACCAGCACCAAATGCAGTAGTAGGCAAGAAATAATTAAAATTAAAGCTGAAATCAATGAAATCAAAACAAAAGAAACAATTGAAAAAATTGACAAAACTAAAAGTTGGTTCTTTGAAAAATAAATAAGATTGACAGACCCTTAGCCATGCTAATGAAGAGAAGAAGAGAGAGAACCCAAATTATGAGCATATGTGATGAAAAAGGCAATATCACAACAGACACTACAGAAATACAGAAGATAATAAGAAATTATTTCAAAACATTATACTAAAAAAATAGAAGATAGTGAAGGCATCCATAAATTCCTAAAGTCATGTGATCTGCCCAGATTGCCTCAGAAAGATACACACAATTTAAACACACCAATATCAAGTGAGGAAATAGAAGAAGCCATAAAAATATTGCCAACCAAGAAAAGCTCAGGACCAGATGGATATAAAGCCAAGTTTCACAAGACCTTTAAAGAATAACTAATACCAATACTCTTCAGTCTATTTCAGGAAATAGAAAAAGAGGTAGTACTTCTAAATTTATTCTACAAGGCCAGTATCACCCTGATTCCAAAACCAGACAAAGATACCTCAAAGAAAAGAATCTTCAGACCAATATCTCTAATGAACATAGATGCAAAAATCCTCAAAAAAATCTGGAAAATCAGATAAAAAAAATATCAAAAAGATCGTACACCATGATCAAGTGGGATTCATCTCAGGGGTGCAAGGATGATTCAACATACAGAAATCCATAAATGTAATTCATCACATCAATAGACTTAAAGATAAAAACCATATTATTATTTTGATAGATGCAGAAAAAGCATTTGACAAAATACAGCATGCCTTTATGTTCAAAACTCTAGAAAAACTAGGGATAACAGGAACTTATCTCAACATTGTAAAGGCTATCTATACTAAGTCTCAAGCCAACATCATTCTAAATGGAGAAAAACTAAAGTCGTTCCATCTAAAATCTGGAACAAGACAGGAATGTCCTCTCTCATCACTTCTATTCAACATAGTTCTTGAAACACTGTCGAGAGCAATTACCAGATAAAATAAATTAAAGGAATAACTATAGGAAAATAAGAACTCAAAGTAGCACTAATTGTTGATGATATGATTCTATACATAGAAGACCCCAAAAAAACTCCACCAGGAAACTTCTAGAACTAGTAAATGAACTCAGCAAAGTGGCAGGATATAAAATCAAAACCCATAAATAAAAGGCATTCCTGTATATCAGTGACAAATACTCTGAAAATGAATTGAGAAAAACTACCCCATTCACAATACCCTCAAAAAAAATTATTGGGAATCAACAAAAGAGGAGAAAGATCTATACAATGAAAACCAAAGAACCCTAATGAGAGAAATAGAAGAAGACCTTAGAATATAGAAAGATCTACCTTGCTCATGGATAGGCAGAGTTAATGTTATTAAAATGATCATATGACCAAAAGCACTATACAGATTCAATGCAATTCTGATCAAAATTCCAATAATATTCCTCATAGAAATGAAAAAACCAATCATAAAATTCATCTGGAAAAATAAGAGACCCAGAATAGCTAAAGAAATTCTAAACTGGAAGAGTGAAACAGGTGGTATTGCTATATCAGACCTTAAACTATACTACAGAACAACAGTAACAAAAACAGCATGGTACTGGCACCAAAACAGGCTCAGCTCATGGACCAATGGTACAGAATAGAGGACACAGAGACTAACTCACAAAATTACAACTATCTTATATTAGACAAAGGTTCCAAGAGCATGCACTGGAGAAAAGATAGCATCTTCAACAAATGATGCTGGGAAAACTGGAAATCCATATGCAACACAATGAAACTGAATCTCTATCTGTCACCATGCACAAAAGTTAACTCAAAATGGATCAAGGACCTAGGAATTAGTCCAGAGACTCTGTTTCTAATAGAAGAAAAAGTAGGCCCTAATATACATCAAGTTGGTTTAGACCCCACCTTCCTTAATAAGACTCCTATAGCACAAGAATTAAAACCAAGAATGAACAAATAGGATGGATTCAAACTAAAAAGTTTTTTTCTCAGCAAAAGAAATAAGGTGAACAGAGAGTCTACATCCTCGCAATAAATTTTTACCCCTCACACATCAGATAGAGCTTTAATCTCTAGGGTATATAAAGAACTCAACAAAATAAGCACCAAAAAAACAAATAATCCAATCAACAAATGGGCCCAGGACCTGAACAGACACTTCTCAGAAGAGGATATACAATCAATCAACAAATATCCGAAAAAATGCTCACCATCTCTAGCAATCAGAGAAATGCAAATCAAAACTACTCTATGATATCATCTCACTCCAGTAAGAATGGCAGTCATTATGAAAACAAACAACAAGTGTTGTCGAGTGTTCGGGAAAAAGTTACACTCATACACTGCTAGTGGGACTGCAAATTAGTGCAGCCAATATGGAAAGCAGTATGGAGATTCCTTGGAAAGCTGGGAATGGAATGACCATTTGACCTAGCTATTCCTCTTCTCAGACTATACCCAAAGGACCTAAAAACAGCATACTACAGAGACACAGCCACATCAATGTTTATAGCAGCATGATTCACAATTGCTAAACTGAGGAGCCAACCTAGATGTCCTTCAGTGGATGAATGGATTAAAAAATGTAGCATTTATATACAATGGAATATTACTCAGCAATAAAAGAGAATAAGATCATGGCATTTTCAGGGAAATGGATGGAATTAGAGAAGATTATGCTAAATGAAGTTAGCCAATCCCCAAAAAACAAATGTCAAATGTTTTCTCTGATATAAGGGGGATAACTCAAAGTGGGGTAGGGAGAGAGGGCATGAGTGGAAAATTACCTCTAGATAGGGAATAGGGGTGGGAGGGAAAGGAAGGGAAAATGGGAACAGCAAGGATAGTGGAAATGGATGGTCATCATTATACAAAATTTATGTATGAAGATGTGAATTTGGTGTCAACATACCTTATATACAAACAGAGATATGATAAATTGTGGTATAAAGATGTATTAAGAATTGTAATGCAAAAAATATGAATGTAATGCACTCCTCTATTGTAATGTATATAAGAAATAAAAAAAGAATGACTATTTACAACTTTATTTGGGGTCATGGGGAAGCATCTACAATCATATCCAAAAAGCTCTAAATTTAAGCAGATAGATAAGTTGTTAAAGAAATCATAGTATTTAATCTGAACTAAAGAGAACAAGGCAATCCAGAAATTTTGGCCCATTAAGTCTGATTCAGGACCAGCCTTTCTATTGAGTAATGGTCACTTATACCATAAAAGACATAAATCTTCAATCTAATGTTACTAGAAAATGCAGCAGTATCTCCATGAACCCTCACAAAGGCAGAACAAGACCATGTATCAGGAGAAGTACTGGGAAACACAATCTGTTACATGATCTAAAAGACAATATTTTGGCAAATAACCCAATCAATACATGGACTAAGGAACTGAACAGACACTTTGGAGAAAAAAATAAAGTCAACAAATATATGAAAAAAAATGTTCAAGATCTCTAGCAATTAGAGAAATGCAAGTCAAAGCAACTCTAAGATTTTATTTCACTCCAGCCAGAATGGCAGCTATCAAGAATACAAACAACAATAAGTGTTGGTGAGGATGTGGGGGGGAAAGGTATACTCATATATTTCAAACTAGTGGAACATACTGGAAATCAGTATGGAAATTCCTTAGAAAACTTGGAATGGAACCACCATTTAACCAAATTCTTTTACTCTTTGTTTTTTACCTAAAGTATTTAAAATAAGCATACTACAGTGACACAGCCACATCAATGTTTGCAGCAGCTCAATTCACAATAGCATAACTATGGAACCAATCCAGTAGCCTTTCAACAGATTAATGAATATAGAAAATTTGGTATATATACACAATAAAGTATTACTTAGACTTAAAGAATGAAATCATTGTATTTCCAGTAAATGGATGGAGTTGGAGAATATCATGCTAAGTAAAATAAGTCATTCCCAAAAAAACAAACTCCAAATGTTTTCTCTGAGATGTAGATGGTGATCCATAAAGGAGTGGGGGCTAGGGAAGAATGGAAGCACTTTGGATTGGGTAGTGGGAAATGAGAGAAGGGTGTGTGGGGAAATAGGAAGGATGATGGAATGAGTCAGATATTATTACCCTAGGCACATGTATGATTGAATGAAGACTTTGAATCTGCATCATGTCCAGCCCGAGAAATGAAAAGTTTTGCTCCATTCATGTACAATGATTTGAAATGCAATTCTGCTGTCATGTACAACTAATTAGAACAAATTGAAAAAAGGCAATGTTTTGGGACTTTTCAAAATCTTCAACTGACAGAATAACTAGCTGTGAGTCCAACATTCTAATTATTGACCTTTCAGGGAAAGGTCACCATAACTGGGAAGGAGAACAGATAAAGGCCCATGAGAAATTCACACACACACACACACACACACACACACACACACACACACAAAAGCACACACACCATGCATATTCAAACTCGAGAGGAGAAGAAGCGAGATGTGAACAATAAGCAAGTGATGCATAATGAAAAAAGTTCTGGCGCTGAACTGACCAAAGATGTTTTACAGTGTAGTCACCCCAGTTAATTCTATGTAAGATCAAGGAGCATTCCTGTAGCACTCCTCTGGACTCCTCTGCTCTTCCAGAAGTCTGTGAATGAAGAATCTAGTGCATTAAAAGGTTAATCGCACCTGCTTATTGGAAGTACTCCAAAGCCTTCTGGGCAGGACCATGATACATTAGTTCCCCTGAGGCAAATGGTAAGACTGTCAAACAGCCTAAAGATGGAATAGAAAGGCTGATGGTGGTGAATATAATTGTTCTCCCCTGCTGAGAAATCCTAAGTGAAAAATGGAAATAATAAATCATTAAACATCTGGACCTTGCACTTCTTGGTAAAATACTTACTCCTGCCAGTAGAGCTTTTTCTCTCAGTTCAACTTGATTTTCTTTTACAAACTTGTCATCTCAACTCATTACATACTTGTTAGTTGAGAAAAATAAAATTCAATGCTTTTATTAAAAGACAAAATATTCTTAAAGTTTGGTGCATCAGCAGTCTAGAATTGTCTATAGAGATTGAGAGAAAGTGCATTTTCCTAGAGTCTAACGAGACGGTGAATTCAGTGAAGTTGGTACACAATCTCTGATTGTTGGAATAGGGAATCCATGTTATTGCCAAGTATCTCACATAATCTCTTGAGTACACCCACTTTCAAGAACTAGTTAATGACCTGTGAGACTACAAATAGTACAGTATGGAAAAGTCTACAAATAAAGAGAAAAAATTGTATATTGTTATATTCCATCTTCGTTATGTGTAGATTGTTCAAATTTTAATTCTTATAAGTCATTGTCTTGTCTCATGTTGGTCAATGTCTTGGTAATTTAATCCTTTTAATACAATTTTTAGTGAATACATGAAAAAAAGATCTAGTTAATGATTAAGTATTAAAAAGATGGTCATATAACCAATTTTCATTGATCATTTAATTATGCTGAATCTTTAGTAATTGGTTTTCATCCTACCTTGATAATACATTAATATTATTTAGCACTTAGAATGCCATAGAGCACTTAATTAAATGTTTCAGAGATAAATCTTTATTTTTATAGTAAGGCTGTTATGATACTAGTATTTCCTTCTTTTTCAGATAAGGTCTAAATGTTAAGTAACTGGCTAAGCCCTCACAGTTACTCAGGGGCCCTGTTGGGATCTGAGCTCTGGTCAGATTTTATGGTAGAAACAGTTCTAAACTGCCCTTTATAGGAGTTATTACTTAAGGTTAGAAGAAACAAAGGCCAACATCATTACTTTCCCAATTTTTAAAAAGTATTTTGAGAAAAGAACCACTTCAGTTTAATAATTTGATAAGCACCTCATAAATCTATTGTATCCAAGGAGGTTCTGCCTCATGGAGAAACAGGAAGTAAGATCTATAATTTTAATCTGGCTCCTTGTAAAAAAAAAAAGGAGAGTGATAACCTGTCTGAAGGTGATATATGTAGAATATCCAAATTCCCAGTGATGGTGAGCTAAGAAAAGAGATACAGTGAAAGAACAAGGTGAACAAAGTGAACAAGTCTACTCTCAAAACTGTAAGAAGCAGTTCCATGTAACACAACAGGCAGTGTTTATGTGTTTGCTTGTGTTGGTGTTGTTTTGGGTGAAGAAGATAACTAAGAGAGATGGCAAAACAGGCCTATGGGGAGCACTTCAGAAAAAGATGGGAATTCAGTCAACAGGCAATAGGAGCTCGGAAAGGACTGGAAGATGGACACTCAAAGTGTGCTCTGAGGAACACAAGCATTAGTGTCAGTAATTCTTCAAATCTCCTGTGAAAAATTTTTAACCCTTCCTGAGACCTATAGAAACAGGATCTGCATTTCAACCAGACCCCTGGTGATGAACTTGCACAGCAGTGTTTGGGAAGGACTGATCAGAGCTCTCTGCATGAGGAAAGATGCCTGTGTGCTAAGCAGAGCAAACCACAAAGAAAATTTCTATGAATCTAAATATCATACATGGGTTCTGTATTGGGGCCTGAACTCCAGACCCATGACTGGGCATCATCACTTATATGTGCAAATGGCATTTTACATTTGTGATGTCTAACTCATAAATATCTTCCTTTCTTGCTGTTTTCTCTCTTCTAGCATAGAGACTTGCTCATAGGGTTATGAGATCAGAGGAAGCAAGGTTGTGACAGAGAGGGGAAGCCTTGAAGATAGTGTGATTGACACCTTAAAACAATGAGGCAGAGGAGTTTCTAGAGATGGTAAAGGAAGAGACTGGAACTTCTTGGAGACTGGTTCCAATAAACAAATAAATTACATCAGTAAGCAAGTAAGTAAATATTATGAGATAATGGGAGCCTAAACTCTCCCTGTCTGAAGTCAGAAACATGAAAATAGCAAAGACTAAAAGTAAGACAGAGGTGTTAGTTTGGAGTCAGAAATATTATTATGAATTCATGGGATTTTCAATGTATATACAATAACAAAACAGCAATAGTTATAGATCTCTGTTCGTGCACATATTTTTTTAGTAAATATCTATGTATACATATATGTGTACCACAATTAGATGATAAAGGCTGACATTACCTGTGCAGGTTGCATTCTCAGGTGTGTTGCACTGAGTACTCAGCATCCTTTCATTCTTGAGCATCATGCAACACTCACTGGGATGGACCCTGCAGGGGGTCACACCATGAATTGCTCCAGATTGTAAGAAGACAGGAAAAGTGTATTTCTGGAGAGATACTGACAGACAGGAAACAGACACAGTAGCTCTGACTGTATCCTAGCAACAGATTTGAGTAGCCATGATTGGATCCTGGCAAAGAAAGGCTTATTGACTGGGAATTTAAGATGATGGTGTGTTCTCCTGGATTGGAGTTTTGGTAGGAAGTATTTGGGATGAAAGGGCATGATGGCAGAAGAAACTACATGGGAAGTAGCAGAGAGGAAAGGAGGGGCTACAGATACAGTAAAATGTAACAGAGGGAAATACAGGCGAGAAAAGTAGAATTTCATTTGTATTATTCTTGGATATTTTCTTTCAGTTTGAAATATGTTACTATATTTTTAAAGATGATGTCTAAATCTCAACTATTGAAAAATTTCCTATAAACATCCATTCACATTTTTCTTTCTTTATAAAAAGAAATGCATTTGTCTAATTTCATTCTTCCACTTTTTGAAGCCTCAAATGTCAGCAGTCATTGTCTCAATCCTCCCATGACAGGTGGAAATCCTGAGCTGATCCTGTTAGTTTCCTTGAAAACAGATCTAGAATCCACCCACTGCTCACCAGGACCATCCTTGTCGAAGCTTCATCATCTTTCATCAGCTCCTTCACTGGATCTTCCCTCATCCTTGCCTAACTGCAGTCTTCCCCACAGCCATTGTTGTACTCCAAAACTCTCAAAAACCTCCCCATTTTCTCTAGTGACAGGAAAAGCCATACTTCTTACATGATCTCTGCCACCAGCCCAACTCCACTTAACATCCTAATCCACCTGTGAAGGGCTAAACTGGGTCCTCCTCAAACTCAGATATTGAAGCCCTATCCCCCGGGGCCTCTGAATGTAGCCACATTGAACATAGTGCTTTCAAAGAGGTCTTTTAAAATTTAAATGAGGTATTGATGGTTCTCATCTGACTATGTCCAGTTAGGAGTTGATTAAGACACAGACATACAAAGGGAGAAGGTGACCATCTGCAGCCAATGAGAGGCCAATGAAGAAACAACCCACAACATACAATTTTTCAAATTTCTGCCTTCAGAGTCATGACAAAATTAATTTTTGTGTTTAAGCCTCCAGTTTGTGGTATTGTGACAGTTCACCAAACACGTCACTCCTCATAGTCTCTGGGTCTGTCCCTCTGGCCTTGCTAGTCTTCCCCACACATCAGACATGCTGTGCTTCAGAGCCACTTGGCTGCCTTTTCTAACCCGAACTCTCTTCTGAATTATAGCACATCTCACTCACTCTCTCCCAGCATATGTGTCACATGATTGTGGCCTTTTCTGATCCTTCTAAT
This sequence comes from Ictidomys tridecemlineatus, assembly GCF_052094955.1. Lineage (NCBI taxonomy): Eukaryota > Metazoa > Chordata > Mammalia > Rodentia > Sciuridae > Ictidomys > Ictidomys tridecemlineatus. The sequence continues at coordinate 70,114,468 of NC_135485.1, forward strand.
TAAAAATCTCCCTGCCTTCACCTTAGCCTTCCTTTCCTATATTCTTGCTTCATCTTTCTTGAACCACTTCTTGTTTATTGACTGTACCCTGCTAATGAAGAAGAAACATTTTTTTAAAAAAAACTTCTAAATCTCCTGCACCATAAATACCAGTAAAATAGAAGTGATCAAAGAGTAAATGAATGAAATAAAATGTTGCCATAGTTTTTACCTTTTTAGAAGTGTAAAGACATCATTAGCTGTTCTCCCATCTAAGCCAGTTGTGGGTTCATCCAGGAACAAGATGAGAGGATCAAGGATCAGCTTCATTCCTATACTAGTCTTTTTTCATTCTCCTTTAGATTCCACCTAAAACACGAATTATTATCTTGTTCAAGAATTTCCATGGTCACTGCTATTTGGTGAATTAATCAGTACCATTCCTGTTAGAGTCATTTTACTTCATTTTCCTCATCATTCTGGACAGGAAATAAATGACATCTGGGGGAAAAAAGTTTTTCTCTAACCCCATGTGTAAGCTAAGCCTCAATGCAGAGCAGTCACCTGATTTGAATCTCATTCTTTTAATAGTTCTGAGCATGCCTTGACAGTCAAATATTTTAAGAGAGTAAGTTAAAACACTAAAAAATGAAATCAAACCAAAAAGAAAACTATGATGTAGGGAAATATATTTAATAAAGGAGAGCCTGGCACCGTGTAGTATGCCTGTAACCCCAGTGGCTAGGGAGGCTCAGGAATGATGTTCTCAAGGACAAAGCCAGCCTTAGCAACTTAATGAGGCCCTAAGCTACTTAGCAAGAACCAATCTCTAAATAAAATATAAAAAGGGGCTGAAATGTGCCTCAGTGTTTAAGCACCCTTGGTACCAAAAAACAAAACAAAACAAAACAAAACAACAACAACAAAAAAAAAAAAACAATAAAACACCAAAAAAAAAAGGAAAAGAAAAAGAAACTACTTACAATGATCTTTTAGTGTGTTCTGAACATACCATACAGACACACCACATCTACAAAATATCCCAACTGGACTGAAAAGAGGATAGTCACCTTGGAGCCAGGAGCATATAATTTCCAACATACCATATTAGCATCTTTTAAATTTCATATTTTTCCACAAAATAATTTTTTCTGTGTGTAACTTACCTCAGAATTGCTCACTCATCTTTTCAGAAAAATCCAGAACAGGGGATATTGCACAAGGTGAGTGGCAGAATATTTGCAGCCAGTAAATGTGTGGGGAGGGAATAAAGAAGATTTAGGGGAGGTAGGAAGTAGAAAACACACAACCCTTGAATGGTTTCTATAAAGAAGTGATCTTTAAAAGACATTTGGGTACCTGATCAAAGTATTATATAAATATATAAGTATGGCACAATAAAATATATTATTTTATATAATTATTATAAGCAGAGAAAAAGGCTTTTGGGAACAATTAGGGACATATTAATAAATATAAACATGTAACAGCTAATAATATAGAGACCTTGTTCCATTTGTTTGATAATGGTATCAGTAAGGTAAGATATGTGCTCATTTCCTTAGGTTATTGTGGGAGAAAAGGGATACAAATGACTATTGAAGGGAATAGTAGTACTCTATAGAGACAGTAATTCAGTGTTAGGTTCTCCATCATATCATTTAGGTAACCAGACTATTTGTCTACATTTTTTTTGTTAAAATATCATAAAGAGCTGAAAAAATTACTTAAATCAATGAGATTATATGATTCTAAGAAGCCAACAATTACCTTTATACATTTCCCCTGGAAATCCAAGAAAGCAACACACTAAAGTGCCTGCTTGGAACTAAGTAAAAGAAAGTATCTTCCTGGAAAGATAAAATCAGTTTAAAAAGCAGCCCCAATCTCTCAACAACAACAACAACCAAAGGAGGTAAAAAGTGTCTCCTGTGCCATCGTAACTCAGGAGAGATCCACAGGAAAAAAAATTATGTTTATCTGCTACCTGTCCAAGCCCCATTGATATCCCAACCAAAATTTAACAAGATTTTCCTTCACCTTGGCATGGTTTACTATGAATAACTCTAACATCAACTATGATCATTTACATAATTCTTTAGCATGAATGAGTGTTTTAACCCCAATAGCCAACATTGTACCTTCAATCCATTTGAATGTATTTCATCTAATGGTTTAAAGTGTTATAAGAATAAATCTTCTTATCTTTGTTTTCATATCTCTAGTTTATACTTGTTCCTCTTACCCCTAATTCATTCTCTTGCATTATCTGCTACTACCTCACATACCCACTATCCATCAATTTTACCTTTGTACCTTAGTGCAAATTATCTTTTCTCTCTCTCTTAATTTTTTCTCTTTTCCAATCATTTAGGGCTTATATTCCCAATTCCCCACTAATCCCTCATTTATGGTTACAGTAATTGTACTAAATTTAATAACTATTATTGGAGCTATTCCAGAACAGTTTTAAAGGTTTACATATGTATTTGGGAAACTGTGGAGAAAAATAGCAACAAGTTTTTCTTTCTTATAAGGTTGAATAATACAAGCCTTGGCTCTGGAGTAGTTATAGTAAATAGGGTTCAGTGGCATCCTTGAAACTGGTGCTGATATTAGGATCAGCAGAGGTCACACATTGACAAAAATTTAGCATCTGAATAGGAAATCATCCCAGGGCTCTTAAAGAAAAAAAAAACTCATAAGTAGTAATTCTCTTAAAAAAGAAGTGAGAAGTATACCAAGAGATGTGCAGGCATAGAATTGCTATGAAAAAAAATCAAGAAAAAAATCATCCCAAAGTCCCTCCCTAATATTTCAACAACTGACTCCATAGACACTACCATAGAGAATATGTCAGAAAAAAAATGGAAAGTTAAAAGATAAAATATTCTGTAACCTAAAAAGTTATAAAAGTGAAATCAGAGAAAAAATACAGAAAGTGAAAGATTACTTCAATAAAAATAAAGAAATTCTAAAAGGGAACCAAATAGGTATCTTGGAAGTGAAAGACTCAGAAACCAAACTAAAAGCTCAATGGAAAGCAACATGAATGGATTATATCACTTTGAAGATAAATCTTTAGGTCTTGAAAACAAAACATATAATCTAGAATTGCATAAAGAAAAGATGTTAAGAATGAATAGAAAATTCAAAAAAATATGAGATATCACTAAAACACCAAATTTAGTATCTATTGGGATAGAATAAGGCTCTGAAATATAAGCTAAAGGCATGCACAATTTTTTCAATGAAATGATATTAGAAAATTTTCCAAGCCTTAGGAATGAGAGAGAAATTCAAATCAAAGAGACATATAGGAATCCATGTATACAAAATCACAATAGATTCACACTAAGAAACATTATAATGAAAATGCCTAGCATATAGAGTAAGGATAGAATTGTAAAAGCTACAATAAAAAAGGGCTGGTCACATTTAGAACTAAATCAAAACAGATTCCAACTGATTTCTCAAGTCGGAATCTAAAATCCAGAAGATTTTGGAGTACTATAAACAAGGTTCTGAAAGAAAATGGTGTCAACAAAGAATTTCTATACTCATCATAATTAAGATTCAGAATTAAAGATGAAATAAAAATATTTCATGAAAAACAGAAACAAAAGAATTCATAACTAGTAAGCCTGCATTATAAGACATATTCAATGAAATTTTTCATAAAGAAGAAATGAAGAGTGAAAATGAAAAGAAACATAGGAATGAAGTCCCTGAAATAAAAGTCAATTAAAGGAAAACAAGTCTGCTTTAAACATTAGAAATAGATCAAATGTTTAGAATTATAAACCATCTCTCAATAACAACATTGAATGTAAATAGTCTAAAATCTTCAATCAAATGACAGATTGGCAGACTACATTAAAGAACAAGACCCAACAGTAGTTGTCTGCAAGAGACTCACCTCAGAGGTAAATATATCCATAGACATAAGGTAAAAGAATGGGAAAAGATATATCATTAAAATATAACCATGAACAATCAACCATAATTATTCCAATATCAGATAAAGTAGATGTTAAGACAAAATTAATCAGAAAAGACAAAGAAAGTTACTTCATACTACTAAAGGAAATCATATATCAACAAGATAATGATTGAAAAGATCAATGCCTCAAACAACAGAGCATCTACATACATGAAAGAAACCCTTAGCAATATTAAGAATCAAATTGACCACAATACAATGACACTGAGTGACTTTAAATTTCCTCTTTCAACACTGGATAGATCAACCAAACATAAGATAAATAAAGATTCTAGTTCTGTAGAGAACTAAAAAATACCATTAATACATGAACCTACAAGACATCAACAGAATATTTTAATCCATCAATGACTGAATTCACTTTCCTCACTAGAGCACATGGGAAATTTTCTGAAACAGACCACCTTTTCAGTCACAAACCAAATGTTTGCAAATACAATAAAATAGAGATAATATTTTGAATTCTACAATAACACAACAGAATGAATTGGAAATCAACAATAAGGTAAAAAGCAGAAACCACTCTAACACCAGCAGATAAAATAATACACTTTTGAAGATGAATGGATAGAAGAATACCTTGGGGAAAAAATTAAAAATTTGAGAAGTCAATGAGAAGAGTGATAAAATATATCAAGTTCTCTGTGACAATATGAAGACAGCTCTAAAAGGAAATGTTCATAGCATTGAGCTAATACATTAACAGAATGGAAAGGTAACAAATAAATATCTAAAATTACATCTCAAGCCCCGAGGAAAACAAGAACCAACAAACCAATGCCCAAATCATTAGACGATAGGACATAATTAAAGTGGGAGCAGAAACCAATAAAATTGCAAATTCAAAAATTTTCTATAAAATCTTAAAGATATTGACATATACCTTTTATAATGTTGAGATAAATTTTTTCTATCTGTATTTATATGTGAGCAACGTAAGGCCAACATTATATTAAATGAAGAGAATCTGAAAGCATTTCCTCTATAAACAGGAACAAAACATGCCCTCTTTTCCCACTCCTATTTAACATAGACCTTGAAATTCAAACCAGAGCAATCAGGCAAGAAAAGGAAATTGAAGACATGCAAATATGAAAGAAGAGCTCAAATTATCTCTGTTTAATGATGTCATAATCCTTTATTTAGAAGACCCAAATAACTCTAGCAGAAGACTTCAAGAGTTCATATGTGAATTCAGCAAAATAGCAGGATACAAATCAGCATCCGTGAATTAACCATATTCCTATAATCCAATGATAAATTGGCTAAAAATGCAATTAGGAAAACAACCCATTCACAATAGCTTCAAAAATCAATCTGAAAAATGGAGACAAAAGAACCTCTACAATGAAAACTACAGAACACTAAAGAAAGAAGTTGAAGAAGATCTCAGAAAAATGAGAAGTTATACCCCATTTGATTCAAAGGTATGATATGTCAAAAAAAAAAAAAGAAAATGGAAAGACCTTCCATGTTCTTGGGTAATCAAAACTAATATTGTCAAAAATGGCCATTCTACCAAAAGCACTGTTCAGATTCACTGCAATTCTCATCAAAATTTCACTGACACTCTTCAAAGAATTATAAAAGACAGTTATGAAATTCATTTGGAAAAATAAGAGACACAGAATAGCCCATGAAATCCTGAGAGAGAAAAGCAAAGCACGAGGTATCACCATATTGGACATTAAATAATACTTCAGAGCTATAGTAACAAAAACAGCATGTTACATGCACCAAAACATCTCACTCACAAACTGCATGGGGAGGGAGTGGGTAACTATGAGAGGTGTGTACTAGCTGGAAATAAAAGCTAGGAAAGTAATATTAAAGAAATAAAAACAAGAGGTAAGATGGGTGATGGGTGGAACATACCTGATGGGGTCTTATCCTAATAAAGAGGAAAACCTGTGCTTACTTTATGTATAGCGGTAAAGACCAAAGGGCATAGTAAATAATTTCATCAGGAAAAACAGGATAAGTGTGGGGGAAAACAGGTTGTTTAATGCTTAGGTGGTTATGCCCACCTCCTGAGGGCTGTGTTTGTTCCTATGGCTGTGAGCTAAGGCAGGGCACCAGCATGATCTGGGCTTTCTCCAATCAAGGAATTTCACCCAGGAGTTCCCAGAAAAGCAGCTTCCCTGCCTTATGCTGGCTCAAACAAACACAAAATTTATCATAATTTATACATGGCTTCCAACAAAATCAGATATAAAGACCAACAGAATAGGAGAGATACAGACAAAGCCACAGAAATACAGTTACCCCATACTAGAAAAAGATGCCATAAACATATAGTGGAAAAAATACAATCTCTTCAACAAGTGGAACCAAGAAGACTGGAAGTTCATAAGGAGTAGAATTAAATTTAGATCCTACCTCTTGCCCTGCACAGATCTCAATTCAAAGTGGATCAAAGACCTAGATGTTAGATTAGAAACACTTCACTTGATAGAACAAAATGTTGGCCCAACACTCCAACAAATGGCACAGGAAACCTCTTTCTTATTAAGACTCCTAGAGCACAAGAAATAAACTCAACATCAATAAGTGGGATGGCATCAGATTTAAAAGTTTCTGCACAGCCAAGAACTAAGAATTTGAAAAGAGAGCCTCAGAAAGGGAGAAAACATTTCTTACCTACTTCTCAGATAGGGCATTAATTTCCAGAAAATACAAATAACCCCCCCCAAAACACCAAATAAACAAATGAATCAACCATTAAATGGGCAAAAAAATTAAATAGACACTTCTCAAAAGAAATAATACACGAAAAAAATGTTCAATATCTGTAGCAATTAGGGAAATGCATATTAAAATTACACGGAGATTTCATCTCATTCTAGTCAGAAAGATGATTATCAAGAATAAACATAACAATAAATGCTGGCAATGATATGGGGAAAAAGGTGTGCTCATACATTGTTGGTGGAACTCCAAATTAGTTCAACCACTCTGGAGTATGGAGATTTCTCAAACAAACTAAGAATAGAACCACCATGTACCAGCTTTCTCACCCTTTGTTATATATAAAAAATTAAAATCTGCATATTACTGTGATGCACAGCAATGTTTATAGCAGTATGGTTCACAATAGCCAAGTTATGGAATGAAACTATAAGCCCAGGCTCTTGCCCAGACAGAAACAGGGGAAACCTAAAAGGCAAAATTGCTAATACCTGGAAATCACTAATACCCTTTAACAATTAATGGGTAAAGAAAAAATAGTATATATATAATGGAATATTTCTCAGCTATAAAGAGAACAACTTTGTGGCATTTGCCAGTAAATGGATGGAGCTGGAGAATATCAATGTCGTACTAAGTGAAACAAGCCAACCCCCAAAAAGACAAGGGTTGATTATTTTCTCTAATATGTGGAAGCTAATTCAGAATAAAGGGTGAGGGGATAAAAATATAGAAAAATTCAGTGGAATCAACAAAGTGGAATGAAGTGAAGGGAGGGAAAATTAGATAAGGAAAGGCAATGGAATGAATCTGACCAAACATTTTTATGTACATAAATAAATAAATAAATAAATAAATATATATATATATATATACACACACACACACACACACACACACACACACACAAGAAATAATGTTAAAAATACTGTAAGTAAATAGACAGATCAGCAGAGTAGAGGAATAGGAACAGAGGAAGGAGTGAGGGGAAGAAAAGGGAAGTACCTGGGAATGAACCACAACAAATTATATTCTCTAATTATGTCAAAATGAATCCAGTGTTACATATAACTAAAAAACAATTAAAAAAAGAATACTTGGATTCTTTTCATTTATGAAATCCAGAAGTATACCTCAAAAAACATGCAACAATATTTCCTAGAGGAAGAGTTGGAGAAGAGCAGCTATAAGAGGAAAAAGAAGAACAAGAAAAATCAGTGCAAAGACATCAAACAACCTGTGTCTTGAACAATGGGGGTGGGAGGACCATAAAAACAGCCACGTGAGGGGCTCTCTCCACATAGATCTACTCCTTCTTCAGGAATAGACCACAGGTAAGATTGTTCCCCACATATTTCCCTCTTCATACTATGTAACTAGTTACCTTTCTCATCACTACAGAAAGCAGCTAGTTTTGACACCATACACATTAGGAAACTTCTGAGCTCCTCTTTCCTGGTTATGACTCTTTCAGATTTTACACATTACCTTGGAATCTGCCACTTCCTCCAGACCTAACTCTTTAATGATGTTGTTGATCCTCTCCTTCTTTTCCTGTTTTGTCATAGTTGTTGGAAGCTGAAGAGCTGCTGAGAACCATAAGTTTTCTCTCACCGACAGTGTGTGCATCACAACATCATCCTGAAGGCAAATGTGATTTCATTGAGAAACACTGAGTTTTTCTAAGACCATCACTTCTGTGTGTGTAACTTAAAATATGAAAATAATAAAACCAGGGCTGTGGTTGTGGCTCAGTGTAAAGTGCTCGCCTAGCATGTGTGAGACATGGGGTTCGACTCTCAGTACCACGTATAAATAAATAAAATAAAGATTCATCAACAACTAAAAAAATAAATAAGTAAAATAAAACCAAAGGAAAGTTCTAGTTATTGTAAAGTTTCAACTCTAAGGATTTCAGAAATTCTACACAGACAGTTTTAGAGCCTGAGGGAAGCTATTTGCATACTCAGATGGAGCACACATAATTATGATAACTTCTAGACATATACAAAATGCTTTCTATGAGGAGCTGCTAAAGTCATCCTTTAGGAGAAGAAGAGAGGTGAATGAAGAGCCGAAAAGACAACAGTAGATGGTTTTGGAAATGATATAAAATCTAGAATTGATACTACTGCCTAAAAGTCTATATTCCAGGTTCTTTCTGCCTCTCCTTTTGACTCCTACCTCAATCTTAAAGGAGATTATGTAAAGGTGGTATAAATAAAGTTGGTACTGAGCATCTTCAATTGGAAGCATGCAAAACTATAAGCCCAGTCTCTTGCACATACAGAAACAGGGGAAACTTAAAAAAGCAAAATCACCAATACTTACCTGTACCACATACCCTGTAGTTTGTGGTATATTGGAATCCTCAGGTACTTTGTATACCCCAACATCTCCAGATATACCACTTGGATCCTTCCTTGCAGCCAATTATCTAACAACCTATAAAAAGACACACATGTTGAGCGATTTTTCCTTCCTACAAAGGCCACATCTCTCACCTACTCAGAATCCAGATTCTGTTCAAGTTAAAAATTGAACTAGTCAAAAATTCTATGGTTTAACCTATGTGTGTGTTTGTGTATGTGCATGCACACACAGAAATTCTTAGTGTTCTTTTCTTCATGTGCTACAAGACATTCCAAAATCATTAAAGCAAAATATTATTGGCTTATCCAGTATAGATTCCCAGTGACCCTCACCTTCATTGTCCCAACCCAGGCAACAGTCTTCTTTATGTCTGATGCATGATCTCCCTGAGAACTTCAGTTCCTTCTGTTCACTTTTAACATTATTCCCTTATCTTCTTTCCACATTAGTTCATAATATGATGGACTGCTATATTGTGATCACTTCATCATGTCATGTTGTTAAAGCTGAATTTACTAAGACTTCCTGGTCCTTGGATTAAAACCATATGCTAGTCTAAATTGATTTTATCCATAGTACCTAGCATCAGACAGGAAATGCACAGAAAATTCACGTGATTTTTTTTTGTGGGGTGGGGACCAGGTACCAGGGATTGAATTCAGTAGTACTTGACCACTAGGTCACATTTGCAGTCAGCTTTTGTATTTAATTTAGAGACTGCAACTCAGAGTTGTTTAGCACCTCACTTTTGCTGAGGATGGTTTGAACACATGATCCTCCTGCCTCATCCTTCCAAGCTGCTGGGATTACAGGAGTGCACCACCATGCACAACCAACACATGTGATTTTTTAAAAAGCATACTAAAATGCAGCCAAAAAGGCTTACTTACACCTTCGTTTGTACTCACAAAGTATTGCCTAAAACTGAGGGTCCCACAATGGCATTAAGGTCAGGGTTTATGATCCCACTGTAAACACAAAAATATACTGATTTAGTATTTTACTTTATAAAGAGTTCCATAGGTTTAGGGACTACACTGAATGCATTTAGGAAAGTTTGATGAAATTACAGATAGATAAAAAGCACCAAATATTAATGTAAAATATCATTGATTACTAGAAGTCTAGTCAGGACCTATAAAAAATGTCTGAGATCCCTCAAATATCTTGAAACCCCTAATCTCTTTGGGGGAAATGACATATTTCATGTTCAGACCACAAAATAAGTAGCGATTTTTTTATGAATAACCTGCATTACTCTTACTCCTTTTAAAACAGTTTCTAAATCATATTTAATGATCAGCCTCTTCAAATCCCCTCACCTGCTTCCCAGTCAAGTTAGACACCATTAATGAACACTGATTTGGAGATTTATCAGCAGTAATGTTCTCACTTTTAAACTCTAGTCAGAATGAAAATTAATATATCTTCAGTAGAAATCAAAGAGTGAAGCAAAGTACTCCAGAGTATAAAAAAAATTGCGTGTTGTTCACATTAAAAAAAAATCTTACCAATTAAAAAAAAACCAGGGTAGATGACTCACTGCTTTGTTAAGTATCTGGTTAATTGACTGAAAACATTCTGTTTAGTATTGCATGACATCCCTGTAGTATGGACATCCTTGTGAGATGCACAGTCAGAAAATGGATATAAATATGCTTCAATCAAATTAAGTGTATTCCTGAGGGTAGTAAACAATCAGAGTAGAAGAGGATGATTATGGCAGTGTTGACTGTGCTAAGACCCAAGAAGTCAATTTTAAACTAATTATTATCCTAAACATAAAAGGTGAATCTACTAGGAAGAATTAAGTGGAGGAATAGAACTAAGGGCAGGGCTACTGCAGGGGCACAGGAGTGTGCAAAGCAGTCTGGCTTAAGGCATTCAGAACTCTGGTGTGTATGCCAGTCTTTCTTTTGAATTGCTAGATACATCAAGATGTGTTCTACAGTGGAATCAGTATCTATTCCAAGCACAGGATCAAAGCCAACAGCTATGTGCCCTCACATACTGATACCCAGGGAGGTTGATCCTATGATTGCATAGGTGTCATGAAATATGAAAGTACCAGAGCAACTGCCCCACAGCACTCACATCTAGAATGATCTCATCTTTCTTAGCCTGTAGCACCTGATCTTTAACAAATGAAACCAGGGCTGTCAGAGGCTGAGGTGATATGTACAATTCACTTTGTTTATTAACTGTGGAAACTCTGAATCACTGGACTACTGAGAGTGTGGTAAACTGGGATTCAGAAAATTCTTAATTAATTTGTTATCCTTCCTCCCCCAATGTAAAGACACACAAATGACTGGGTATGTCTGGGGGTGTAGGTCAGTGCAAGTGAGGGTATCTAGCATGCATGAAGTCTTGGGTTCAATCATTAGCAATAACCCAAGTTCACAATGCTTGGGCAAACTCTCAAAGTGCATTTGTCTACAGTTCTTAATGCATCTCCCTTATTAATATCTACCTAGAAACTGCTTCAGAAATGATCAGTAAAATCCTTTTTATTTCCTAAGTTTTTATTGCCTAGAAAATTTCCCATGTTTTCAAGATATGTAGTCAAAAAAAAAAAAAAGAGAGAGAGAGAGAGAGCAAGCCATCCTGAACAATTCAACCAGAAAAACAAATGTGAATATAGTAAGGCAAAGCATTTCAAAAGTCCCTTTGTTGGTTTTTTTTGACAGTGTTACAGAAAACATCAGAAGGTAGAAACCCAAATGCCACAGTTACTATGTAGGGCACTGACTAGTTCCACAACCATTCAGGCAACACAATTATGTCGTGTCTACTATGTAAGTATAAGATACTATTTTAGGACATGGGATAGAGGTGAGAGCAAATCCAGTAATAAACAAATGGAAAAACAAAGTCCTAGCCCCCTGGAGTTCACACTCTAGTCAAGGGAATGAGCACCTACAGGTGGTCAACTATTTTCTATTTCCCAAACACCATGAGTACACAGAGCCATGCTAATTTGTTTCAATAGAGTCTGGAACTACACTCATGTCAAAAATTAAGTTAAGTCCTTCACCTTTCCTGTTCTCCCCATCTTCACCTCCACCTTTCTCTCACCCCTCACAAGCCATTCACCTCTTATTTTCTGCTTTATAGCATATGCCTCCCTCTTAAAACTGTAAAACCTTGCCAAGAAGACTGTGTCTTTCTGTAACCTCGTCTCCCTCCTGCCCTTCTGCTGCACCCTGCACTACTATTAATTCAAGTTTCTATACTGGGCGGTGAGGGTATGGATAAAAGACAAACAGATACACAAATAGAGAAAAAACTGGGGCCTGGTAGATCACTGTACATTGATAGATTAATAGTGACCATGAGCAGGCTCAGCAAATTTATTATACAGGTTTAAACAGCAAAAGGAACAATTGTGAGAAAGTTTCTTCAAGAAAAGCAAAACTGGGGCTGGGGTTGTGGCTCAGTGGTAGAGTGCTCACCTAGCATGCACAAGGCACTGGGTTCGAGCCTCAGCACCACATAAATGTAAAATAAAGATACTGTGTTGATCTAAAACTTAAGAATAAATATTTTTAAAAATGAAAAGCAAAACTGAAAAATTGAATATAAACAGCCCAATTAGAACTATCAGCTTACACCCCTAATTCTCTTCCCCCAGGCAGCTGGTATTTGAACCTAGGTGATGAACTGATAAATCCATGGCTAGTATGGAATTTCCCTTTGAACAGGTTATCACTAAAGAAGTTCTGTGGTCTCAAATTGGCAACTTAGGCCCCTAGAGTTTCCAGGAGGGGCATCGTCTCTGAATCCGCACAGTTCAAAGACCATAATTCATTTACTGCTCTTGACACCTTCCCCCATTAGACATGGCGCACTGAATCCCAAATACTGACTCTACAACATGAAAAGACCTGAAGGATTCCTGTTGGATCTACTACACTTTATGAGATTATAGTGTACCCTTTGGTCTTGTTTTGTTTATAGTCAAAGAAGTTAAATGCCATTCTGGGACATGGTCAACCTCCCTGTCTCTCTTTCACTCTGTCTCTTTCTCTCTCTCTCTCTACATACATACGTACACAGACACACACACACACACACACACACACACACAGAGTTTTCACTTTCTGTATCTCCATATGCCCTCCAATGGAGGATGAGGAGGTTCTGTATTGTCTTTGAATACTTCAATCAATCACAGCAAAAAAATGCAGGAAAACTGCTCTAGTTTCATAATTCTTCCATCAGACTAAAAGGTTTCTATGAATAGAGGGCATTTCTGTAACTAGCACCTTCAACAACACCAGACACCTACTAGGATCCCTATTTGGTTGAATAAGAGAATATCCACCTTAGTTTATTGAGTGCATAATTAACTAGCTAGAGGGATAAGTGAGGTAAATGAACACTCATACAGTGTGTGTTTTATAGTTGTTTAACTTGCACATATTCAAAGCATGGTACCTTCTACCTTGTTCATCAAAAAATTTGTAGGGAAAATTATTCATAATTACTGTGTTTCACAAAATGCTTGTCAGCTTTTCAGTAGTCAATCTATCTAATCATATAGCAAAAGATCAAAGCCTTACATCCACTATTCCTCTCCCTATTCTAGTCAGGATTACTTAACCAACACAAGAGAAAAATAAAAAGTAGGCAAGACAGCAGGTATTCCTGCATGGACAGAGTTCCAGTCCTGCACAGCAGCCCTTGCCTCAGCCCAGTCAGCCCTTAAAATCTTGCTATTTCTTTACCTTCGATGACTTAAAAATTTCTATGCTATTTTGTCAATTCTTTGATTTCTAAAGGGAGTTGGCTGGCATTAACTGAAAGTGTAAAATCATATAAAAATATCAAGAAAATGGAACAAACATCTACTTCCATATAGATCTGCAGCCACACTGAGTCAAAAAATATTTTGTAGCCACTCTTCAGCCTTGAAAAGCCAGTTGAAGGTGCTTACTTTGACCAGGGATGATTATTTCCCTTATTACAGAAACAGAATTCATAGGCAATGGTATCTGAGCAAAGCCAAATTACATCATGACTCCATAGAAGGGAAGTAGAGCCTCACAAATATCAGAAAAACGCTGACACTCCTAAGGCCAGCATCTGTGTACTCATAGAGGTACCTCACAGTAATATGTTCTATGATAACACTCATCTCCTTTCCGCTCTAGATCTCACTTCAACACCACACTTTGAATTCTGATTATATTTCTGGATAAAAAGAATAAAAATAAAATTAAAATTATTAGGTACTCTATAAACTACATAACATCAGTGAGATTCTAGTGATCTTATATTTGTATATGTTTCATCTGTCTTCATTATAGTAATAAATAAACTGTTATAGAATGTGAAAATAATAGATCATTCATTTAAAACAGGTCTATTTAAAAAGAAAAGTACTTTCACAATATGTTCTCATTTCAACCTCCTTGTTGTAGAATATAAAGGACATAAAGTGCAGAAGTACCTAAAACCAATCTGTTTCAGAAAGCTCATTTGAGTAGTGAAACAGAAATATTGGCCTATTTAAATTAAAACATGTGGTTGACATATGAAAAACTAAATGGCACATTAATTTGTCAGTTTTTCAAAGATTGATACACATGGTACAATCACTTTTACAAATGGATTGTTAGTTCAGTTCCTTTCAAAGTTAAATATATACACTTAAGAGATCATCTCACTCCTACTTTAGACAAAAGAAATGAAAGCATTTGTTAATATATCTAAAGATTTGAACAGAAATATTCATAGAATTTATTGGTAATACATAAAAGCTGGAAGTTCATTGTAGGTCAATAAAGTAGTCTTTAAAAGGTCATGCACAAGACAAGTGAGGCTGGAGGTATTTCTGTTCCAGACCTCAAACTATACTACAGAGCAATAGAAACAAAAACAGCATGGTATTGGCACCAAAATAGATCTGTAGGCCAATGTTACAGAATAGAGGACACAGAGTCTAACCCACATAACTACAGTTATCTTATATTAGACAAAGGTGCCAAAAACATAACACTAGAGAAAACATCGCCTCTTCAAAAAATACTGCTGGGAAAACTGGAAATCCACATGTAACAAAATAAAATTAAACTTCTATCTCTTACTGTGCACAAAACTCAACTAACTCAAAGTGGACCAAGGACCTAGTAATTAAACTAGAGACCCTGCACCTAATGGAAGAAAAAGTAGGCCCAAATCTCCATCATGTCGGATTAGGCCCCAACGTCCTTAGTAAGACTCATATAGTGCAAAAAACAAAATAAAAAATCAATAAATGGGATGTATTCAAACTTAAAAGGTTCTTCTCTGCAAAAGAAACAATCAGTGAGGTGCATAGAGAGCCTACATCTTGGGAGCAAATCTTTACCATAAGCACATGGGATAGAGCACTAATCTCTAGGATATATAAAGCACTCAAACTCTTAACAGCAAAAAAACAAATAACCCAATCAATAAATGGGCCAAGGACCCTATTCTCAGAAGAGGATATACAACCAATCAACACACATATGAAAAAATATCCAACATCTCTAGCAATTAGAGAAATACAAATCAAAAATAGTCTTAAGATTTCATCTCACTCTAGTCAGAATGGCAGCTATCAAGAATACAAACAACAATAAGTGTTGACTAGGATGTGTGGGAAAAGGCGCACTCATACATTGCTGGTGGGACTGCAAATTGGTGCAACCACTCTGGAAAGCAGTATGGAGATTTCTTGGAAAACTTGGAATGGAACCAATATTTGACCCAGCTATCCCACTCCTCAGTTTATACCCAAAAGACTTAAAAACAGCATCTTACAGGGACACAGCTATACCAATGTTTATAGCAACACAATTCACAATAGCTACATTGTGGAACCAACCCAAATGCCCTTCAGTAGATGATTGGATAGGAAAACTTTGGTATATATACACAATGTAATATTACTCAGCATTGAAAGAGAATAAAATTGTGGCATTTGCAGGTAAGTGGATGGAGTTCGAGAATATATTACTAAATGAGGCAAGCCAATTTCTAAAAATCAACGGCCAAATGTTTTATTTGATATGAGGATGCTGACTCACAATGGCAATGGCTGAGAGCATGGGAGAAATGGAGGAACTTTAAATAGGGTAAAGGGGAGTAAGGGTAAGGGACGGGGGAAGGGGATAGGAAAGATGGTGAAATGAGTTAGACATCATTACCCTAAGTACATATATGAAGACACGAATGACGTGAAAATAGTTTGTGTACAATCAGTGACTTGAAAAATTGTGCTCTATATGTATAATGTGAAATGAATCACTTTCTGCCATCATGTATAACAAATTAGAATAAATAAATAATTTAATTTTTAAAAAAGGTCATGCACATACTTGATATCTGATAGTATCCTTTTCTCAGTTATTTTCTGTTTAAACAGGAAGCCTCTCTTCTATTTTACATGATAACAGATGTTGTAGAAACATAACACAGGCCCTTTCTGGTCACTGGAGGTGGTCCCAAGGAAGCCATCAGAGTTTATTGGGAGTAAGTCTATTGAAAGTGAGTCCTTATTGGCAGACATCTGCAGAGTTCTGTTTTTCTGTAGAGGGAAAACCAATAGTAAGTTGATAGTTCAGGTAATCAAGATTTTAAACACCAGATAAGAACCTAAACTGTGCTGCAGTGAGTAGGTTCTTTCCCAAAGAACAGCCCACATGATTGTGATAAGAACAACATTAGAACCTATAATCAGAGGCAGATACAAATTAGAATACTGGCATTCCAGTTAGATATCACATTCCCCAATTCAGGGGTCCTAAAAAGTAAAAATTATGAAAATTATGCATGCAAAACCCAGAAAGGAAGTAAAAGGCAGATGATAGTTATATCTTGTCTGACTTGAAATTCACACTATGATACAACTTGGTGTGCAGAGCTCCCACCTGCACCCAGGTTGCAGGGGTCACCCCTGGCGTGGAAATTGCCCTCCACACTGGCTGCAGTGGCATGTGGAGTTCCCCCTGGCACCCAGTGTTGATGGGTGTCCTCCCTGGAGGAAGGAGTTTCCTGGAGCCTGAGTGAAGCCATGTGTGGAGCGCCCCTGGCACCCAGATTAGAGGAGTCTCCCCATTGGAAGGGGGAGTGCCCTGGATCCTGGCTGCAGTGGTGTGCGGAGCTCCCCCCTGGCACCCAGGTTAAAGGGATCTCGCCCATGGAGTGGGGAGTGCCCTGGACCCTGGCTGAGGCGGCTTGCAGAGCTGCCTCAGGCACCCAGGTTAGAGGGGTATTGCCCCTGGAGAAGGGAGTTCAGATCAACCGTGGCTGAAGAGGTGTGTTGAGCTCCCCCTGGCACCCAGGTTGGAGGGGTCTCGCCCCTGGAGCAGGGAATCCCCTGGAACGTGGTTGCAGCAGTGTTCTGGTGTGCGGAGTTCCCACTGGCACCCAAGGTGCTGGGGGGTGGGGGGATAGCGCCTGTAGGGAGGTGTCCCCTGCATCCTTGTGAGAAGGTGTGCAGAGCTCCCTCAGACACACAGGTTGGAGGGAATCTCTCACCTGGAGAGGGAGTATCCTTGACCCTGCTGGGGCAGCATATGAACCTCTCCCTGGCAACCAGGATGGAGGCTTCCTGCCCTGGAGGAGGGAGTCCTCTCGACCCAGGCTGCAGCAGGGTGAGCACCCAGGATGGAGGGGTCGCCCCTGGAGGAGGGAGTCCCCTTGACCCTAGCTGCAGTGATGTGCGGAGCTCCCCAGGTACCCAGGGTGGAGGGGTCTGGCCCCTGGAAGGAGGAGACCCCTCAACCCTGCCTGCGGTATGGCGTGCAGAGCTCCCCAGGTACATAGGGTAAAGGAGTCCCACCCCTGTATGGGGAGTCCACTCAACCCTGGCTGCAGCAGCATGAGGAGCTCCCCCTGGCACCCTGGGTGGAGGGGTCTCGCCCCTGGAGGAAGGAATCACCTCGACATTGGCTGCAGTGGTTTGCGGAGCTCCCACAGGGACCCTAGGTGGAGGGGTCTCCCCATGGAGGGGGGAGTCTCCTCGAGCCTGGGTGCGGTGGAGGTGGCGTGCCGAGCACACCCTGGCACCCAGGTTGGAGGAGTTTCCATTTTGGAGGGAGTAGCGCACTGAGCCTGGCTGCAGTGGCTTGGGGAGCTACCTCTGGAACCCAGGTTGAGGTGTCACTCTCCTAGAGGGTGGAGTATACTTGGCCCTGGCTTTAGCTGCATGTGGAACACCCCTGGTCACCCAGATAGGGGGAGTCTCATCCCTGAGAAGGGAGTGCCCTTGAGCCTGGCTGTGGCAGCATGGTGTGCTACTCCTGGCACCCAGCATGAAGGGGTCCTACCTCTGGAGAAGGCAGTCCCCTGGAGTCTGGCTGCAGCAACCTGCTGAGCTTCCCCTGGCACCCAGGTTGTAGGGTTCCTGCCATTGAAGGGGGAGTCCCCTAGACCTTGGCTGCGGCAGCAAGTGGAGCTTCCTCACCCCCGCACCTAGGGTAGAGGGGTCCCACCCTGGAGGGAGCTACCCCTGAAACCCAGGGTGGAGAGGCCTCCCACCTGGAGAGGGTAGTCCTCTTGAAACAGGCTGCAGCAGCATGGGGACCTCGCCGTGGCAACCCCTCGCCCCTTGAGGGGAAAGTCCCCTGGAGCCTGCCTGTAGCAGCAAGCAGAGCTTGCCCTGGCACCCAGGGTTTAGGGGCCTCCCTCCTGGAGTGGGGAAGTCTCCTGAGGCTGGGTGCAGTGACCTGTGGAGCTCCCCCAATCACCCAGGATGGAGGGGGTCTCGCCCCTGGAGAAGAGTTTACTCCAGTCTGGCTACCCCAGCATGCACAGATTCTCTGGGAGTCTCACCCATGGAGGGTGGATTGCCCTCGATCCTGGGTGCAGCAGCATGCAGACCTTACCTGGCATTCAGGGTGAAGGGATCTCACCACTGGAGAAGGAAGTGCCATTGACCCTGATGCACCCAGGGTGGAGAGGATCTGACCTAGGAGGGAGGAGTACCCTCGACCCTGGATTCTGTGGCCTGTGGAACTCCCCCTGGGACCCAGGTTGGAGGGGTCTCGCCCCTGGAGAAGGGAAAGCCCTCCACCCTGGCTTCAGCAGCATGCTGAGCTCCCCCTGACACTCAGGGTGGAGGAGTTCTGCCCCTGGAGAAAGGCGTCCCATGGAGTCTGGCTGCAGTAGCATGAGGAGCTAGCCCTGGCACCCAGGGTATAGGGGACTCGCGCCTGGAGTGGGGAAGTCTCCTGGAGGCTGGGTGCAGTGGCCTGTGGAGCTCCCTCAGTCACCCAGGGTGAGGGCTGTCATCAATGGAGGGGGGAGTCCACTGAGCCAGGGTGCAGAATCATGCAGAACTCTCCTCTGGCACCCAGGGTGGAGGGGTCCCATCCCGGGAGGACAGAGTCTTCTCCAGTCTGGTTAGGGCAGCATGGAGAGATTCTCTAGGCACTTATGTTGGAGGGGACCCACACCTGGAGGAGGATGTCCCCTTGACATGGCTGCAGCAGTGTGCGGAGCTCCCTCTGGCACCCAGGTTGGAGGGGTCTCACTCCTAGAGGCAGGAGTCTCCTCAACCCTGGCTGCAGTGGCATTTGGAGCTTCCCCTGACACACAGGGTGCAGGGATCTCACCCCTTGAGGGAGGAGTCTCCTCGAGCCTGTGTGCCACAGCCTGAGGAACTCCCCCTGCCACCCAGGGTGGAGGGGTCCCACCCCTGTAGAAGGTAGTCTCTTGGAGTCTGGCTGCTGCAGCATGCAGAGTTCCCCAGGGCACCTAGGGTGAAGGGGTCCACCCCTGGAGGAGAAGTCCCTTCCACCCTGGCTGAGGCAGCATGCTGAGCTCCCCCTGGCACCCATGGTGGAGGGGCCTCGCCCCTGGAGGGGGAAGTGACCTGGACACTGGGTGCATCAGCCTGCAGACCTCACCTGGCATTCAGGGTGGAGGAGTCTAGCCCCTGAAGAGGGGAGTGCACTCCACCCTGGCTGGGGCAGCATAATAACCTCCCTCAGGCACCCAGGGTGAAGGGTTCTAGCCCCTGTATGAGGGAATCCCCTCGTGCCTGGCTGCAGCAGCATGTGGAGCTCTCCCTGGCACCCAGGTTGGAGGGTTATCTCACCTGGAGGGGGGAGTCCCCTTGACCCTGGCTACTGCAGCATGTGGAGCTCCTTCCTGCACCTAGGGTGGAGGGGACCCCCCGTGAAGAGAGGAGTACCCTGGATCCTGGCTTCTGTGGCTTGTGGACCTCCTCCTGGGACCCAGGTTGAGGGGGTCTCGCCCCTGGAGAAGGGAGTGCCCTCCACTTGACCCTGGCTTCAGCAGAGTCCTGAACTCTCTCTGTCACCCAGGTAGAGGAGCCCCGCCCCTGGAGAAGGGCGTCCCCTGGAGTCTGGCTGCAGCAGCATGTAGAGCTTCCCCCAGAACCCAAGATCAAGAGGTTTCACCCATGGAGGGGGGAGTCCAGTGGAACCTGGGTGCAGCGGCTTGCAGAGATCCCCCTGGCACCCAGGGTGAAGGGTTCTGGCTCCTGGAGTGGGAAGTGCCCTCAAGACTGGCTGCTGTGGCGTGCAGGGCTCCCCCACCACCTAGGGTAGAGGGGTCTCGCCCCTGGAGGGGGGAGTCCTCTGGATCCTGGCTGAGCTGAGTGCAGATCACCCCCTACACCCAGTGTGGGGGTGTCTCCCCCTAGAGGGGAAAGTGCATTCAACCAGGACTGCAGTGGCGTGTGGAGATCCCCTGTCACCTAGGCTTTAGGGGTCTCCCCCCCGCCCCGGGTGGGGGAATGCCCTAGATCCTGGCTGCAGGAGCGTGTTGTAGAGCTCCTTCTGGCAGAGTGGCAGGATCCCACCCCTTGAGAAGGGAGTCCCCTGGTGTCTGGCTGCTGCAGCAGCATACAGAGCTCCTCCCTGCACCTAGGGTGGAGGGGTCCCACCCCTTGATGGAGAAGTTCCCTAGACCAGGACTGCAGCAGCATGTAGAGGTCTGCCCCTGGAGGAAAAAGTCCCCTGGAGCCTGTCTGCAGCAGCATGCGGAGCTCACCCTGGCATCCAGGGTATAGGGGCCTCACCCCTGGAGTAGGGAAGTCTCCTGGAGGCTGGGTGCAGTGTCCTAGGAAGCTCCCCCACTTACCCAGGGTGGAAGAGTTCTGCCCCTGGAGAAGGGAGTCTCCTCCAGTCTGGCTAGGGCATCATGCACAGATTCCCTGGACACTTAGGTTGAAGGGGTACCACGCTTGGAGGGTGAAGTCCCCTCACCCGTGGCTGCAGTGGCATGTGGAGCTCCCCCTGGCACCCAGGTTGGAGGGGTCTCGCCTCTGGAGGCAGGAGTCCACTCAACCCTGGATGCACAGGAGTTTGGAGCTTCCCCTGACACCCAGGGTGAAGGGATCTCACCCCTTGAGGGAGGTATCTCCTAGAGCCTGTGTGCCATGGCCTGAGGAGCTCCCCCTGGCACCCAGGGTGGAGAAGTCCCGCCCCTGTAGAAGGGAATCTCCTGGAGTCTGGCTGCAGCAGCATTCAGAGCTCCCGCTGGCATCTAGGATGAAAGGATCCCGCCCCTTGAGGGGGAAGTTCCTTTGGCCCTGGCTGCAGCAGAGTGCTGAGCTACCCCTGGCACCCAGGGTCGAGGGGTCTCGCCCCTTGAGGTGGGGAGTGCCCTCGACCCTGGGTGTAGCAGCCTGCAGTCCTCACCTGGTATTCAGGGTGGAGGGGTCTTGCCCCTTGAGGGAGGAAGTGCCATCCACCCTGGTTACAACATGCAGAGCTCCCAGGGTGAAGGGGTCTTGCCCCTGGAGGGGAGAGTGCACTCCACCCTGGCGGGGCAGTTTAAGAAGCTCCCTCAGGCACACAGGGTGGAGGGGTCTAGCCCCTGGAAGAGGGAGTCCCCTTGAGCCTGGGGGCAGTGGCATGTGGAGCTCTCCCAGACACCCAGGTTGGAGGGGTATCTCACCTGGAGTGGGGAGTCCCTTGACCCTGGATGCTGCAGCCAGTGGAGCTCTTCGCTGCACCCAGGCTGGAGGGGACGCCCCTGGAGAGAGGAGTACCCTGGAACCTGGCTTCTGTGGCTTGTGGATCTCCCCCTGGGACCCAGGTTGGAGGGGTCTTGCCCCTGGAGAAGGGAGTGCCCTCGACTCTGGCTTCAGCAGCATGCAGAGCTCCCCCCAGCACCCAGGAAGGAGAGGTTTGGCCCATGGAGGGGGGGAGTCCCCTCGAGCCTGGGTGCAGCGGAGTGCAGAGCTCCCCCTGGCACCCAGGGTTAAGGGGTCTTGGCCTTGGAGAAGGAAGTCTTGTGGAGTCTGGCTAAAGCAGCATATATTGCTCCCTCCTTCACCTAGGGTGGAGGGGTCCCACCCTTGGATGGAAGAGTACCCTAAACTCTGGTTGCAGCAGAGTTCAGAGCTCTGCCTGGCACTCAGGGTGAAGGGGTCTCACCCCTGGAGTGAGGAATGTCCTAGACACTGGGTGCAGCGGTTTAGGAGCTCCCCCAGGCACCCAGGTTAGAGGGGTCTCTTCCCTGGAGGGCAAAGTGCACTCAACGCTGACTGCAGCAGAGTGTGCAGCTCCTTCTGGCACCCAGGGTGGAAGGGTCCTGCCCCTGGAAAAGGGAGTCTTCTGGAGACTGGCTGCAGCAGCATGCTGAGCTCCCCCCTGCCCCTAGGGTGTAGGGATTCTGCCCCTGGCTGGGGATGGAGTGCTGTTGACCCTGGCTGCAGCATGCAGAGCTCCCACAGCAGAGGGATCTCATCCTTGGAGAGGTAAGTACCCTCTACCCTGGCTGCAGTGTCATGCTAAGCTACCCCAGGCACCTAGGGTGGAAAGGTCTCGCCCCTGGAGCAAGGCGTGCCCTTGACCCTGGCTAAAGCAGTGTGTTGAGCTCCCCCTGGCTCCCAGGGTAGAGGTGTTTGGCCCCTAAAGTGGGGATTGCCCTCGACCCTGGCTGCAGCAGCATGCAGAGCTCCTGCAGGCTCCCAGCGAGAAGGGTCTAGTCCCTAGAGGGGTAGTGCCCTCGGTCCTGTCTGGGGCGGCATATGGAGCTCCCCCTGGCACCCAGGGTGCAGGGTTCTTGCCCCTGGAGGAAGGAGTCAGCTGGACTCTGGCTACAGCGGCATGAGGGGCTCTCCTGGGACCCAGAGTGGAGAAGTCTCACCTCTGGAGGGGTGGTCCTCTGAAGCCTGGGTGCATTGTCCTGTGGAGCACCCCCCCATCCAGGTTGAAGGGGTCTCCTACTTGGAGTGGGGAATGCCCTCAAGCCTGGCTGCTGCAGCGTTTGGAGCTCTCTCTGGCACCCAGGTTGAAGGGGTCTCGCTTCTGGAGGGGGATGTGCCCTCGACCCTGGCTTGGGAGCTTGTGGAGCTGCTTCTGTCACCTAGATTGGAGGGGTCTTGCCCATGGAGAAGGGAGTGCACTGGACCCTTGCTGCCTTAGTGTGCATAGCTCCCTCAGGCACAAAAAGGGAGGAGTCTTGCCCCTGGAGGGGGGAGTCCCCTCCAGCCTGGCTGCAGCAGCATGGAGATCTCTCCCCACCCGGGCTTCCAGGTTAGACAGGTCTCCCTTCTGGAAAGGGGACTGCTCTGGACCCTGGCTGCAGTGGCTTGTAGAGCTTTCCCAGCACCCATAGTGGAGGGGTCTCCAGCCTGGAGGTGAAAGTCTCCTCAACCCTGGCTGTGGCTGCTTGCTGAGCTCCCTCAGACACCAAGGGTGGAGGGGTCTTGCCCCTTGAGGGCTGAGTCCAGTATACCCTGGCTGCAGTGGTTTGTGGAGCTCCCACAGGAAACCAGGTTGGAGTTCTCTCTCCTCTGGAGGAGGGGAGTACCCTCAACCCTGGTTGCAGCAGCAGGGTTGAGCTCCTCCTGGCTCCCATGATGGAGGGGTCTCGTCCTTGGAGGAGGTAGTGCCCTTGACCTTGCCTGCAGCAGCGTGTTGAGCTCCTCCTGTCTCCCTGGGTGGAGGGGTCTCGCCCCTGGAGAGGGGAGTGCTGTCCAACCTGGCTGGGGCGGCATATGGAGCTCCCTCTGGAACCCAGGGTTGAAGTGTCATGCTCCTAGAATGTGGAGTACCCTTGGCCCTGGCTGTAATGGCGTGTGGAGCTCCCCCTGGCACCAAGGGTGGAGGGGTCCCGCCCCTGGAGAAGGGAGTTCCCTGGAGTCTGGCTGCAGCAGCCTGCAGAGCTTTCCCAGGCACCTAGTGTGGAGGGGTCCTGTCATTGGTGGGAGAATCCCCACGGCCCTGGCTGCAGCAGTATGAGGAGCTCCCTCTGGCAAGCAGGGTGGAGGAGTCTTGCCCCTGGAGAGGGGAGTGCCCTCGACCCTGGCTAGGGCAGAATAAGGAGCCCCTCCTGGCACCCAGGGTGGAGAGGTATCACCCCTGGAGGCCGGAGTCCCCTCGACCCTGGCTTCAGGGTTGTGCGGAGTTACTCACAGAACCCAGGGTGGAGGGATCTTGCCCATGGAGGGGGAAGTCCCATGGACCCTGGCTGTGAAGGCTTGCGGAGTTCCCCTCCCTCCTGCACCCAGGGTGAAGAGGTCCCGCCCCTGGAGATGGGAATCCCCTCAAGTCTGGCTGAAACTTCCTGAAGAGCTCCCCCCTCCCCCTGTGCACCTAGGGTGGAGGGGTCTTGCACCTGGATGGGGGAGTCCCCTCGAAACTGGCTGCAGCCGGGATGCAGCTCCCCTGGACCTAGGGTGGAGGGGTCTTGTCCCTGTAGGGAGGAGTCTCTTCAAGCCTGCCTGCAGCAGCATGCGGAGCTCGCCCTAGCACCCAAGGTATAGGGGCCTCATCCTGGAGTGAGGAAGTCTCCTGGAGCATGGGTATTGCATCCTGAGGAGCTTCCCCAGTCACCCAGTGTGGAGGGGTCACGTTCCTGGAGGGTGGAGTCCACTTGAGCCTGGGTGCAGCATCTTGAGTAGCTCCTCCCTGCAGCCAGGGTGGAGGGGTCCTGCCCGTGGAGAAAGGATTCTCCTCCAGTCTGGCTGTAGCAGCATGCAGAGCTCCCTTGGGCACCTAGGGTTGAAGGGTCTTGCCCCTGGAGGGGGAGTACCCTCCACCCTGACTGCAGTAGCGTGCTGACCTCCCCCTGGCACCCAGGTTGGAGGGATCCTGCCATTGAAGGATAGAGACCCCTAGATCCTGGCTGTGTCTGCGTGTAGAGCTTACCTCGCCGCCAGCACCCAGGGTGGAGGGATTTCGCACCTTGAGAGGGGAGTCTCATAGAGCCTGGGTGCTGCAGCCTGCGGAGCACACCCCCCCCTCACCACTCAAGGTGAAGTGGTCCCGCCCCTTGAGATGGGAGTGCCCTTGAACCTGGCTTCAGCATTGTGCAGAGCTTCCCTCCACACCTAGGGTGAAGGGGTCCCGCCCTGGAGGGAGCTATCCCTAAAACCCAGGGTGGAGGGGTCTCGCACCTGGAGGAGAAAGTGCCTTCCATTCTGGCTGGGGCGGCATAAGGAGCTACCCCTGGCACTCAGGGTCGAGGGGTCTCACCTCTGGAGGCAGGAGTTTCCTAAAGCCTGGCTGCAGTGTCATGCGGAGATCACCCTGACACCCAAGATGGAGGGGACTCGGCCCTTGAGGGGGGAGTCTCCTCAAGCCTGGGAGCAGCAGCCTGTGGATCTCCCCTCTGGCACCCAGGGTGGAGGGGTCCCGCACCTGTAAAAGGGAGTCTGGCTGCAGCAGCATACAGAGCTCCCCAGGGCACCTAGGGTGAAGGGATCCCACCCCTGGCTGAAGCGATGGCAGAGCTACCCCAGGCACTCAGGGTTAAGGGGATCCCACCCCAGGAGAAGGGAGTCCCCTGGAGTCTGAATGCAGCAGGTTGAAGAGCTTCCCCCTGCACCTAGGGTGTTGGGGTCCCGCTGCTGGGGGGAGGAGTCCCATCAACCCTGGATGCTGCAGTGTGCAGAGCTTCCCCTGGCACACAGGGTATAGGAGCCTCGCCCCTGGAATAGGGAAGTCTCCTGGAGCCTGGGTGTGGTTGTCTGCAGAGCTACCCCAGTCACCCAGGGTGCAGAGGTCTCGTCCTTGGAGGGGTAGTCCACTTGAGCCTGGGTGCAGAATCGTGCAGAGCTCCCCACTGGCACCCAGGGCGGAGGGGTCCCGCCCCTGAAGAAGGGAGTCTTCTACAGTATGGCTGCGGCAGCATGCAGAGCTCCCTCAGGACCTAGGTGGCATGGGTCTTGCCCCTGTATGAGCAGCATGGAGAGATTCCCCAGGCACCTAGGGTGGAGGGGTTCTGCCCCTGGAGGGAGGATTCCCCTGGACTCTGGCTGCAGCTCCCCGGGGCATTAAGGGTGGAGCGATCAACACCCTGGAGGGTAAAATGCCCTCAACCCTGGCTGAAGTGGCATGCAGAGCTCCCCCTGGGACGCAAGTTGGAAGCGTTTCCCCGGAGTGCCCTAGATCCTGGCTGCAGAAGCCAGCGGAGCTCCTTCTGGCACCCAGGGTGGAAGAGTCCCGCTCCTGGAGAAGGGAGTCCCCGTGAGTCTGGCTGCACCAATGTGAAAAGCTCGCCCCTGCACCTAGGGTGGAGGGGTCCCACCCCTGGAGGGAGGAGTCCCCTGGACTCTGGCTGCATGTGGAGCTACCCCAAGCAACCAGGGTGGAGGAGTCTCGCATCTGAAGCGGGGAATCCGATTGACCCTGGCTGCTGTGGCGTTCGGGCTCCCCGGAACCCAGGGTGGAAGGGTCTTGCCCCGAAGGGAGGAGTCCCCTCAACTCTGGCTGCAGCTGGGGGAGTCTCTTCCAGCCTGGGTGCCACCATGGCCTGCTGAGCTCCACCCTGGCATCCAGAGTGGAGAAGTCCTGCCCCTGTAGAAGGGAATCCCCTCAAGTCTGACTGCGGCATCATGCAGAACTCTCCCAGGCACCCAGGGTGGAGGGGTCTTGTCCCTGGAGGGGGGGATTCTCCTTAAACCTCGATGCAGTGGCATAGGGAGCTCCCCACAGAACCCAGGGTGGAGGCATATCGTGCCTGAGGGGGGCTTCCCCTCTAGCCTGGGTGCAGAGGCGAGCAGAGCTGGCCCCTGGAGGAAGTAGTGACCTGGACCCTGGACCTCTGCAGCAGCATGCAGAGCTCTCCCTGGCACCCATTGTGGAGTGCTCTCGCCCCTGGAGGGGGAGTGCCCTCCATCTGGTTGAAGGTGTTCTGAGCTCCCAAGGAACCCAGGTTGGAGTAGTCTCACTCCTGGAGGGAGGAATCCCCTTCAGCCTGGCTGCCTTGGTGTGCGGAGCTCCCCCAGGCACCCAAATTGTAGGGGTCATGCCCCAGGATTTGGGAGTCCAGCAGCTTGTGGCGCTCCCACTGGTCCCCAGGGTGGAGGAGTCAGGCCCCTTTGGGGCAGGAGTCTCCTGGAGCCTGGGTGCAGTGGCCTGAGGAGTTCACCCCAGCACCCAGGGTGGAGGGGTCTCGCCCCTGGAGGGAGGAGTCCACTGGAGTCTAGCTGCAGGGGCATGCTGAGCTCCCCTCTCCCTGGTGCCCAAGGTGGAGGGGTCTCGCACCTGGAGGGGGTAGTTTCCTTGAGCCTGGGTGCTGCATCATGCGGAGCTCCCCCTGACACCCAGGATGACAGAGTCCCCTTACCGGAGAAAGGAGTCTCCTGGAGTCAGGCTGAAGCGCCATGCAGAGCTCCCCCTGGTATCAAGGGTGGAGGGGTCATGCCCCTGGAGAGGGGAGTCCTCTGTAATTTGGGTGAAGCATCCTGAGGGGCTCCCTCTGGTACCCAGGGTGGCAGGGTTCCTTTCTTGGAGAAAGGAGTCCCCTGGAACCTGGATATACCATCCTGAGACCCCTCCACAGTGGTAGCTCTCCCTAGCACACAGGGTGATGGGATCTCCCCCATATAAGGGGGATTGCCCTGGACCCTGGCTTGGTCGGAGTAAGGAGCTCCTCCCTGCACCCAGGGTGGAGGAGTCTCGCACCCGGAGGAGGGAGTCCCCTGGACCCTGGTTGGTGTGAAGTATGGAGCTCCTCCTGGCACCCAGTGTGGAGGCGTCTCGCCCCTAGAGGGGGCAGTCCCTTTGACCCTGGCTTCAGTGATGTGTGGAGCTCCCCCAAGCACCCAGGGTGGAGGGGTCTTGCCGCTGGAGGGGGGAGTGCCCTCGACTTTGGCTGTGGAGATGTGTGGAGCTCCCCCCTCCACCCAGGGTGGAGGGGTTTCCTTCTTGGAGGAGAAAGTGCCCTTAATCCTGGCAGGGCAGTGTAGGAAGCTCCCCCTGGCACCCAGGGTGAAGGGGCCTTGCCCCAGGAGAGGGAATGCCCTCAACCCTGGCTGGGGCAGCATGCGGAGGTCCCCCTGACACCCAGGGTGGAGGGATCTCGCCCGTTGAGGGGGAATCTCCTGGAGCCTGGGATCTGCAGCCTGCGGAGCTCCCACCCTGCACCCAGGGTGGAGGGGTCCCGCACTTGTAGAGGGAGTCCCCTTGAGTCTGGCTGTAGCACTATGCAGAGCTCTCCAAGGTGCCTAGGGTGAAGAGGTTTCGCCCCCAGATGGGGGAGTCCACTGGATCCTGCTGAAGCGGCTGTGGAGCGACCCCAGGTATCCAGGATGGAGGGGTCTCGCCCTAGTAAGAGAGAGTCCCCTGAAGCCTTGGTGAAGCGGCCTGTGGAGCTCCCCACTTCACCCAGGGTGAAGGGGGTCTCTAACCTGGAGCGGGGAGTCCCCTGGAGCCTGGTTGCAGCTGCGTGGGGAGCTCTTCCAGGCACCTAGGGTAGAGAGGTCCCTCCCTGGAAGGGGGATTCCCCTGGACCCTGGGTGCAGAGGCACCCAGGGTGGAGGGGTCTACCCTCTGGAGGGGAAAGTGCCCTCAACCCTGGCTGCAGTGATTTGTGGAGCTCCCCCTTGCACCCAGATTGGAGGGGTCTTCCCCCTGGAAGGGGAGTGCCCTGGATCTTTACTGCAGCAGTGTGCTAAGCTCCTTCAGGCACTCAGGGTGGAAGGGTGCAGCCACTGGAGAAGAGAGTCCCCTGGAATTTTGCTGCAGCAGTGTGCAGAGCTCCCCCTGTCCTTAGAGTGGAGGGGTACCACCCTTGGAGGAGAAAGTGTCCTGTACCCTGGATGGGGCAGCAAACGGGTGGAGGGGTTTTGCACCTTGAGGGGGGAGTCTCAGAGCCTGGGTACCTGGACCCCCACACCCAGGGTGGAGGTGTCTCTCCTTTGGAAGAGGGAGTCCCCTTGAGCCTGGGTGCAACTTCATTCGGAGCTCTCCCCAGCACCCAGGTTGGAGGGGTATCTCACCTAGATGGAGGATTCCTTGACCCTGGCTGCTGCAGCATGTGGAGCTCCTTCCTGCATCCAGGGTGGAGGGGCCCCGCCCCTGGATGGAGGAGTACCCTCAATCCTGGCTTCTGTGGCATGTGGACCTCCACCTGGGACCCAGGTTGGAAGGGTGTCATCCCTGGAGAAGGGAGTGCCCTTGACCCTGTCTTCAGCAGCATGCAAAGCACCCCCTGGTCCCCAAGGGTGGAGGAGTCCTGCCCCTGGAGAAGGGCATCCCCTGGATTCTGTCTGCAGCAGCATGCAGAGCTCCCCCCAGCAACCAGGGTGGAGAGGTTTCACCTGTGGAGGGGGGAGTTTCCTCAAAACTGGATGCAGCGGCATGCAGAGCTTGCTCTGGCACCCAGGGTGAAGGGGTCTCGCCCCTGGAGGGGGGAGTCCCCTTGACCCTGGCTGCAGTGGCCTGCGGAGGGAGCACAGGCACCCTGGGTGGAGAGGTCTCACTACTGGAGAAGGGAGTCCACTCAACCCTGGCTGCAGCTGGCTGTGGAGCACCCCCAGACACCCAGGGTGGGGGTGTCTTCCCTTGGAGGGGAAAGTGCCCTCAACCCTGCCTGCAGTGGCATGTCGAGCTCTCCCTGGCACCCAGGTTTGAGGGGTCTCCCCTCTGGATGGGGGAATGTCCTAGATCCTAGTTACAGCATCATGGTACAGAACTCTTTCTGGCACCCAAGGTGGCGGGGTCCCGCCCCTGGAGAAGGAAATGCCCTGGAGTCTGGCTGCACCTAGGGTGGAGGGGTTCCACCCCTGGACGGAGGAGTCCCCTAGTCACTAGCTGCAGCATTGAGCAGAGCTCCACCTGGCACCCAGGGTTTAGAAGCCTCACCCCTGAAGTGAAGAAGTTTCCTAGAGGCTGGGTGCAGTGGCCTGCGGAGCTCCCTCAGTCACCCAGGGTCAAGAGTTCTCGTCCTTGGAGGGGGGAGTCCCCTGAGCCTGGTGCAGAATCAAGCGGAACTGGCACTCAGGATGGAGGGGTCCCGCCCCTGGAGAAGGGAGTCTCCCCCAACCTGGCCAGGGCATCATGAATAGATTCCCTGGGCACCTAGGTTGGAGGGGTCCCGCTCCTGGAGGGTCAAATCCCCTCGACCCTGGCTTCAGAGGCCTCCAGATCTTCCCCCTATCACCCAAGTTGGAGGAGTCTCGCCCCTGGAGGAAGACGTCCCCTCTACCCTGGCTGCAGAGGCATTTGGAGCTTCCCCTGACATCCAGGGTGAAGGGATCTCGCCCCTTGAGGGAGGAGTCTCTTTGAGCCTGTGTGCCACAGCCTGCAGAGCCTCCCACCCACCCCTGGCACCCAAGGTGGAGGAATCCTGCCCCTGGAGATGGAAGTCTCCTGGAGTCTGGCTGCAGCAGCAAGCAGAGCTCCCCCAGGTACCTAGGGTGAAGAGGTCCTGCCCCTGGAGGGGGAAGTCCTTTGACCCTGGCTGTGGCAGCATGCTGAGTTCCCCTTGCACCCTGGAAGTGGAAGTGCCATGGACCCTGGCTGCAGCGTGCAGAGCTCCCCTGTCTCCCCTGGCTCCTGGATGGGGAAGTGCACTCCACCCTGGCTGGGGCTGCATAAGAAGCTCCCTCAGGCACCCAGGGTGGAGGGGTCTCGCCCCTGGAAGAGGGAGTCCCCTGGAACCTGGGTGCAGCAGCATGTGGAGCTCTCCTCAGCACCCAGGATGGAGGGGTGTCTCACCTGGAGGGGGAATTCCCCTTGTTCCTGGCTTCTACAGTGTGTGGCACTCCCTCCTACACCCAGGGTGGAATGGACACACCCCTGGTGAAAGGAGTACCCTGGACCCTGGCTTCTGTGACTTGTGGCCTCCTATGGGGACCCAGGTTGGAGTGGTCTAGCTCCTGGAGAAGGGAGTGCTCTTGACCCTGGCTGTAGCAGCCTCTCGAGCTCCCCCTGGCACCCAGGGTGAAGGGATATCGCCTCTTGAGAGAGAAGTCTCCTTGAGCCTGTGTGCCACAGCTTGCGGAGCTCCCCCTGGCACCCAGAGTAGAAGGATCCCACCCCTGTAGAAGGGAGTCTCCTGGAGTCTGACTCCAACAGCAGATCTCCCCAGGCACATAGGGTGAAGGGGTACTACCCCTGGAGGGGGAAGTCCCTTCAACCCTGGCTGCTGCAGCATGCTGAGCTCCCCTTGGAACCCAGAGTGAAGGAATCTTGCCCTTGGAGTGGGGAGTGCCCGTGACCCTGGGTGCAGCAACCTGCAGACCTCACCAGACTTTCAGGGTGGAGGGGTCTCCCCCCTGGAGGGGGAAGTGCCATAGACCTTGGCTGCAGCATATAGAGCTCCCCTGCTTCCCAGTGTGAAGAGCTCTTGCTCTTGGACTGGGCTGTAAACTCCACCATTGCTGGGATAACATAATAAGCTCCCTCAGGCAACCAGGGTGGAGGGGTCTCGCCCATGGGACAAAGATGAGCACAGAGTAGCTTTTCTGCCAGCGCCTTAGATGCTTGATGGGTCTTTCCAACTTGAATTGATGTACCAACCAGAAATTCTTTTCACTGGGGTGACCTGAAAAGTCATTAGCAATGCAGTCCTTTATCTACTTAGCTGGGTTTAGTAGTCAGATACCAGGTTGTATTTTTTTCTCAAATAGAAAGAGCTGTGAGTTGTGCACAATTGCTTAATCTCCTCTTTGAAATTACCCTCGTTTCCTGTCTTAAATTTTTACTAAAATATTTGCTAATGGTCTTGGGAGTTGAGAAGATGATTGGATTGTTGCCTCATGTTTTGCACATTCAGGGGAACAGGAGAGCATGTGAAATAAAAGCTACTCCTGCTTTTATTAACCCCAGCTTCCTAATCACATTCAGAGATTGCTAAAGTGTTCATATTTATAAATGAGAACCCCCCGTACAGATTATACTATTTATTTCATGTTTTTCCCTTTTGTCATTCATAACATTTCTTAAATAAAATGACATCTTCTTTTTTCCATTATTATTTTAAAGGTCTCTGGGGAACAAGACTCATGGAGGAAAGCAACATTAACCGAGAGAAATACCTTAAAAGTGTTTTAAGGGAACTGGTCACATACTTCCTTTTTCTCATAGTCTTGTGTATCTGTAAGTAGTCTCTTAGCTTCCACTAATGGAAAAGTTTTGAAAATGTTTGACCTGTGAAAATTAATTAAAAAGAAGTATGTAGGCACTGGAAGCAAGTTGGCTCAAGCCAAGAGTTCTCATTTGCTTTGTTTTCAATACTGATTTAGAATTGGGTAAACTCTTTTCTATCCTCTAGAAAGCACAGATTAAAAATCAGCATATCTGACTGGCCAGTTCATTGTCAGTTGTGGTCTTTCTTTTTTTTTTTTTTTAATGAGAAGCATGGAGTCACTTGCCAAACCTGAAGAACCTAAGTTAAATGGTTTTAACATTAGATTTCATAGAAATGAATATAGTATCATCAGTATTAGGAGATCAGTGAATATGAAGTCTTCTGTTTCAGAAGAATGACTTTCCAAGTTTAACTTTCAGGAAACGCAAATAATGTTACCTGGTATTATTTTGATATACATTTAAAAGTCCCTTCTTTTGGATTTGGATATGCCGTGTCAGTGTTTCATACCAATTCTTTATTTTTTCTAAATCTTCAATAATTGTTCCACTTTACCTCAAGGAAACTTGTGCAGGCCCCTCCCACTCTCCCTACTACCATAATTCTGTTTCCATGATTTCAGCTATGTTAGATTTCTCATGTAAGAAATATGAGATTATTGTATAAAACATCCTAGAAATAAAAGCTAAAAACTCGAATAATCTATATATTACATTAAAAATTGCAAAGCAAGAGATGACATCTTAAACTTTTATGTCCCAAGCTGCTAGAAACTTTTATGTTCCAAGCTGTTTTTTACTAGGTCTAGTAAGCTTCTAACAAGTTTTACCAGGGAATGTCTTCTTTTTATATTTCCTAAGACTTTGCCTACCCAAGTGGAAATTTAAGAAAGAAATGAAGTTTTTTTAAGCTAAAACCTCTGTATGTATGAAAAACATCATCTTCTTGTTTTTTTTCACACTAAGTTTCTGAAGTTTAGTTTTAAAATATTTATTTAGGAAGAAATGTCTCATGCTTTTAAAAATGATTTTAGTCCTTTTTTTGTTTTTAAAGAAACTCATGATACTTTATTTTTTAAGAAAAAAGCTTTATTGAAGTATAATTTACAAAGCTTTATTGAAGTATAATTTAACTCATCCATTTAAATATCAAATACATGTATTTCTTTTTATAAATGTACAGAGTTGTAAAACCCTCAAATTCAATTTTAGAACATTTTCATCATCTCAAAAATATCCCCCAAACTTCCCTCTGTTGGTTGCATTTGGCAGAAAGCCCCTTTATCCTTCAAATGCTTCTGCTAACCATTACTTAGCTTTTGGTTTGCAGCATTCTACTGACTTTATT
Organism: Ictidomys tridecemlineatus; assembly: GCF_052094955.1. Classification (NCBI taxonomy): domain Eukaryota; kingdom Metazoa; phylum Chordata; class Mammalia; order Rodentia; family Sciuridae; genus Ictidomys; species Ictidomys tridecemlineatus. Next base: position 70,148,135 of record NC_135485.1, read on the forward strand.
TCTTAATTTTTTGAGGGGGTTTTGTAAGGACCTGTTTGGTTTTTATGTCTTTGACTCATTACTCTACCCCCTTAATTCTGTTGCATGAATTTGGCCATGTTAGATTCCTCATGTAAGTGATATGAGATTATTTTATAAAACATGTTATCTAAGAAAGAAATGCTAAGATGCTAGAATAATCTATATATTACATTAAACATTGCAAAATAAGAGAAGACATCTTTTAAACTCTTGTGTTCTAAGCCAATAGAGCTTAGAGTACTGAGGTTGAATTTGTTTCCTGCATAGAAATGATGTTTAAATACTAAACTGCAAATAGCCTAAAATATTAACAGGTTGATTAGAACTATTAAACTTTTTCAAGCATTACCTATGCACACATATTTCTTAAGCAAAATAGGCCTTCCCTTTAAGTATATCTAGAATTATAGAAACTGCCTAAACATCAGAACTTCCAAGAAAATTAAAAAAGAAAGAAAGAAAGAAAGAAAGAAAGAAAGAAAGAAAGAAAGAAAGAAAGAAAGAAAGAAAGAAAGAAAGAAAGAAAGGATGAAATAAATTACAGTTGGCCAAGATCCACTATCCCACCTTCCAAGATATGAGTTTTCAGATGCATTAGTAAGTTTGGGAAATAGGTCAGATAAGTAAACAGAAGAGTTTAGAAAACCTGCCTGCAGTCACATAACAAATTAGTGTTTCTTACTTATTTTAGAATTTTTATATTCTTAGTTTGTTCTTTTTTACCCTAAATATACTTTTCCTTAGTTCAAAATCTACATATTTTAATACGCATAGTTTTATTTTTAGAATATTTTATCATCTCTGGTTAAGATCAGATCTTAATAGCCATATGGTCAAACTTCCATTGAATGTTAAAATTTTCCCTGCACCATCCCTTCTGAATGGCCATCATCCTGCCTCTGATTGAGGAAGAGGTCAGGTTAAAAGACCCACATTTTGGAACTAGTTTATTTCTTTGTGGCTAAGTTACAGAGTTCTTCCTTCTATCAAGCCAAAGACTTTCCTCTGTGACTCCTTCTCCTAGTTCTACCCTCCAAACTTACTGATGCCAAATACCTTTTCTATGTCTCTTCCAATCTAGCCCTTTGGATGTCTGCAGACATCCAATCTCTCTAAAGTCTTCTTCAGGATTAAGCTTTCTGGTTTGTTCAACTATTGATCCTGTGATTGTATACATGCTTTTGAGGAACTCACACCATGGTAACTCCTAGTAGCATGTGTTCTGTTTTTCAGAGTCCCTCACTATGGATATTGGGGCAGTGAGCTTCTTTCTCCAGATACTGCACTGCCTTCATGCACCCTACCATCCTATTTAGAAGGTTGCTTCATCAATGATTTTCTAGTCTCTTCACCCAAAATCATAAAGTTCTATGTCTTCTGATTAGTATTTGAGGTTTTCCCTTTCAGATTGTTTTTTTTTAATCTCATTAGATTCTGCTCATCATTCCAGTTTTTTGAAATTATTTAGATTTATTCATGTCACATATCAGCTTTATTTCAGCTTCACAGTATTAGCCGAGTTATCCTTCATGTTCTTATACTTGTAGTTGAGAAGTCAAAAAAGATTGACCTATGAACATCAGTCCATTAATCAACACCCTTTAGATGAAGTTCACTCATTGCATTATCATCCAGCTCCGTATTCATGGAAGGTTAGTGGTTTATGACTTCTTAATGCCTATCTGAATAACTCTACCATTCCTCTGATAGATCAGCTATTGACTAAATTGAAAAATGAGGATTACCAGGCATGATTCAGTCCTAATAAAGCCTTCTGTCTTCTAATGATGGAATTCTTCAGAAACCATCTTTTCAATCACTAATCTTAAAATTTCGCCATCAATATCAAATGATTATAAATTTTCAAAATCATTACTCTGTGTGAAAATGAGATCATATGCTTAACCCTATGTATGTCTGCATATTTGCATGATCAGAGTTCTTTTGTTTCATAAAGATCTGAGTTCCAGTTCTACCACTGAGATGCTAGGTAAACTTGAGTGAATTATTTAATCTTTCTGAACATTTGTTTTTTTCATCTGTAAAATACTTGTTTTGAAGATTAGAAGTAATACATGAAAAGTTACCAGGATACTATCTCTCATACAACAGCAATGATAAGTAAACCTCTAAATCATTAAAAACATCAGAATGACCAAATTAGTGAGTTCTAAGAACTATAAGGTGTTATTATTTGAACCCAGATTCCCAATTCCTTTGGAGTAGCTAAATGCCCATTAAGAGCTTATTTTTCACCTTAACATTGTTAGTTCTGTTTCCTGTTTTAAAAAAGCAGCCTACTTTGTTTGCCAAGAGGATAGAAATAACAAGTAAATTAAGTACGCCTATTTCCTATTTTAGGATTTATTCTTAGTTGAAACCTGAGGTTGATATTAATTCACTATCAAAGTACTTATCAATATATATGGATTAGTATTTTAAATAATAATGGTATCTCACTTATTTGAGTTAGATGCTGGCTGAAATTATAGGAAGGAATAAGGAGTATTTCCACAGATTTTTGCAAAAATCTTTTTTCTTTTCAGCCTCTATGATAAAAATACATCTGTCTTTTCCTTTTTCTATTCTCTTTACTCATCTACAAAGTTGTTCAACCTCTTAACTGTGGATATAATGAAAATTAAAAATCTAGTTGAATCAGTACCATAGAAATACAGTATTTCTAAAAGTCAAAGAAATTAAAATGCAGAAAAATTGCAAAGACCAAGTACAAGAAATATAACAAACTATTAATATTTTAATAAATTTTAAAGTCAGAAACCACTGGGGTGGTTCTGTAAATATTTGCAGGAGAGAAAACATAACTTTTTTCACAGAGTGGAATATGTAATCTATTTATGTGGGAAGTCTTTGACTTTAAACCCACTGGTATGCAAAGAAGTAATAAAAATGAAAGAATGAGCAACAAAAGTCACAGTAAAATCTGATAGGTCCTAGGAAAGGAGGAGCTCTTTTAAGAAGAAATATGTCTCTCCATTTTTTTATATTAGAAGGTGACTTTCCTTTCCTTCTTAAAAGAAAAAAAAAGGCATATTTCATTTTACTTGTAAAGGACTGCAAGGATGCTATAGATAGTTTGCCTGATTAGCAGCAAGTCCACACAGATTGAATTGCTGATAACTATGTTCATTGAAGTCCAGGTCAGTGGTTTATGGCCATACCAGTGGGACACCACTTCCATATCTGGTGACAAACATTCTAATAGCTTTCCATGTAGTTTTCCAAAATGGAAACATCACAGGTCACAGTCCCTAGGAAGTAACTGTTAAAGCCTTTGATGGTGGCTGGAAAACTTCTTGTCCTTTCTGGTAAATGACTAGACAAAAATTCAACTTTACAATGACAAGAAAGCAAAGATGTATAGAAATGACTTTAATCATGACCTTTTTTTCCACTTGGCATACTTTTTCATCTTTCTGGTGATGCACATTGTAAATTTTCCTCTTGTTTTGAAACAGAACAAGCAAAATGCTAGTCTAGCACTGATGTTCGCAAAAGCTTCTGCGTCAACATCTTCTATCCCTTAAATATTTCCATTAGAACTTTTTATTTACCATTTTCTTTGAAATTTTAGCCTAAACTGGATTAAACATGGGAATTTGAATAACTTTATTTCATGAACTCTCTTGTTGATTCCACAGTCTCTCTTCCATCTCTTAAAAGCCCTGCGCCAAGGTTACTGGGGATCTATTTATTGCCAAATTCCATGGGATCTTTTCAGCCTTTCTGGGATTTGGTCCTTTGACATTTAGCATTCTGGAATCTTCCTTCCCTTTTTGACTTTTATAACTTCCTCTCTTCCAGTACTCCTCCTTGTCTTATTTACTTTCTTAGTTTTCTTTGTTCTGAAACCTGTAGGCAGAGTATTCTCTGTGACTATTTTTTTCTTAGATGAATTTTCCCAAAGCAAAGCTTCAACTAGTACTGTTATATGGTGACTCTCAAGTCCTTCTATCCAGCTCCAGACCTCTCTAATGAGCTACTCATCTTGTGCCATATTCTACTAGACATCCCAATGGCAATTCTCACAGGCATCTTATCCCTAATAGTCCTCAACCTGTCTCATCACACTGCCCTTTCAAGCATGTTTCCGTCACGTCGTCTACCCAGGTGAACATTACTATCCTCTGTGAACACCTTAGCCAAAGCTCAAGAGGCATCTGAGACTCCTGCCCTTACCTCTTCAGTATCTTTCAAATATATCTTCTTTTAAACATCAATCTTGTTCCTCTTTTAACCCTCTCTCCTGAATTATTCATGTTTCATTCATATGACTGTTTACTAAATTACAAACAGATTTAGGTTCTGCCTTTAAGTGTTGAGAGCCATCCATGGTTTGGAAGTGTGTCACTGTTCATGGAGCCTTCCTCATGGATAGAGACATCTGGTATCTGGGAATGATGCTCTAAAAATGCACTTTATCTGGTCAATTGCCCAGGGAAAATGAGAATCTCTTCCCTGCTCTGCCATGGTCCACACAGTACCAGAGACAGGTGTGGCCTGCCAACATGTCAATCAACCTGCTGACTGCAAGACATCTGGAAGCAAGACTCCACCCTTTAAACATACGCCTGCCTTTCATGTACACTTTAAATAAACCACCAGAGCCATTTTCCCTTTTTCTAGTTCCAGAACCCATGTGGACTAGATCTGGCCATAGACTCTCCAATACTTAAGTTTAGTGATACGAAAGTTTAAAACTGGGAAAGAGGGTTCTCCTACAGGGAAGGCCTTCCTGAAGATTGAAGCAAGAGTGTGAGCCACCCAGATAAAGAGAGAACTTCATGAAGGTTCTGAAGCAGGAAAAGACTCAGAGCATTCCAGAAGTTGAATAAAGCCAGTTACTGGACAATGCCATCTAATGAAGATGGAAAAGTGATCATGGCCCAGACTCTATAAATTTTGTGGGCTTTCATTAGGGGCTAACAGTTTGAAGCCAGGACTTTAAAAGAGTTATACAGTTCATTTAAGTTTTAAGAAGATGACTGGATGCCAGGTAGAAGACAGTTTGGATGCATACCACTCTCCCTCTGACTTGACTTTTAGGATTACCATGCCCTGCCTCCAGGCATTAGAGCTTCTAAAACAGATTAATGCAGTTGGATTTCCCAAGGGACAAGGTGTAATCACCTCTTCTTTAAGATACAATTTTAAATATTTAGATAATGGACCAGCATTTTACTCTATGGTCTTTACTTACTTTTTTAGAACTTCCATTTCCTATAAATAATGGCACTTCAACCTCCTCAAGATTTGAGAGTCAAGTCAAAGGGGTCTGCAGCTGTAAGTTTCCCTTCCTTTCAATCTAATTGCTGCTGTTAAAGAAAAACGATGCAGTATTTATCAAGACATAGTAAGGTAGACAGGACCATCATGGTGGGTATAGGAAAGGATGCTCTAAATGCAGCATGGGCACGTGGAATTTATAGCCAAGGTTCAGGGTGGGGAGTGAGGGAATAAAAAGTTCCTAAGAGGAAATAGCAGCTTAAGGAGGATTCTGGCAAATGATGGGCCAGAGTGACCAACTGGGGGAGCTGTAGGATGAGGAACCTGATCAGATACGGGGGATGAAAGTCTTGATAAACAAATTTAGCAAATTTCTTTGCTGAAGCTGGACTTAACAAGGAAGTACGTAGATGAGCCTAAGAGAAGGGTCAGGATCTTGACAGTAGTTTGACCAAGCAAAAAGTTTTTGTCAATCCTTACTCTTCAAGATCAGCTCAGGAGCCAGATCCAGAGAGAAGCCCTGGGCCACCTCTGTCATGCATCCTCAAATGGATTGGCAGACTGGCTCATGGTCCCTCACCCTCACAGGGAGGGAGGAAGCACACAGCAGTGCTGGCATGAAGTCTTCTCACTTACTGTTGACAGCTTTCCCATTTCCATTCTCCCTTTTGTTCACTAGTGCTTCTCATTCACTAATGCACAGAATATTTCCTACAAGTTGATGACAACTAAATCAGTTCAAGCCTAATAATTCTTTGATTTATGTACAGTGCTTGGCATTTCTTTATGATGGATTTAGTTTCTAGAGTGCCTTCAAATATATGTTTTTATTATATCTTCAACATATCCCTATAAGAAGATGGTACAATATGCAGTTAGCGAAAAAGTTAAGCTTCCTGTGCAAAGTGGCCCCTTCACTTTGTGGCACATGGCCTGGAATCCAGGACCAATATGTCTTAGTTCTACCATCTTTATATCTGGGACAGTTACATTTTTATGGTATTTTGATTTCCTCTTTGGCCCACAACTAATTAAGGGAAAGAAACTTTTAAAATTGTTTCGTGACATAATATTATATGTTCATGCTATATGCATCCTTTTGTTCATTTTCATAATTTATGGTTTAAAAAATGTTGGCTTATTATGTTTTTCTGTTTGTTGTGAGGAGTTCATTTGTCTTGTGTTTTTCCTTAAAACTATAGAAATTTATTGCCTCAAGAGTTCTGAGGCAAAAAGTCTGGAATCAAAGTGTGGACAGGGCTCCCTCTGAACTGTGGGGGTCTTTGCTTGTCTCTTGTAGCGTTTGTGGTTGCTGCAGCTCTTAGCCTCCTAGGTATAGCTGCATTGCTCCAACCCTCCATCTCCATGTGGCATTCTCCCTTTCTCTCTGTCTAAACACATCAGTGTCTTCAGAAGTGTGCCCTGTTGATTTTTAATTTGGGAGATTTACTGATGTTCTTTTTGTGGCCTAGCATATTACCAAGTTTGTAAATGTTTCACAAATACTTGAGGAACAATGGGAGTGATTTCTTTTGGTTATACTTGGGTAATTCTTATCCAAAATACTTAGGACTAGAAGTGTTTGAGATTTGGGAGTAGATGTTGGTATATTTGCCTATATGTAATGAGTCATTTTGAGGATGGTACCCATGTTTATATATACCTTATACACATACCCTGAAGATAATTTTATACAATATTTGTAATAATTCTGTTCATGAAATAAAGGTTCATAGCATGGAATTTTCCACTTGTAACATCATATCAAGCCCTCAAAAACTTACAGATTTTGGAACAAATTTAGATTTCAAATTTTTGAGTTACAGTTACTGTATGAAGTTTTATATTTGTATAGTGAGTCATGTGTTCAGTTCAGACACTCCATATGCCTAGATAATTTTCATCTACTTTCTCTGTCAAAGATGGAAAGATGTAAGGTTAAGTTTCTATGATCTTTGCTAATTCTTACACTACTTGCAAGTATTAGTTTGTATTTGTTGATGATTTGTTATTCAATACACATGAATTCATGATACTTAAATTATTGTGTATGGTACCATTTTCAATATACAATAACTTTATATAACTCAGTGTTTTCCTTATAATCTTTTTTGTCATATTCTTAATCCACTTAATAACTTTAATAATATTTTGTCCCTATTTTCTTTTCAACTCTACATTGAATGTTTCTTATAAAAATACTAAATATGCTTTTTTTTTTCCTTTTTTAACCAATTATTTAAAACCTTGTTGTCTAGTAGGGGTTTAACCTATTTCAAAATTATTAGTTGTGCAAGATTCTAAGACACCAAGACCCATAGTCATGATCCCTAGAGCCATATATTTAGAATGGAACATAGCTAAAATCCGGATCCAAATCATCTGAATCCAAATTCAAGGGTTGTTGAGCAGCCACCAACATGGACTCAAGGCTGTGGCTCACTCCTGGAGTGTGTAAAACTGCCACTCAAAGACATCACATGACAGCTGAGTGTGGTGGTGCATGCCTGCAATCCCAGCTACTCAGGAGGCTGAGGCAGGAGCATTGTAAGTTAGAGATTGGGCTCAGCAACATAGAAATACCCTGTATCAAAAAGTAAAGAGAGCTGTGAGTGTAGCTCAGTGGTAGAGCAACCCTAGCTCCAATCTTCAGGACAGGGAGTTTTTTTTTTTGTTTTTTTTTTTTTATAAAAAAAAAGGAATATGTAGTAGTTCATTCTAGGGCCTGGTGCAAAAAAGGGGCTGACCTGATGAAAGGTCTGTTAAAATACTCATCCTTCAAATTGAGAATGTGTTGTTTTCCTGGCTGTCCAGCAGTTGGTGCTACACAAGCAGGAGAAGCTTTCTTCCCTTTGAGTGAAGGTGTGGATGCCAATATAAATCCTGAGAATTTAAAAGGCAAAACTCAATATTGGGTCTTATATACATGAGGAAAATGAAAGATAGGCATATTTAAAATCACTGGCTAAAATACTTAAATTTACACATAAAACAGGATCATATTTAGAATTCAGAAGGTTTAAGCTATCAAAATTCATTTTTAAAAGCAACGACAAACCCATAGTCTAAAAAAAAAAAACTCTTTCACAATATTCTTTATTCACTCATCCAAAGGAATTATAATTTCATGTTAACTAAAAACAATCAAATTAATCATTTAGTTGGCTTTAGGAGCCTTCATTACTTACTCTTTCATGTTATCTTTGCCCCATTAATTGGTTCTGGATCCATATAAGGCTTCTGCAGAGTGTATTGTACCTGTGTCTACCTCTTGGTGGTATCTGGGCAGACAGCACATCCCCTGAAATGCTATAAACTCCTATCCTGAAGGAAGAGGTCACCTGTTTGTCTTCATGTTTAGTACCTGTTCTGTCAATGTTAATAGATTAGAATTATAAACCTTTAACGAGGATCCAGTACATTTTGAAAGGTAGCAACTCGGACAACACTCAGAGAAGACTGTTCTTGTCCTTAGTACTTCAGGTCATAGGATGACAGGTGAGGGAGCCTGACCAAGGGTCAGGAAATTATTCATACTTCTTTTATGTATTATTTAATTGTCCATATGTGTATATTTCTTGCTGATTGCTTGGGATGAGCTTGATTGTACTGAATCACTATTATCAATTCCTCTTGTTTAATAATCTGCATTTTTATATGCTGAAAAGGTGAAGAGGGCTATAGGAGAGATTGATTAAATAACACTGAATCCCAACATAATGTAAGTTTAATATACATTTTGTGAAGCCTGAAGATTATTATAAAGTCAGGTAAGTGTTAATCATCTGCTGGGTGTTCAGAGCTGTGTTCAAAAGAAATATAACACATATTTTGTCCCCTTGAGGCTTTTTGTGAGTAAATTATGGGAAGTGTACCATATTGCACTTATAATAATTAGAACCCAGTGTGAAACAATACTTCTTAAATTGCTGAAATTTGCAATAGATAGAGTGTAGCAACCCAGCAGGGAGGAAGAATCACCATGATTGGACATTTGTTAAGTGTCAGGCATGTAGTGCTAGATAAAACTTATTTTTGTGTAATTATCAGAAACTCTCATGGAATAGCTAATTATCCCATCATACAGAAGAGAAACCTGAAGCTCATGAAGTTTAAGCCACCTGCTCAGTGTGGGTAGTAAGGAGCATGGCCAAGAGTCAAACCCTGATTTACATTGATCTCACAAGTTTATAAATTATTTTCCCACCTTTTCTAGACCATTCAGTGTGATGAGTGAGTGTTCATGGGTTAGGATAGGTCTGTAACAGTGGGCCTCCAGGGAGAGAGATGGTGAAACAAGGTGATAATTCAATTTGAATGAAGAGGCTCTTTGAAGAGTTGTGGCAGCAGTAAGGGAATTAGCACTGGAGATGAGGCACTCCGGGGAAGGTTACCACCTCCAGGATGGAAGAGACTCTGGGAGGGAATGGCCTGGCAAAAAACGCAGTGTATCTGTGGGAGAAGATTCCACCAGAAGCTGTGGCCAAGATACAGGATCCTTTGCTAAACTATATCAGATGGTCAGAATGGAGCATATGAGTAGAGGGAAAAACCCAGACCTCTGTCTCCTCTGAGCTACCCGGTCAGATGCAAAGCCTCACAGGTGATCCAGTTCACAGTGGTCACTCTCAGGAAATGAGCAGGGAAATAGAAATGGAAAGTTCATCTGAGGGAGCCAGAGAAGGGCCTTTCCATGTTATCCCCATAGCATGGACACAGACATAGCTTGAGGAGCTTGGCACTGGTCCTTTTGAACCTGTGCACATCAGACTCACCAGTGGTCTGACATAGGACCACTCTATGGGAGATGACAAACTGGCACATTGGAAACCATCAAGTAAAATGATCTGATCTTAACGTGATGCTCAATGATGAACCAATTTTGTTTCACAGTGGTCAATGTTAATGTTAAATGTGTTTTATAAGCCAAAGATGTAGACATGTCCTAGAAGAATGATGTAGAAAGGAAGGCAAGTGTAAAAAAGACCTAATATGGATGTTTGTCCATTCAAAATGTTCATCAACCAGGCATAGTCCACCTGTGGAAGCTGTAAGCTTTGCAAATGTGTGTGCAGGTTGCCTTGTGGAGCTCATTTGGCTCTTTCTGTGTTCCAGTGACCTATGGCATGATGAGCTCCAATGTATACTACTATATCCGGATAATGTCTCAGCTCTTCCTAGACACCCCATTGTCTAAAACAGAGAAAATGAACTTTAAAACTCTTTCTTCAATGGAGGACTTCTGGAAGATATTTTCAAATAACTTTGAAAGTACATATTTATGCCTTAACTTTGTTTATTTGGCCTCAGAATTTCACTGCATGTATTTCTTCAGGGCCTGCTGAGTGTTTACTACTTTGTGAGATGTTGTAAGTCATGGTGAGTTCTTCAAATCTACTGCTGCTACCTTCAAAGAAGGATAAAGTTAAGATTTATTGAGATCTTTGCAGATGCCTTATGCCACACTGGGTATTTCATACCTTCCCCATTTAATCCCCATGGTAATTTACAAGGTCAATACTGCTACTGTCTCCAGTTTGCAAATGAGATTCAGGTGTTTAAATGTGCAAGGTCACTTGGCTGGGGAATAAGAGACTTGTTCCTACTATGACAGCCACTTTTCTGTGCCAGTTTATTATTCATTCAGCCATTCATGGTTCAGTAAACATTGAGAATCAGGAGAGCATTTTGGTTGCTCTGTGTTGCTTGGATTTTGTGTTTTGTCTTTGTTGGTGATGACATGTATCCCCAGCTCATGGGATGATGTTTAATACAAGGGAAGCATATTCTTTCAAAGGTTTGCCAATGTAAAATTCAACCCAGTCCCTTTCCCAGTGTCACAAATTCAACCATAGTAGCAGAGCATAAGCAAAAAGTTATATAGAACAAATTTTAAGCCAATCTGGGCAATACGGTGCTCAGTGTCTAAGAAAATCTGATGGAAATGGAAAGAAAATGATTGATTCTCCATGGTGAGATTGAGATACTTTGTAAAATTCTGACTAACCTCTGGGTAAAAACTGTTGATTTTAAGCATAAAAAAATTGAGTCATGGGAATCTATTAATAAATAACAGTACTTGGCATCAAAAGCACATTTGTATAATATTAACATTTGCCCCCTCAGTGGAACTGGTTGCTGTCTCTGCTGATCATCTGATAAAGATTATATGCTGAGAAGTGGCTAGATCTCTCTTCCCTTGGGGTGTAGCTCCTTGTACAAACTAACAAGAGATTTCTCACATATATGCAATTCTGTGATAATAAATTCTAAGCTCTAAAGAGGAGGAGATATGTTGAAAGGCTCCCTTAGAGCAGGAGTCCAGACATTTAAAAAAAAATCCACCAGATGATAGGCTGACAATTGACACTCTTACCTTTTAGCTCAGAGCAATGATTATGTGGAATGCTGTTTTCATAAGGAAGAGTAGAATTGATTGTGGCTGTGGACTCACACAACACTCTCACCTGACTGCCTTTAGTCCCAGAACAGAAATCAGAGTGGCCACTTATTAAGCACCCATCCTGTGCCAAGTGTACTGACAACAGAACCCCCTCTTACTGCTCTACCTTGTTCAGAGTAGCCAAAGCCCTGGTAATGCAAATATTTCAGGCAGAGGCAAGACAGTGACTTGGAGATTTTTTTTAAAAAAAATCATGCCATTGTGCTAGGGATGTGGCTTAGTGGAAGGGTGCTTGGCTGGCATTTGTGAAGTTCTGGGTGTGATCTAGCACCAAATAATTATAAAAATAAATAAATAAATAATGATGAAAAAAAGGCGAAAGAAGAAAAAAAAAAGTTGTCTTTACTTTAAGTTTGCAGAAGGCCCCTTACTTGATGGGCTGTACTGGAAGGTGAAGCCCAGCAACCAAAAAGAAGTGACAACCGAAGTTTCATTTTCTACGAGAATCTGCTGTTAGAGGTTCCACGCATATGACAAGTCAAAGTCAGAAATGGATCCTGTTCCATCTCCCAAGACTGGAGAGAGGAAATTAAAGAGTGCTATGATGTTTACTCTGTCAGTAGCAAAGACAGGGCTATTTGGGCCATGAAATGGAACTGCATAAGAATCTGGGACTGTGGCCACTAAGTGACATTGACTCATTGACTCATTCTCTGACCTCCCACTGACATTCCATCATTTATTCTCTGATGGTTTTAGCAATTAGAAGATGCCTTCAGTGAGTCCTCAAAGCTTGTTTTAAAGCTTGGGCCAAACTGACATCTGGTGTCTTTTAAGTTTTCTCTGCTTTTTAATTCCCTTCTAGTTTCTCTATGCATATTTCCAAAAGGTTAAATTGTTGATTATATGATCCACAAAAAACAAATTACCTGAGTCTTTAAAGTTTTATTTAAGATGTTTTGATCCTTTTTTAAATCAGTGCATTATAGTTATATGTAATATTGGGGTTTATTTTGATAAAATTATACAAGCATGGAATATAATTTAATTCAGTACCCAGTACTTCCCCCTTTACCTTCCTACTCCCTCCTCCCTTTTCCCTTTCTTTGACCCTACTAGCCTTTCTTCTGTTTACTTTTTTTTTAAATCACTATGTAATGGATATATATATATATATATATATATATATATATATATATATATATAATGGTGAATTCACTTGTCATATTCATGTATGTACATAGCATAGTTTGGTTAGTTCCATTCCACTGCTTCTCCCTTTTCCCAGCCCTCCTTCTTCCTATCTGACCAGGGTTTTGCGCCCTGGATATGGCATCTTTTGTCCCCACTCCATGCTCTCTCCTAAACTCTAGTGACTACTATTCTGTGCTTCTATTTTATGAGATTGATTTTAAAACTTTCACATATGGACATAAACATGTAATATTTACCTTGTTCCTGTCTTCTTTCACCTACATCACATCATGTCCTCCAGGTCCATTCACTTTTACACAAATGGCAGGATTGCATGCATTGTTTGTTCTTTCTTTCTCTTTCTTGCTTCCTTTTTTCTTTCTTTCTTTCTTTCTCTCTCTCTCTCTTTCTCTCTCTCTCTTTCTTTCTTTCTTATTTCTGAACAATATTCCTCTGTGCGTGTGTGTGTGTGTGTGATTTTTTAATCCATTCTTCAGTTGATAGACATTTCTTTTGATTCTGTATCTTAGCTAAAGTGAATAGTACTGCCATACAAATGGGGATGCAAAGGTCCTTTTGAAATACTGATTTAATTTCCTTTGGATGAATACCCACTAGTGAGATTGCTGGCTTATATGTTACTTCTACTTTTAGTTTTTCAGGGAATCTCCATGAAAAGTGTAATTTTTTTAAAGTGTGAGCTGGTAAGGCAGCATTTTCTTTCTTTCTTTCTTTTTGTCTGACTTAAAGCCCCTGGTTTAAAATGTATGTTTATAATCCTAAGTATACATTTGTACATGTGCACCTTTGCAGGAGTTTTAGTATACTTTAGCACCCATGCTTCAAATATTTCTGCATTCTAAACTTCCTAGGCTTAGAATTATTGTAGTTATGCCAGATAAATGGGCAAACCTCTCAGGCTGTCTCAGGGTGGGCCTCCTGAGGTGGCTGCCCCAGGGTAAGTCACTATGGCAGAGCCACCTTCTAAGCAATGCTGAATGACTAATGTCTGGTCATCTGCATAATTTTCTTGAGAACTGAGTCACCCAGAATCCAAATTTGTTATGTTCAATGGGACAAATACCTTTTTCAATGACAAGATAATTTACCTAAAATTCAGTGTACACTGTATTTAGTACCAAGGCTCAAAAGTCACAAATTTAGTAGAAATTGGGAGATTAGACCAAAGGTACTAAATAATCTGAAAAGATTTTTTTCCAGGTTATGAAAGTGATTATACTTTCTAATGCTCCTTTTTCTAAGTCCTGCAGAATAATATATTTAATCAGTGGCACCTTTTCAAATATTTTACTGTATCTCACATCATTAATAAGAAATTTTTCCAGCCCCTACTCTGTGTGAGATTCTTTTTATAGATGTATTATTTTATCTCTCACAAAATATATGCATCTCTATATAGGCATCATGTGTATTTTATATGGAAAAAATGGAGACCACATAGCAAGACACAGGATGGACTTGTCCCCTTTTATCTGTGATTTTCACTGGGGACTTGGGGTCATGTAGTCCTTGAGTATAGACAATCATCACGGAAAGTAGCAATGGGAACTCGGGACTGATGGCAGAGGCTCTGTGGACAGAGCCCCGTGTGTATTCTCAACTCTACCATCAAAAACTTTGGGACTAAATTGATCTCAGTAATCCTTAGGACCCTCAATGCCTTACTGGGGCTAAAAACTGTATGACAATTCAGTAAGAAAACACTAATGAAGTACCACATCAAGTGTATTACTCAGTATGATAAGACTTATTTCTTTTTTTAAAAAAATTTACATGTTCTACTTAGTTGCACATGATAACAGAATGCATTTCCAATTCATTGTACACAAATGGAGTGCAATATTTCAATTCTGTGGTTGTGCACAGTGTAGAGACGCACCATTCGTGCAATCATACATGTACCTAGGGTAATGATGTCCATCTCATTACACCATCTTTCCTATCCTTATCTTACCAGGAACCTTGTAACTGCCACTGATTTTACCTGTTTGTATTTGTTTTTTAAATTAGTTGGATCTACACAAGTGAAAAAGACTTGAATGGGAGTAGCCACTGGGGAATAATCGCATCTTACAGTGGAGCTGGCTATTACCTGGATTTGTCAAGAACCAGAGAGGAAACAGCTGCCCAGATTACTAGCCTCAGGAAAAATGTCTTGTTGGACCGAGGAATCCAGGGCAACTTTTATTGATTTCTCAGTGTACAATGCCAACATTAACCTGTTCTGCGTGGTCAGGTGTGTACTGAAGGCATGTACTGCTCCCAAATCTGGGGAGTGCCTGTATATCCTATTCTGGAGATAGGCCAAACAACTCTTGCCTGTGGCCTTATAAATAAGAATCCAGGTCAATAACAAGGCAGGGGTGAAAGCTGAAGTCTTAGTGGGACAGGGAGATTTCAGGAAGGGATTTATGATCCTAGAATATTATGATTTGGAAAGAACCTTAAATCTAGTCCAAGTTCATCCCAGTTCAGACCCTTTTCAGAAAAAGCATTTGATTTTCTAACACCTGTCATCAGAGGTTATGAGGATGATCAGAGCTACATGCTCCATTACATGTTCCAAGGCTGTCAAACATAGACTCCCTTCCCTGACCTTCCCACTCTCAGATGATGCCCAAGCTATTAGTACATAGTCAGTGTCAGGGGCTATACCTTATGGATTCCTGCTCATGCTTAAGACTCACCAAAGGCATCTGAGGTGAACTTTCCCTAATGATTCCAACAGAATTAGAAGAGGATTAAAAACAGGCAAGCAGCCAACATTTAAATCAATGTCTATCTATAAAAATTCTAGCTTTAACACTCACTTAGTCTTAGTATATCCTTCCCAGACAATAAGGATGATGGCCATCAAGGCAGTTACTCTGTTTTCCTATATGGTTTTCTAGTTTTCTGGAAGCGGTTGCCAAGTACAGGGCCAGAATGGGTCAGAGAGAGATGACTTGACACAGAGCCTCTTCCTTCCCCTTACAGTTGACTCTGAGGCTGTCACCAGGTATTGCTCTCTCTGGAAATTGTGGTCCTCATTGCTACTCTCTAGTCCTACCTGTACCAGAGGAGATAGTGATGCCTAGTAGCTTCCCAAGGGCTTTTAAATGTCTGAAA
Source organism: Ictidomys tridecemlineatus (assembly GCF_052094955.1). Classification (NCBI taxonomy): domain Eukaryota; kingdom Metazoa; phylum Chordata; class Mammalia; order Rodentia; family Sciuridae; genus Ictidomys; species Ictidomys tridecemlineatus. Next base: position 70,164,129 of record NC_135485.1, read on the forward strand.
TCATGGAGTTAAAGATTCTGTTTCTAATATGCTAGGAAAATGGTACTATTAAGTGAATCATTTAACTTACTTAATGTGACAACTGTAAAATTGGAATTTTAGTTCCATCATAGGAAAGCACTGATGATCAGTGCCATTAGTATGAATGAAAACATGTTACTTCTTCAGACAATAGGCCCTGATTGAGAGCTTGTGAACCCCAAAGCACTGGGGAGGGGAAAGAAAGTACCCTGGAGGAAAGTATCTGGTGCTAATTAGGCATTACCTAGTAAATAAATGAATGAATGTGATGCTCAGGCCTATCTTCATAGATTGCAAAATATATATCCTACTTTTCAGCCCAATCATGTTTCAGTGCATATTTTGTATTTGGGTTTTTTCATGCTACCTAATAAAATGACTTGCATCTAACAATAGCATTAGAAAGACTTCTTTGTTAATTAACTATCAATTTTAAAAAATTATACAGTATTTTAAACAGTACAAATGCCAGAAAAAAATAAAGGGAAGCCTGAAGAGAAAGGAATCTTTTGGATGCAGGTCTTGGGAATTCTGGTTCCTTTTTTAGTACAAGATTCTACAAGTGTGTTGGTATTGGCCATAATAAAAATGATTTGCCACTAGCTTGGGTGAGCTATGGTAGCAGATTTATTACCTTGTAATTCAGAGAAGGAAGAAACACCCTTCTGGCTATAACCCTGTGCTGTAGTTGTTTTAATTGTTCTTATTGCCATGCAGGTTATTGGTTGAATTCCCAGCAACAGGCTGTGTGGTTCCCTCTTGGCAATTTCAACCTGTAAAGCTGATTCGCTATGTCACCACTTTTGATTTCTTCCTGGCAGCCTGTGAGATTATCTTTTGTTTCTTTATCCTTTATTATGTCGTAGAAGAGATATTGGAAATTCGAATTCACAAACTACAATATTTCAGGAGTTTCTGAAATTGTCTGGATGTTGTGATCATTGTGGTAGGTAGAAAAGCAATACCAACTTCCCTACCTTATCCCAAAAGCATATTAATTACAGTCTTTGATCTCCTCAGAACTGTGGATCTTGATATTTCCAGAAGAAAATCTAAAATTCCCTTTCTCTATTACATCCACTTCTGCATTACAAATTATTTTGCATATGAGACCATTTACAGAAAGCTCTCAAATAACCACACTAATCATGAGAATAACTCAGTAATTACTATTTGACTGTGGCCAGCCATATGAGATATAGGAGATAAAATTATTTATTTGGGGTTCAACTTCTATTAAAAATTATTTACATTTTTCTGCATATATGTCAAGTTGTGGCAAGAAGGAACATCCTGAAAATATTTTGAGTGACAGAGTAAACCTTCTTAGGTTAAGAATTTCCTGCGAATAGTCCACAGAGAACAAAATTTAAGTTACGCCCATCAAAGTTCTCTGTATAAGGTACAAGAAATCATGAAGCACAGTTACATAGTCAAGACTAAAACAACTTTTAGATGTTGTGCCTGCCCTTGACTGTATTTTAACTTCTAACAGTTGTTCAATTTGTTTTCCCTTCATTAATCACTTCCTTGCAGAGGCCTCAGTGTAAAAATGAATTGTCAAACTTTTGTCTTCCTTCAGCAATAATAGTCAACCTTTGCCTAAGTTTTGTTACACATTTAGCCATGTAACAATGCACCTAATTATTACGTGCTTAAAATTTTGAATAGCATAGTGATGTCATATCTTTATGTTATATATTGTACTATGCCCACTGCCTAGCATAGAAATGAACCTCAGAAATCTCAGTAAATGATTCATTTATCCTGTTGGCACTCAATCTTGTCTTAGCCTTCCTGGTGATAATTATTCTTTCCTTTGCTCCTATCCCAAAAATTTATTTGGCTTTTGTGAAGCATTTACATCAAGTCAGTATTAAATCATTTCTTATTAGTATAAGTTAAGAAAACATGTCACTCAGTGAAAGGACACTTTAGGCATAAGTAAAACTGTCCAGGCATGTGTTTCATGGTAATGAACAGTATTAGTACCAATCATTATAATAACAACAGTCTGCTCGTTAGAAGCTACTGTGTTATGAGCATTTCCAAGTGCTTTCATACACAAAAGCTTAGTTAACTTTTCCACTAATCCTCTTAACCACTCTGCACCTGCTTCTGGAGCCATGTACATTTGTGCTACAGAAAAAGGACATACTTAGAAAAAAATTAATGCGGAATAGCTACAGTCTGGAACCTAGTGCAGTCAAAACCGCCTCCTTCTTTCATGATGGCTGTGTGACATCACACAGCCCACACAAATCAAGGTAACAGGAGTTGTCCCCCACATTTCCAATGTATTAATAATGAGCAGAGTTACAAAAGAATTTCAGTACTTAAGGAAGTAGGAGAAGCAACAATTCTGGAAATAATTTTTCAAAATATTTTCTACTAAGGGAGGGCAGAGTACATACCCTATACAGTAAGAATTATTTTGGAACACAGTTATTGTTTGTAACCCTTAAGGATGGAAACTCTCTTTTTGGACTTATATAAATTTATTTGTTATTGAGAATAATGGCAAAAAGGTAAGTGTGCTATTATACTAACATAACATATTTCTTTTAACCAGATGACTTCAATATTGACAAAAGACTATTTGGTAGGATTCATTGTTTTTTAACTTGTATTTCTATCAGTGAAAACTTTGAATACTATAGTATATTGTGTGTGTGTGTGTGTGTGTGTGTGTGTGTGCGCGCACGCATGCTCTGGAGCGTATTGGGAGAATTTAGAAGAGTAATATAAAAATTAATACAAAGAGAATTTGATCACTTTCTTCTTACATACCTACAAATTTTTATGCCACACTCCAGTGAGTTGCCTTGTACCTAATATGGACACCCGGGGAAAATAGATGGGGAGATATGTGGGTCAAAGATTATTTCTGTATCTTAGCAGTCACAGCATTTTGCAAGTAACTTTTCAAAACTTTTTTTCTGTTTTCCTTTGTTTTGGTTTAACTCTGAGTAGTGCCATGACACAGTTGAGACTGTACTTCATATACAACAGGGAAGGACAATTGCAATTCACCTTCTTATTGAAAATTTTTTTCACCAACTAGAAGTAAGGACATGCTTCCTACTCATCCCCAAATGTACCCTGAGCCAAGGATTTCTGTCATCTAGCCTAAATTTGTTTGAGTTCACCTTAAAACCTAAAAAAAAAAAATACATTTTAAGGATCACATCTCGCTGTTACTTTGAAATTGTTTCCACTCTTTTCTCATTCTGTTTCTGCAGCAAATACTCTGAAGTCTACAGGTTTATGTCAGTCAGTCAATTGTCCTAGGCTACAGTATTTTGAAGCTAGCAGAAATATTGAAAAAAGACAATTTATAGGACTAAATTAAAATAATGTTGATTGCTGTGTCTCAGAGCAAAGATGTTTAGTTATTCAACAGATATTTTCCAAGCATCTACTATGTATAGCACTTTTCCAGGCACTGGAGATACAGAGTCAAATAAAATAACCAAATCCTCTGCCCTTATAATGCTGACATTCTAATATGGAGAGAAAGTCTTTTTTAGATGTGGATGAGAATCCCAGAGATAATCAGGAGTAACCTAACAACGCACATGCTCACAAACCTCTTTCCTCATCTCTCTTCTTTTATTCACTATTTTGGAAGAAGTGTTCCAAGGAAAATTAATATAACATGATATTGATGTTGTATAAACAACCACTAGTTTCATGTGTTTATGAACATTTCTCCTGTGTGGAGTAAAAACATCTGGACTAGGTAGCAAATTGTACTATGTGAGAATTATAGAGGATTATTGTTGGATTTGTTCAACCAACCCCAGCATCTTTATCCCTCTCAGATGAGTCAATGTACAAGAACATTTTCAGAGAGCACTAAGAAAATGTTCCTACCATCAGCACAAAACTTCAGAAGATTGTATCTGGAAATCCTTCGCTGATAAGAAAAGAAAAGAAAGTGAGGTTGGCTTTTTAGCTGTGATTGTCAGCCAGGTGGGTCTTTCCTATGAAAATCACCTGGTCTGGATTGTTCTCTCATGAAGGTCTAATGAAGTGATCTTTGGCAATCATTCAAAAGTAGAGGGAAAGAACAAAGAAGGTCAAAGAACCTGTCACAGCCCACGTAGTGTAGACTCAGATCCCACAGAAAGGCACAGATACTACAGTGAACTGTTCACATAATACACATTAATCCAGTGGTGGTGGGTGGCAAAAAGGGGCCATTGTTCCCTCCGATCTTGTATAGCTCAGACCCAAGAAACATGTGAAAAGTTGTATGTTATAAATGCAGAGATAGCCATGATTAAGAAGGAACCAGTTTGTTCACATACTTCACTGCAAGTTTCCTTTAGCCTCTCTGACCTTCATTCCCACCATATTCTAAGACCAAGCACAATCTGTCCTCTTTTGTGTACTCCTTTTCAGTGTGTCTGGTTTCAGCTTCACCTCATGTTGTGTGATGCCAACTCTTTAGGAACTTTTTGTATTATTTAGCTTTGTGTGTTTATCTTGTCTTGAATTAAGAGTGTGAGTTTTTGGGGAGTGAAGCTTACCACAAGTTCACTTCCATGTGTTCTTCCTGGCCCAGACACTGTTGTATATGTGCATATCTGAAGAGAAAGAATGGATGGCTAGAAACTGGAGAATGAAGAGGCACACAAGAAAATTTTTAAAAAATTAAAAAAAAAATAAAACCAGAAAAATCAGGGAAAGAGAGGAGAGGGATAGAAAATGATTTATATATGGGTGGCAAAATGATCAGAAGGCCTTACTTCTCGAGTTTGGGTTTGTTATAGTGACATCTCGGGTGCATCTGTGGGTACTCATTGTATGCACAGGCCCATGGACACATGCACTTACTGGATTTCTGTTCCTAAGTAAGGAAATGCAAGGAATATATATTGTGTATGTCTTTTATGGCAGTGCCAAGCATTGCCATTTGAGTGTGTGACTTTTATAAATGCCATTGGGTGTGCATATTGGCCAGATGTGGCATCTATACGTGGTGAAGAAAAATGACCTACTCATTATAAGGTAAGCTTCTTTTAAAGCAGTATAATAAAATATAAGCCTTTTGTTTTCCAGCTCTCCGTGATGGCTATAGGAATTAGCTTATATCGAACATCAAATGTGGAGGGTCTACTCCACTTTCTGGAAGACCAGAATACTTTCCCCAACTTTGAGCATCTGGCATATTGGCAAATACAATTCAACAATATAGCTGCTGTCACAGTATTTTTTGTGTGGATTAAGGTAATTGATTCCAAACGTGTTTTGGGTTTTTAGTACTATTTTTTCTTCCTTTAATTAATACGAGTCACACAAAATTTTAAAGGACTTGAACTTGCCTTTTTTTGGGCAAATTCTGTGGCAAGCTGCTCCATAATTTATATCAAGAAAAACTAGTGGGACTCATGGGATGGTTCCTCTCATTATGGATGATGCTACTTCTGCTGCCAGAATTCTTTCAAGATCAGATCCTGTAGATGTCATTTAACACAAACAAAATAGGCCTTTTCAGTGTTAGTTGGGCCTGGGGGACCAGGTTACCCTAACACTGGGGAAGATCTGAGTTTTAACTTAATGTAATGTGACCAGGGGAGGAAAAGGATCTGAGAGAGGGGATCATTTGCAGGAAATGGAGAGATGCTGGACCTGGAAACGCTTGTTAGAACAACCTGCTCTGTTCCAGGAGGCCAGAGGGAAGCTTTACCCAGAACGTCAGCTGGGACAGACCTTTCCTCCAAGGAGAACCTAATTTACTCATTTCCCTCTTTCACAAAACGTAATGTGTATTTTCAGGTGTGTGAAAGGTTAGGACATTTTTATGTACAGTGAGCCTCATTTTTGGCGATGCAGGAAATTTCATTAATTTTGAAGCAGCCACCAACTTGTGTGACCAGCTCAAGTTCTGATTGTGCTGTACATATAATAACTGCTGGCTACAGGTGGCTATTTACATTTCACTTTCAATTAATTAAGGTTAAATGTAATAAAAATTTCAGTTCCTCAGTCCCACTAACTACATTTTAAATGCTTAATGTCTCTATGTTAATAGTGTATACTGTTTTAGGAAATGGAACTAGTAGAACATTTCTACCATCACAGAAGTTTCTCTTGAATAGCTGTTGAGGAAGGTGCTTACCAGGAGCTGTGTGCTTTCCTGAATTTATATTTATCCCTAGAAGCACTGAGGTTTAACAGAGAGCATAGACCTCACCTTGTGTTTCTCAGGCTGCTTACTCAGCTATATGAGAAAACCATTGCCACATAATTGATGCCCAAATAAAAGATAGTTACTGATACACAAATAGTATTTCCTGAAATGTTTTGTGGTGTTTATTTGTTAGAGATTTTTCTTTTACAGTTTAATCCTTTTTTGAGGAAAAATATCACTAGTCATTGAAACTGTGAGGAAGCCCTTTTCCATGATATGTTAATCATCCTGGAAAATGTGACCACATGAGGCTGCAGCTGTGTTCTGTTCCCTGCTTCCAACTCCAAGAACAGATCCTGTCATGGGTTAGGGACTTAGCAGACCCTTTTTGAATAAAAGAATAGAAGAGCTGGTTTTGGAAAACAATAAAACCAAGTCCTTTCAGTCCTCTCTCTTTTGGTCTTACTGTGGTTAAAACACATAAAACAAAACTTGCCATTGTCACATTTTAAAACGTGGAGAGCTGTGGCATGAAGGACATGCACAGTGTGGGGCCACCATCACCGCTGTGCATTACCAGAGCCTTAGCACCCTAAGGTGCACATCAGCACTAACTTCTCATCTCCCCCTCACCTTAGCCCCTGGTAACATACTTTCTGCTTTCTATTTATTTTACCAATCTAAGTGCCTCATATATGTGCAATGGTACAGTTTTGGCCTTTCATGACACATAGTTTCCCTGGGAATGATGTTTTCAAGGTCTGCATGGTAATATGTACCCAAATCCCATTTTTTTGTGCCAGAATAATATTCTATTGTATATATGTGCCACATTGTGTTTATCTATTCACCTGTCACTGTCTTTCCTCTTTTACAGCTCTTCAAATTCATCAATTTTAACAGGACGATGAGCCAACTGTCTACAACTATGTCTCGGTGTGCCAAAGACCTCTTTGGCTTTGCCATTATGTTCTTCATTATATTCTTAGCATATGCTCAGTTGGCGTACCTCGGCTTTGGTGCTCAGGTTGATGACTTCAGTTCTTTTCAAGAATGTATGTAAGTATATATGAAATTATAAGAAATTATAAGAAGAAAAATATAATCAGAGATGTTACTGCCTTCTCAAGCATTAAGAAATCTTCACAGTTGCTATTTGAGCACTATGGAAGAGTTAAAAATGTTTATTCAAAATAAAAAGGAGTCACTTTTTCCAGAAACATTTACCTACCAATGCAAAGTTGTTAATACCTTCTGAAATACTGATGCTTAAGATAGCTGCTCTCAGGTACTGAGATAAAGTGGATCAGCAACAGAAAACCACTATTCCAGTCTTCCTGGCTCCCAAAGTATATGGGAGTCTTTTAAAAGGCCATTTTTGTATATTTTCATTCTTGGTAAATAGGTTGCCATACATTTTGAACTTCCAGTTATTTTATAAGTAGAATAATAGATATTTCTAATATTCTAGGAGAATATTCAGAGTGCAGAAATTTTCAGTCTATTTCCAGAGTTCCCAGATACAGGAAAAACAAAACCAACAAAAGAGTCAGCATAAGATTCCTGTGCCATTTACAAAGGGATTAGTAGTTAGGAAAGGAGAGGAATAACACAACATTGAAGTCAATAGGGCTTTGTGCATGGGGAGTCCTAATTCACCTGGCTGTTTGATAAAAGTCAGTGAAGGAAATGATTTTACTAAAACCTAGCACCCAAAATGTCCAGTCACTTTCCCTTCATTTTGAATTAATTTGAGATTGTTGAATCTTTGAACACATGTAATCTAGCCATCCTTTAAAAAAATCTTTTCTTTTTTTCTCTTAGGAGATATTGTCTTCAGGTTCAGAATGACCATTGTGGAGATATAGAAAGGCCATAATTTAGCCAGATTATGTTTTAGATTGTTAAATCCAGTTGCTATACAAGTTACCTAATAATAATTACATTTAATATTAACCAGATGGAAATAATATGTAGCACGAAAGCATATTATTATTCCAGAACACTTCCATTGCTGACATAGCAGCAAGATTTTTCTAAAGGACTTGAATTTTTAATTATTTGGAAGCTATCCACACTTCCACAATAATCCTAAAATGTGAAATCATCTTTAATAAATGTTGCATCAGTTGCGGGACATTCTTTGTTTCTGTATTGTGGTGTTGTGTTTTGTTTTGTTTTGTTTTTATAATGTCACTGAATTCCATATCATTTTGGGTAATATCAACTTTGCAGAGATTGAGGAAGCTAATCAAGTTTTGGGACCACTATATTTCACTACCTTAGTGTTCTTTATGTTCTTCATTCTTTTGGTATGTACACTTTTGTTTATACTGAGGGGATTTAGATTTAATGTTCAAGAATCACCATCTTCTCTTTTTTTTCATGCTCTATCCTTCATTATTTTAAATAGAGACCAGGAAGTAGAACAAAATGTTGATTTGGCAAAATTTTTTATATTTCATTCATTCAAAGTTTTAAGTCTTAACAAAACATTTATTTTCATTGCCTTTCATTTATTCATATGTGTTTCTACTCAAAGAAAAAAAAGTTAAAACTTAAGTGCAAATTTATTATATTACTTAAGACAGTACTTTTCCTCTAAAGTAGAATATGCTGACTCACACTTTTTTTTTAACACAAATGTCAACACTTCATAGTTACTTGCTACCATACTTTTCATTTTACTCATCTTTAAAAAAAGTAAAATAAAAGGAAGGGGCAAAGAAAGCTAGATCCAGGATATCATGAGTAGTATTTGAGTGAATTATTGCATTCCAAGATTAAGATTTTCTTTTTTAACTTATTCAAATTTAACACTTTGTAGACACCTAGTGACTAATATGAGGAATATTACCTGTAAAACTCAATCCAACAATGAGTGTAAATTGCTTTAAATTTATTTTTAGGTCACATTTGGAGTCTTTTTATTTGCTACAAATTAAATTTTACCACTTTCAATCTAATAAGGTAGTTTTAAAGGTTTTTTTTGTGTGTTTTGTCTTAACATTTATATATTCACTTAGTCTACTGAAAAATTTTATTAAAGTAACTCAGCTTAACTTAGGCACTGGGTATTTTTCATATATCACTCAGATTTAATGATTGCCTTAAGAGTCATCTTAAGAAAAGAAATCATTTCCATTTTCAGTAAATTTTATAAAGATCCTTTGTAGAAGGTTCAATGATGACATTTGCAGTAATTGAGGGTAGCATTCTGAAGGTGGGCCCAGGTATTCCTGGTTAGGAGATGACATTCACTGATGGAGTCATGATGCTCTTGAACAGGCCCTGAAGGTGCAGCAGTTTCAAGCAAGTCCATTTGTATCTTGCTGTGTGCAAGCATCCTGGCTAGGTTGTGAACTGAATCCTCCTAAGTGTCTTCTTCTTGTTATAAATAAATTAGCAGAAGCTTAAGCCTTTGTCACCCTCTCACATTGGTGGTGCTTTGGATTCTGGGGTACCTGAATGTCTCCTCTGATAACAGACCAGGAATTTAGAGTCCTGCAGTAGATCCTTCAGTTGATCTCAGGCCACCTAGTCTTCTCAGTGTTCAGTCTGCCAAATGAGGGACAAAACTATGATGATATGAGCTGCTCAGATGAGGACTTATTTCAATATTGTACTTCAAAAGGCAGCACCTTGAGATCAGTCAGTCATTTTATTGGATCAATCTGCAGAGCAGGAAAACAAGCTCTTAGTTTTTGTATTTGTATTGAAATATAACTTTTTCAGTGCTACATTAGCAGGAACTGTTTTCCCTGTATCTCATAGACATACATAGATGGGTAAATGGATAGGTGATAGACAGGAGTCTACTTTTAATACAAACTTATCTGCTGAGCAAATAACAAGCTAACTGTAGTATTGGCTCTCTTTGCAAGCTGACTGCCTGGTATTAATTCATTGCCTCTGTTTAAAAATAATTCACATTGGTGTGAAAAGGCTTATTTGAGTCAGAACCAGAATCATTCTCCCACATCCCCCTACTCACAGGGAATGATCTCCTAGTACAGAGGCCCATCTGACAGCTAGGTGACCCTGATAAGAATGGAAGGGGAGAAGAAAGTGAACTTCATCTCCCACCCTTTCAGAAACCTTACTCTGCCACTGTACTTTTCAAAATGTCTTTGGAGGAACCCCTGCCCCTTGAACCAATTTTAAATAAGACATTTGCAAGAATCATGTAGCCACTGGAAAGCCAGAATACAATGGTAGATGCCTGGGTTGGAAAGAAGGATGTGGAGGACATTCTGACTGAAATTATCCTCCCTTCAAATGGAGCCTTTAGCAAGAAATTTATTTGTATTCTATATTCTGTTCTCACAGCTTTAGAACACTAGTATTCTTTCTGATGGAGAATCAGTAGCCTTCTAAAATGAGAGCCCTGTTTTGTTCATGTATCAATGAGTCAATAAATATTGACTCCATCACTTTATCCCTATAATATTACATATAGTGTATAGAATATATAATGTATATTGCACAGTAGAAGGCATATGGGTGATACCAAGGATGTTGTGGAAAGGCAAGCAGAGCCTGACTCTGTTCTGATGAAGAGCTCATGGACTTTTATGTGGGGAAACAGAAAAAATTACACATACCACTCTATCCTTGCAAACCGAAGTTAGGTACAAAGAGGAAGAACGTATGAAAGACCTATGGTTTGCAGTGCTTGGAGATAGTTAATTGCAATCAGATGCTGTGACTAGAAAGCATTACCACTGGGAAAGGAAAATTCAGGAGAGTGGACAAAGTAGCAGCCACTGAATAATAATAATAGGTGCAAATAATTTAGCCCTTGCCTTGCAGTAGGACACATCCTAAGCATTTTGCATAGTGTTGCATTGTCCCATACTACTAATCTGTAAAGGGAAAAACTGTAACTTGCCATTACATAAATGCAAAACATATCCTAAAAATGAGACTTAAAAAAGTTGAACCATATAGTCTTGGCAGTTGCAAAACTGAAAACCAATTTTACTTGACTACAAAGTCTATATCTTTTTGCAAAATTTTCTTCTTTATTTTTCTTAACACTTTGTCTACTGAGTCTATTATATTCCTATTTGCAGAGATTTTTTTCCATATTTTTATTGGTGCATTATTGTTGTGCATAATGTTGGAATTTGTTATTACATATTTATACATGCACATAATATAATAATTAATTTGGCCTATTATTTGCCATGATCTTTTTAACTCTTTAAAATATATTATATAAATCTCAAATATGATTATGCAAAAAATTTGATACAAGAATAGAATTCTACTTGTTTGTATTGACTTCTGATATTTGAAGAGCTTTTTACAGATCCACACCTATAATAGTTTATGTGACTTTTTTACATGTATGGAACAAAACAAGCAATTTAAAATAATCCACTCTTCCTAGGTAAAGATATTAATATTTTTTTCTGCCATTTTCCTGTCTCTTTTTGTAAAACATATCAAAATACATGGTTTTATAACTAATAAAATATAGTGTATTTTCCTTTGCCATGACTTAATGGGGAAATTTTTTGAAGAAGAAGAGGGTAGCGAAACTACTTATTACTTCATAAAGCCTTCTAATTGAGGGAAAAAATGTGAACAAAAAAGCATGTGTCATATTGAATAAATGTTTACAAAATATGTTTAGGCTTTGTCTCTTAACCTCTACCTTTCTTTGATTTACAAACAGAACATGTTTGTGGCCATCATCAATGATACCTACTCTGAAGTGAAATCTGATTTTGCCCAGCAGAAAGCTGAAATGGAGCTCTCAGACCTCATCAGAAAGGTAAGATATTCCCAAATTCTCTGAATTTTAAAATTTACTACTTAAAATAATAATTGTCTCAAATTTTTCTAATCAATAATGATCTATTGAAATTATTTCAAATAAGGAGTATATTAGTATATCTTAGAACTAATTTAAATATTCTCTATCATGGAGGCTTGAAAGCTGTGCTGCTGGCTTGAAAATCAGGGAGTCTTTTTATGTCCTGAATTCAACTCTTTTTTTTAAGAGAGAGAGAGAGAGAGAGAGAGAGAGAGAGAGAGAGAGAGAGAGAGAGAGAGAGAATTTTTTAATATTTATTTTTTAGTTTTTGGTGGACACAACATTTTTATTTGTATGTGGTGCTGAGGATTGAACCCAGGCCACACACATGCCAGGCGAGCACGCTACCCCTTGAGCCACATCCCCAGCCCCTGAATTCAACTCTTTATTACCTTGTTGACTCTTAGGGTCTGAGCTCCTTTGTATGTTCAGACATTTCTTCTAGTCCACTGTCACTTCCAGATTCTGAGCTCAGAATAAACTGGAAGGCAAGATTATATAAACCCATTTCCAGCTTTTCTATATCAATTGTCATATTAAAAAAGAAAAGGTTTTAGATGTCAGTATTTAGTGCCTTTTCCTTTACCCTTGACCTTCTAAGAACAGTTGTAAAATGGTCAAAGGAAAAGGTCCTTGGATATAGGCCACAGCCTGGTGCCTGAGGACTTCCACTTCCTTAGCTTCTCAGGCAGGGTTAGATGTTGAAGAGAGGGCAGGACAAGGAGTGGGGCAGCTTCATTCTTCTACAGGTGACTTCTTTATTTGGTGGAAAATAAAGTTTCACAATAACAAAGACTTTTGTAGTATAAAAGCGTGTTGTCCAACATCATGCTGGTAAATACAAGGGCTCCTTGACCCTGTTTTCTGTTGGGTCAAGCCCTGGGACCATATTAACTGTGGATCATGGTGTAAGGGAAAATTCCAGCTTCTTACAAGTCCCTTACATGAAACCTAAAATCCCTGTTATCTTAAATTTAGCATCATGGTTGCCTACACTTTAGCATACCTCCATCATGTACAGAAACTCTCCACATTGTGCACAGTTTTGATAACACACAATGTTCGGGTACTACACTTTTGTTACATAACACCAAATCCTTAAAAATCTGGTTCAAGTTTGCATTATCACTGCTCATTAACAGTGAGTAAGAGCACAAAATATGAACTCCACTGCTGCCTCTTTAATCCCCACATTAATTCCTAAATAGCAGATGTTCCTCATGCTTGGAGACCTTTGGTGACACTGCTTCCTGTCTGCTGCTGATTGGTCACTGGAAATCTGCTGTTGGGTTCATGCAGTGACAAAGTGTGTAGTGTTGCTTTCTTGTCCTCGGTGATGAATCTATGCGACATTTACAGACTTGATAATAGAAAAAAGTGAATAGGCCAGAAAGATAAAACGCAAGAAAGAAAGGAAATACACAAACCTGAAAGTGAAATCTAAACAAATGCTATGGTTTTCCAAGAAGTAGCTGAGCATGGGAATGTTGACACTGCCAACACTGGAGAGATCCAGGTGGACACCCAGTAGAACAGTTTTTCAACATCAATAAGAAAAGAATGAAGCTGTCTTCGAGGAGGGGACGCCAGCAGAAATCTTCAAGTAAAAAGAAGAGTTTGTAGAGATATTTCATAACAGTGGGAGGGCAAAGAACATTGTCAGAAGGTGATCCATAATTAGAAAGCAATATGACAATCCACTGATGTACAGAAAACACATTCAGTTCACAATTGTAGGGGATAATATTATAAAATACATGAGAAGGTGACGACAAGCACAGTTTAAACTGCCCTGAATCCTTTTTTTTTTTTACAAAGAATTATAACAATTTACTTTTCAATATTTCTAGTGTTTTAAATTTCAATGCACTAATATTCTATTTTTTTAATGAATTTATAGCTGACACTAAGAGAGTTTGAATGTTTCATCAAAATGTCTTAAAGTTCTCAGAACAATTAAAATTCCTGCTGTTAATTATTTGGTTCACTTTTCACAATTTCAGTCTTCAAGGTCACTTTTACAGACCTGCATTACCAGGCAAAGCAACCTCTGACTATAATTTATTGTTTGTTTGTTTGACTCTTTGGTGTTGGGGATCAACCTGGGGTCTCACACATGCTAGGCCAGCATGCTACCATTCACTACACCCTAGCCTCAACTCTATATGTTAGTGAAAAATCCTTATCCATATTTCACTGGGATTTTTTTGTATATCTAACATATATTAAGAAATTACTTACTGTGAGACAAGGAAAAGATAATTAATCCATGACTCAGATTTCTTGGTATTATTTTTTAATTAATTTTTTAATTTGTATATAATAGCAGAATACATTTCAATTCTTTTTTTTTTGAGAGAGAGAGAGAGAAAATTTTAATATTTATTTTTTAGTTTTCGGCAGACACAACATCTTTGTTTGTATGTGGTGCTGAGGATTGAACCCAGGCCGCACGCATGCCAAGAGAGCTTGCTACCACTTGAGCCAGCCACAACATTTCAATTCTTATTACACATATAGAGCACAATTTTTCATATCTCTGGTTGTATACAAAATATACTCACACCAATTCATGTCTTCATACATGTAGTTTGGATAATAATGACCGTCACATTTCACCATCATTTCTAACTGCATGCCCCCTCCATTCCCCTCCAACCCTTCTGCCCTATCTAGAGTTCATCTATTCCTCCCATGCTCCTTCTCCCTACCCCACTATGAATCAGCCTTCTTATATCAGAGAAAACATTTGGCATTTGTTTTTTGGGGGATTGACTAACTTCACTTAGCATTATCTTCTCTAACTCTATCCATTTACCTGTAAATGCCATGACTTTATTCTCTTTTATTGCTGAATAATATTTTATTGTGTATATATGCCACATTTTTTTATCCATTCATCTACTGAAGGGCATCTAGGTTGGTTCCACAATTTAGCTATTGTGAATTGTGCTGCTGTAAACATTGATGTGGCTGTGTCCCTGTAGTATGCTCTTTTGAAGTCCTTTGGGTATAGACCAAGGAGAGGGATAGCTGGGTCAAATGGTGGTTCTATTCCCAATTTTCCAAGAAGTCTCCATACTGCTTTCCATATTGGCTGCACCAATTTGCAGGCTGACCACCAGTGTATGAGTATACCTTTTCCCCCTACATCCTCGCCAATACTTATAGTTGTTTGTCTTCATAATAGCTGTCATTCTGACTGGAGTGAGATGAAATCTTAGAGTGGTTTTGATTTGCATTTCTCTAATTGCTAGCAATGATGAATATTTTTTCATATATTTGTTGATTGATTGTATATCATCTTCTGAGAAGTGTCTGTTCAGGTCCTTGGCCCATTTATTGATTGGGTTTTTTGGTTTTTTGGTGTTTAGCTTTTTGAGTTCTTTATATACCCTAGAGATTAGTGCTCTGTCTGATGCGTGAGGGGTAAAGATTTGCTCCCAAGAGGTATGCTCTCTATTCACCTCACAGATTGTTTCTTTAAGAATTGTTGCATGTACCTATATATTTGGGAGCTGATAGCTATAGAATATGTAGTGATTTTTATTTGTCAACCAATCCAAAAACACATGTGAAGGAAAGGACCTCAGTCCTTGGTTTATTAAAAACTTCTTACCTTTTCCATATGTCTTCTACAGGACTTTTATATTATTCATTCATTATTCACTCATTTAGCACACACTTCAGTGACCAAGTTCCACCAGGCAATAGTTTATGTTTGTTGATGCTACCAATCAGAGTTAAAGCAAATGCAAAAGCACAAAAAAAACTAAACAGTTGTTCTGCTTTGTTTCCCCAATAGGGATACCATAAAGCTTTGGTCAAACTAACACTGAAAAAAAATTCTGTGGATGACATTTCAGAGAGTGTGCGGCAAGGAGGAGGCAAGTTAAACTTTGACGAACTTCGACAAGATCTCAAAGGGTAAGAGTGACACATCCTGGGTCACTAGGAAGTTCCTGCTGCTAAAAATCAATTCTTGGCAAGAATGTTTATGGCCCAAATTTTCATAGAGAAGCACAGTTATTTCATAGGCAGCTGTCTTTCTGGAATATGCTCTGAGAAGAGGCTAGGCCCCCATTAGGTGATTTCTCTTTCCTCTTGCATTTTGATTTTTTGGTTTTGGGGTTGGACCATGTACAAGAATGAATTCATCTGTATCCTCTCAATTTCAGGAATGGCCATACTGATGCAGAGATTGAGGCAATATTCACCAAGTATGACCAAGATGGAGACCAGGAGCTCACTGAACATGAACATCAGCAGATGAGAGATGACTTGGAAAAAGAGAGGGTGGGTCTAGGTTAAGAGACCATGATCTGTTTCAGCACCCACCACCAGTCAAACACTGCACTAAGTGGTGGGTGACTGGGAATCTGTCTTTCTCTCTCTCTCTCTCAACATATGTATTAGTGCTCTGTTTATCCCAAAAGGAGTATATAAACAGTAATATATAAGGTGCAATAAAATAGATGAATGCCAGAAAACTAGAAACAAAGGTGCAAAATTACATTATGGATAAAGCTAATAAAAATTGTATTGTATAACTAGGCATATGCTTATAAACATTGGAAAATGGTCTTGGCCTTTTGGGCCCTAAGCTTTCTGGTAGTCAACTTGAAAGAGGAGCTTGATTACTTGAATAGTTCTTTATGTCCAAGAGAGTGAGGAAAAAAAAAAAGTTACCAGAAGATAAAAATTTCTCTGGTTAATTAGTTGCTCTTTAAATTATTAACTTTTATAGCAAAATAAAATTATCATGTGTCTTTCATTTGAATATTTACTACAGAGTAATAGAAAGTAAAATTAACTGTTGGGCATGGTGGTACCCACATAATCCCAGCTACTCAGGAGACTGATGTGGAGGGTACTTTGAATCCAAGTGTTAGAGACCAGCCTGGGCAACATAGAACCCATCTCAAGTAACAAGTAATAAATAATAATCAAATAAAATTGTAAATGAGCTTATGTAACTTAAGAAGAATTAACAGTTTTACCATTAACTTTCAAATATAAATGTTTTAACAACAACAACAAGAAATTAAGGTACAGAGAACACAGATAAAATGCTAATATGCAAAACCACTTTCCTCCAAGGAAAAGTCTAGAATAATTGTTACTAAACAGTGCTCCAGACAAGTTTGTCCAAAGGTTACAAACTTCAACATTCATTGTGAAATGTAAGCACAAAGACAGTAAATGAAATTTTCTTGCGTCAGTATTTAGTCAAAAATCTGAGATTATATCCTTCCTGCTTTAGAGTTATTGAATTTGTTCTTTTATGAAAAGAAGGTGATAAGGGTATTCTTTTATTTACTTTTTTTCTTTCTTATGTTTTTAATGTTCTTTCTTGTTCAAACACAAGCTTAGCAACTCCTCGTTAATGGTTAAAATCTGTCTTAAAATGTGTGCATTCCACAATATAGAAAAATGTGGCCATCCTGGTCTGGCTGACACCCATTTCCTACTTGCCCAAGACATTGCTAAATTCTGTGTGAGGTCTTGGTGCCTCTCTTCACTGGGCGACCCCTTGTCCTGCAGGAGGACCTGGACTTGGACCATAGCTCTTTGCCGCGTCCCATGAGCAGCCGCAGTTTCCCAAGAAGCCTGGATGACTGAGGAGGATGACAACGAAGACAGTGGACACAGCTCCAGAAGGAGGGGAAGAATCTCCAGTGGGGTTTCTTATGAAGAGTTTCAAGTGTGAGTATAAAGGAATTGGCTGAATTTTGGTGCACCAGAGTCTAAACGAGATGTGGCTGTTTCCCATTTTTTCTTTCTTTTCTTTCTTTGGTTTTTGTAATTAGTAAAGATACTGAATCTTTATTTTTTTAAATCTTCACCATGTACTTTATTTTTGTTTGTTTGTTTCTTTTTAGTTACACATGGCAACAGTATTTATTTTGACATAATTACGAAAGCATAAAATATGATTTGTTCTAATTGAGTCCCTGGTACTTCCCCTCCCCTCTCCTTTCTGAAATAGTTGCACCAATTTGAAGTCCCACCAACAATGAATGCATGTACCCTTTTCCCCACATCCTTTCCAATATCCTTTCCCCTGTTCTCATCCCTCTACTCTACTGTTTTTTCTGCTGTTCACTTAGAGTTATTATTTTTTTAAATTAGTGTCCTGTTGATGTACATAGTAGTGAGATTCACTGTGGTGTATATATATATATATATATATATATATATATATATATATATATATATTATATAGAATTAATTCCACTGTCTTTCTTGTTCCCATCCCTCCTCCTTTTCCTTCACTTGCCTTTGTGTACTCCACTAATCTTTCTTCTGTTCTCTCTCTCTCTCTCTCTCTCTCTCTCTCTCTCTCTCTCTCTCTCTTTCTTTCTTAACTTCCCCCCTTATTTTTGATAGTTTCTTCATATCAGAGAAACCATTCAACCTTTGGCTTTTAGAGATGGGCTTATTTCACTTAGCATGATGGTCTCCAGACTCATCCATTTACTGGCACATGCCATAAAGTTATTCTTCTTAATGGCTCCTCCATGTGTATACATACCACATTTTCTTTATCCATTCATCAGTTAAAGGGCACCTAGGTAGGCTCCACAGCTTAGCTATTGTGAATTGTGCTGCCATAAACATTGATGTGACTGTGTCACTATAGTATGCTAATTTTAAATCCTTTGGATATATTCCAAGGAGTGGGATAACAGGGTCAAATGATGCTTCCATTTCTAAATTTTTGGGGAACCGTTATACTGCTTTCTGGAATAGTTGCACCAATTTGCAGTCCCACCAACAATGAATTCGTGTACCCTTTCCCCGCATCCTTTCCAACATTTATTGTTAACTTGTATTCTTGATAATTGCCACTCTGACTGGAGTGAGATGAAATCTCATTGTAGTTTTAATTTGCATTTATCTGATTGCTAGAGATATTGAATATTTTTTTTTCATGTATTTGTTGATCGTTCATATTTCTTCTTTTGAGTAGTGTCTTTTTAGTTCCTTTGCCCATTTATTGATTGGGTTATTTGCTTTTTGGTGTTAAGTTTTCTGAGTTCTTTGAATATCCTGGATATTAATGCCCTGAAGAGCAGGTATCAAAGATTGTATCCCATTCTCTATGCTCTCTCTTCATGTTCTTGATTGTTTCCTTTGCTCTTAAGAAGCTTTTTAAATTTGATTCCATCCCATTTATTGATCTTTTATTTTAATTCTTGCACTTTAGGAGTCTTGTTAAGGAAGTCAGTTTCTGAGCCAGCATGTTAGAATGCTGGGCCCTCATTTTTGTGTAGCAGGTGCAGGATTTCTGTCTAATTCCTAGGTCTTTGATACACATTGAGTTGAGTTTTATACAGGGAGATAGGGTTAAATTTCATTCTACTTCATTTGGATTTCCAGTTTCCCCAGCACTATTTGTTGAAGAGGCTATCTTTTCTTCAATGTGTTTTTGGCACACTTATCTAGTATGAGATAACTGTATTTATGTGGGTTTGTCTCTGTGTCTTCTATTGTATTCTGTTGGTTTTTGTGCCTGTTGTGGTGCCAGTATCATGCTGTTTTTGTTACTGCTCTGTAGTATAATTTGAGTTCTGATACTGTGATGTCTTTTGCTTTGTGTTTTTTTTTTTTTTCACTGAGGAGTGGTTTGGCTATTCTTCCAGCTTTTTCTATTACTGTGAATGCTATATACAAAAACCCAAGGCCAACATTATTCTGAATAGAGAAAAACTGAAAGGATTTCCTTTAAAATCTGGGACAAGAAAAGGATATCTATTTTCACCACTCCTATTTAATATATTGTTAGAAATTCTAGCCAGAACAATATAGGCAAGCAAAAGATATGAAATGGACACAAATAGGAAACAAAGAGCTCAAATTATCTCTGTTTGCTGACCTAAATGTTCCATAAAGACTTCTAGAACTCACAAATGAATTAAGCAAAGTACCAAGAATCAACATCTAAAAACTGCCCCACTGCCCCTGGAAAATAAAATACTTGAGAATCAATCTAACAAAAGAGGTGAAAGACCTCTGTAACAAAAATGACTGAACACTAAAGAAAGGAATTGAAGAAGTCCTTAGAATATGGAAAGACCTCCTGTATTCTTAAGCAGAACTAACATTTCTAAATGGCCGTACTACCAAAAGTGCTCTACAGATTCAATGCAATTTCCATCAAAAATTCCCTGCATTTCTTAATCCATTCTTTTCCATTGTTAACCATCAATTTTTTTGTGACTTTTATTCATGCATTTTGTCTTTAGAAAGGTAAAATATTTATTATAGGAAAAAATGGATAATATAGAAAAAAGAAAAAAACATAAGTATCTCCTATATTTTTACCAATGAAAATTTCTATTAATATTTTATTATCTGTGGTTCCATTTACATGCATTTAACGATATTTTTACAAATTTTCTTAGACTAACATATACTTTATTGTGGAGGTTTCCAAGTGCACTTAAAAAGAATGTATATTATGCTACTTTTTTTTTAACTAGAGTCATATATAATAGTTGGGCTCATTTTGACAAATTCATACATATGTGGAATTTGATTTACTCCCATTTCAGTCCCCTGTGCCTCCCCATTTCCCTTCTCTCTCCACAGTCCCCATTCTCTGCTCATCTTCCTTTCACTCATTTATTTATTTTTGATTGGTGTTTTATACATGTACGTAAAAGTGGAATTCACTGTGTTATATTTATACATGCACACAATGTGATTTTGTTAAATTCATTTTGCATTTTCTCCCCTTTCCCATCCCTCCTCCCTCCCTATCTCCTTCTCCCTCTACTTTGCTGATCTTCCCTATATCTTAATGAGTCCCCTCGATCCCCATTTATTCTGCTTTATTTTGCTCTAGCTTCCACATATGAAAGAAGAAAACTTCAGCCTTTGTTTTTAACAGTCTGTTTTATTTATTACGCCATTTTGAGTGGAATGATTTCCAGAGGTCTGATATGTCTAGTGGCTTTATGGTGTTATTTGAGTCTCCTATTTCTCTATTGTTCTTCTGTGTAGTTGTTCTAATTGTGAAAGTGTGCTATTAAAGTCTCCAACTGTTTTATTCAATTGTCTATTTATCACTTTAATTCTGTAAGATTTAGTTTCGTTTATTTTGAGGCAGTGTTGTTAGGTGCACATTTGTAATTAGTATATGTTCCTAATTGATGACCCTCCTTTCATTATAAGATGTCTCACTCCATCTTAGTAAATTTTTTTTCATGGAAATAACTGTTGCCACTCTAGCTTTCTTATAGTTGCCCTTTGCATGACATATTTTTGAATCTTTGAATCTAAAATATGTCTCATGTAGACAGCATACGTTTAGATCTTGCCTTTTTTTTTTATTTGTCAATCTCTGCCTTTTGTTTGGATTGTTTGAGCCATTTACATTTAAGGTTATCATTGACATAGTTGGATTTTATTTCTAACATTTTACATTGTATTTTCTAATGTCTCTTTTGTTCCTCCATTCCTTCCATATTTTTTTTTCTTTTCCACTAAGTGAATATGTTATAGTGTAATAATTTGGTTCTTTTACTAATTTTTTTCACTATTTTTAGGACTTTTTTGTGTGTGGTTGCTTTAGGATATAACATATATAAATCAGTTAGTGAGAAACTACTTAGGTTTTAAATTAAATTAGTCCAGCAAGCTAAGGAAATGTTATTTCTAAATAGCTCTTTTTCTTCTTTTCACTTTCTGTGGACACTCTATGTGTGTGTATACGTGTATCTGTGTGTGTGTGTGTGTGTATGTGTGTATTATCTCCACATGATACTGATCTATATAAAGTGTACAAACTCAATATTACATTGAAGTTGTTATCCCAATATATAATTTTATGTCTCTTAACAAAGCTGAAAGAAGAATTAGAAGTATATATTTATAGCATTTGCTAAATTAACCTTCTCATCTTATTAACCTTACCACATCTGATTCTCTTCTGTTCTCTATATTCATGGTGCCATCTGATATTATTTTCTTGCTCCA
This sequence comes from Ictidomys tridecemlineatus, assembly GCF_052094955.1. Classification (NCBI taxonomy): domain Eukaryota; kingdom Metazoa; phylum Chordata; class Mammalia; order Rodentia; family Sciuridae; genus Ictidomys; species Ictidomys tridecemlineatus. The sequence goes on from NC_135485.1 coordinate 70,186,097, forward strand.
ATAAAACTTTGCTCCTACCTATACTGTAAACATTATTTAATTAAATATTCTGTCATAGTATAACTTCTATTGTCACCTGGTCATTGTTAAGTGTATTCTATTTATATATGTTTATAGGACCAATAATCCAATTATGTACAGATCTCACACAGTTGATTTTAAATTAGTTAAGAAAAATAGGAGGAAATGTGAATTCCTACTGTATTTTATATTTACATAATGACTTCTACCAATGTACTGTTTTTTCATGAGGATTATAATTGCTGTGATTTTATTTCAACCTGAAAAAGTTCTGTTAGTATTTATTGTAAAGCAGGTCTTCTAGCAAAAACTCTGCTCTTGTTTATCTGAGTATGTTTTGTTTTGTCTTCATTTTTTCTGGCCTCCAATGTTTCTGATAAGACAGATGTTAATCTTACTAAAGTTCCCTGCTACATGTCTCTAAATATTTGTTCTTAGTATGTCTGGGTGTGTGTCTCCAAGACTATCCAAGACTATCCCCAAAAACTTGGAGGTTTTTTTTGTGTGTGTGTGCTTCCTTGATAGGTAATGTTTTTCAAAATATTTGGGAGGCATTCAAACATTATTTCTTCAAATATTTTTTAAAATGCTTCAGACTCTCATTCTTATAGAAAAATAGCAGATTTCTTTGAATAAATGTCTTTTCAGTTGTTGTATGACCTTAAGAAAATTTCTCATGCATTTGAATGTTGGAGTTTTAAAAAACAATTTTCAACATTTAAAGTCATTTCACTGAGGAGAGAATCTACAGAACCTCATGTGCCATCATTCTAGAAGTTGTCTCAAGTTACCCTATTTTAAGATATTTACATAATATTTTAAAATTGAGACCCCCAGGGATGATGAGTGAGCTTAGGGTTTTCTCCACTGGTTTATTTACTCAACATACTGTGAACATTATTTAATTAAATATTTTGTCACAGTATAACTTCTGATGTCACCTAAGAGTTCCATTATATAGATAGACAGTGATGTATTTAAACAATCTCTGATTGGCTAATGTAGCTATTTCAATGTTATGCTAATAAGAAGCAGCATTGTAGTAAAAAATTATAACAAAACATTTCTTTAGAAAAAGTTCTAAAACTAGAACATCCAAAAGAAGTATTAGGCATCATTCTAAGATTTAAAATACAATGGCAATTCTCTGGAGATGTGAGCCAGCTAGGAATCCCACCGGCAGCCTTTGAAAGTTTGTCCCTAGTTAGAGCTTGAGACCACTAGAAAAGGGTTCAGGGCTGGAGATGTGGCTCAGTGATAGAACACCTGCCTAAGGACCTGGGTTCCATCCCCAGCCTTGCCAAAATAATTTAAAAATAGAAAGTATTTCAGGTTATGATTGTTTAAAAAAATCTTAGCATTTCTGTTTGAAAAGCCAATGGAGCTGAAAAGATAATGCAGCTTTTCCCTCTTAACTGTGGTTACCTGCAGCCTGGTGAGGCACATGGACCACATGGAGCACTCCATGGGCAGCATTGTGTCCAAGATCAATTCTGTGATCATCAAGTTAGAGACCATGGAGCGGACCAAAGTGAAGAGACGGGAGGTGCTAGGGAGGCTGCTGGATGGGGTGGCGAGGTAAGAAGTAATGGGCTGGAGAATGATGAACAAAGGATTCATTTCCATGTACAAGAACATGCATCGCCTCACCAGTAACACCTTGGTTTCTTTTCTCTTGTTAGGATGAGAGACTGGGTCATGACAGTGAAATCCACAGGGAACAGATGGAGCAGTTAGTGCAGGAAGAGCTGGAGCGCTGGGAATCTGATGACGCAGCTTCCCAGATAAGTCACCGGCTAGGCACACCTGTGGGACTCAATGGTAAGCCTCACCCCAGAGGATCCCGTCCTTCCTCCTCCCAGTCCACAGAGGGCGCAGAAGGTGGAGGTGGAAATGGGAGTGCCAATATGCACGTGTGAGGAGTGTTGTTGTGTATGTTCCTGATAGGCGAGAAGGCGCTGTCCCAATCGCCATAACAAGTATACTATTTGTATGCCCTGATTACCATATGATGCTGGCCTATGTGACTGATTGTTAATCTTCTGCACTTTAACTTATTTTATATAAATGTTACCCGTGGATCCAAGTGTTTTTTGTTGTTGTTGTTGTTGTTGTTGTTGTTTGTTTGTTTTGATTTGGTTTTGTTTGTTTGTTTGTTTGTTTTTTGGTTTTTGAGGGTTTTTTTCCCCCCTCATATGAGAAATCTAGATGTAAATAGTGAGTTCAGGGAAAATCTTTGAAAAGTATGTGGAGTGTATGGTCAGTTGCCACCATGCCTGCATCTTCCCAGTTGACAGTGAAGTAGCCTTTATAGCTAGAAGAGAACAGTCAAAGGTCTTCTGAGTTTACTTCCATTCACAAAAATCAGTATTGCCACTTTTGTCCAGTGTATGAAAGCAACTAGGACATTCCTCTCCACTTGGGGAGTAACTCATAAGCTCAATGCATGTCTTTCTTTTTAAAAAGGATTCTTTTTTTTTTTCCAACTACCTTACTGGAGTGAACTTTTCTAAAAGACTAGGTAGAAAAGAACTCCAGACCACAGAATGGGTATGTAGTCACTATGCTAGAATTTGTATGAGTGGTTAAGATAAATGTTAAATAATGTGCTTTTATTGTTTGTTTATATCTAAAATCTGTGAGACTATAATTTCATTTTTATATTATTTTAGCTTTGAATTTGAAATAGTCAAGAAAACCACCAAAGACCAATTTGAAGAGGAAATGGTAATTTCAAACTTTAGTTTTGAAATTCATTAAACCACCAACAAAACAAAAGTTTTAGTTTAATACTCTCTCAAGAATATAGTTCTCAAATATTCTTGATTCAGTATTTATAATGTAAATGATGCTCAATTTAATAAAAAGGAGGCATTGGTATTCAAAGTTCATCCTTTTTCAGAAAGTACCAGCCACATTTTGAGTGCAGCAGTTGTTTTCAATAGGAAAGGGTCTTGCAAAATTTATGGGAGAAAAAACTATTTCTCAAAAACAAAAGCAAATTATTTTTGAAAAGTATTGGGAAATGTGGCCTTTTGATAGTTAATAGGACCAGCAAGGGCAATGTAATATTGGTGAGCATCTCTCAGTTGGATAACAGAAGGGAGTCCTGATTTTAAATGTTGCATCTTAAGTATTCATTCCATTGGTGGAGTATGTCAGTCAAATCTCTAATGAAAAGAGAAGACAAGCCTTTCTGCCTTAGTGTCTATAGAAATAAAACATATTGAGTGTCTTTAACAGTCATTCCCCATGGATTCATCTCTATCTGTATTTACTTTAACATGCTACACCAATTCTTTATTCCTAAGTACTGAAGTTTGCATTCCAGGGTTATGGAGTGTACATATTTATGTTTGTGTACCTTGTTGTTACATGTAAACAAACTTCAATTTGAAGTGCAACTATTATGTGGTATCCATGTATATTGACCCGGTGCCATAGGTTAATTATGGTCACTAGAAACTCTTTTAATGGTACTTATCATTGTACTCTTTTTCATTTCACTTGTAAAACGTGGTGAAATTCTTTTCTTATTATCCATAAGTTCCATAGATTTTATTCTTTAGTCATGGAGCATTCAGTCCCAGCCCTTTCCTTATCACCTTCCCACCTCTGTATGACAGGAATAATTATGATGTTACATATGCCAGTCTCAACAATCAAGAATTTTATAATTGTGTAATACTGAGCACTTTACTTCTTAATAAAGACTTGATAAAATACCAGATGTAAGAACTGTGTGTTTCCTATGTAGAAAACAATTGGGTAATTTGCCTTTCATCAGGAGATAGTTAATAAGGGCTTAGACTTCAAAAAAGACACTTTTTCCATGTTCAAAAACAAGATATTTAATACATTTTCTTATTTATTACACCACATAAACATTTCCGGTAACCATTAAAACTTTAAATACAGGGCTGTCATGCATGGTGTCTAATTTTTAGTTCCCTGAGGATTATAGCCCAAGACAAGGATTCCAGGAGGTCAGGAAGGTAGCTTTATTTGGGAAATGGAAGTCATAGAGTGGGGAGAACAGGAGAGGGAAGATGTTAGGAAAGGGCAGGCTATCACGCTGACCCACACCACAGGCTACTGAAGCCCCAACTCTGGGAAACAGTAAGATACAAACAATTCAGACTCATCTAATCTTCAGATGTAGGACTTTGGATGAAAAGCTATTCGAGGAGAATGAGTAATTCTTTAGTTCTTCCTGTAGACACAGCAGTCCTTACTGGCTTCTGAGTCAGGACAAACCTACAGGCACAGGTAACTGGGAATGGGTAGGCACACACTGAAGTGCTATGACACAAAGGACGTGGGCAAGGTGCCTGCAGTACCCACTAGATGGATTCACCCAAAATTCAACTCCAAGGAATTCCATTCACTTATGACACAGGTAGATAAAACCCTGTGGAGATATGTCCCAAGCTTTCTTTGTAGACCACCCCATGACACAGGGAGAAGCTGTAAATATAGCACTAGGTTAAGATTCTGGTCCTCACTGTATAAATACTAGACATGTGATCCTATGAAGACTCCTAGTGGCTGAGTCTACTTTTCTGAAGACTTCCAATTTCTCATTTATAAATTAAGAAATTGAATTCCTATCTTGTGTCCCTTAGAATATTCTCTTACAGTGGAGAAAATAAGGATGTGTAAGTACAAAAGCACATTAAAGTTGAAATTTCCCTTTGAAATGAAAAGAGGCTGTGTGATACCTAGCACAGGGACTTGTTCAACAAATAATGATTGGTGGAATCAGCAAAAGTGAAAGCATTTCTAAAAAATTTAAAATTGGAAATCTAAAATAGAGTGACTGATGGTGACAAATGATAATTGGAAACTCTTAAAAGTCTTCTATAAGCTTTCACTGTAAATATACTTAAAACTATTTGTCAATTACAAAATTTAATAGCTTTCCTGTATACCAATAAAGAAATTATGAAAACCATGTCATTCACATTAACACAGGGAGAAAACAGAAAGAAGAAAAAGAAAACCCTAGGAATAAATCTAACCAAGGAGTTGAAAGACCTCTACAATGAAAAAAAATTGAATATTGAAAAAGATAGAAGATGAAAAGACCTCTCATGTTCATGGATAAGCAGAATTAACATGGATAAAATTGCCATACTATTAAAAGTAATTACAAATTCAATACAATCCCCATCAAAATACCAATGACATTGTTTAAAGAATTGGAAGGAACAGTCCTAACATTCATTTGAGAGAATTAAAGATTGAGAATAGCCAAAGCAATTCTAAGTCAAAAAAGCCATGCTGGAAGCTTCACGATACCTTCAAATTACACAACAGAGCTGCAGTAATAACTTCATAGTACCAGCACAAAAACAGACACATAGACCAAAGGTACAGAATAGAAGACACAGAGACAAATCTACTTAAATGTAGTCATTTAACTTCTGACAGGTGCCAAACACAAACATTAGTGAAAAGACAGCCTTTTTCATTTACATGGTGTTGGAAAACTTCTTATCCATATGTAGAAGAATGATACTAGACTCTATAATCTCTTACCCTAAATAAAAAAAGAACTCAAAATGAATCAAATACCTAGGAATTAGATTAGACACTATGCAACTTCTAGAAGAAAACGTAAGGTCAACACTTCAAAGTACATGCACAGGAAATAAATTTCTCAATAGGACTCTTTATTTTTAAATGATTTTATTTTTTAAATACATGGCAGCAGAATGCATTACAATTCTTATTATACATACAGAGCACAATTTTTCATATCTTTGTATAAAGTATATTCATGCCAATTCATGTATTTAAACATGTACTTTGTTTTTTTTTGCATTACAATTCTTATTACACATATATACAACAATTTTTCATGTCTCTGTTTGTATATAAAGTATGTTGACACCCAATTCGAATCTTCATACATGTACTTTGGATAATGATGTCCAACACATTCCACCATCCTTGCTAATCCCCTGCCCCCTCCCTTTCCCTCCCACCCCTCTTCCCTATCTAGAATTCATCTATTCCTCCCATGCTCCCCCTCCCTACCACACTATGAGTCAGCCTCCTTATATCAGAGAAAACATTTGGCATTTGTTTTTTGGGGGATTGGCTAACTTCGATTAGCATTATCTTCTCCAATGCCATCCATTTACCTGCAAATGCCATGACTCTTAAAGCTCAGGAAATAATGCCAAGAGTTAAGAAATAGGATGGGATAGAATTAAAAGCATCTGCACAGCAAAAGAAACAAGAATGTGAAGAGAGAAGCTAGAGAAAAGAAGAAAAATCTTTGCTAGCTGCTCTTATGATAGAGTATTAATGTCCATGATATTTAAAGCATTCAAAATCAACACCAGAAAAACAAATAACCTAATTAATAAATGGAGTAATGAATTGAATAGATCTCAAAAGAAGAAATAAAAATGTTAAGCAAATATATGGGAAAAATGTCCAGCATCATTAGCAATTAGAGAAATTAAAATAAAAAAGTTATACTGAGATTTCATCTGCAGTTAGAATGTCAATCATCAAAATTACAAACCATTGTAACTGTTTAGGAGAATGGGGAGAAAAGGATCACTTTTACACTACTTGTAGGATTGTCAACTAGTACAACCACTGTGGAAAACAGTGTGGAGTTTCCTCAAAAATCTAAGCATGGAATTGCCATCTAAGCCAGCTTTACCATGCCCTTAATATTTATCCTAAAGGATTAAAGTCATCATATTATAGTGATACCTGCATACCCATGTTTATGGCAGCACAATTCACAATAGCCAGACTGAAGAAGAAGCCTAGGTGTCCATTCACAGATGAATGTATAAAGAAAATGTGACATATATACACAATGGAGTTTTATTCAGCCATAAAGAAAAAATAAACTATGTTATTTACAGGAAAATGGATGGAACTTGAGACCATTATTTTTAGTAAAATAAGCCAAACTCAGAAGATCAAGGGTCATATATTTTCTCTCACCTGTGGAAGCTAGAAAGGGAAAAGGAAAAGTAAGGTGGGAAGAATCTCAAAAAAATAAAAGGGAGATCTGTAAAGGAAAGTGACTAGGGGGAGAGGAAAGGGGTAAAAAGGGGACATACTGGGGAATGATATTAATCAAGCTATATTGTTATATATGCATGCCCAAATATGTAACAACAGATCCCACCCTATGTACATTTAAAATGTACATAAAAATAGTGATGGAAAAAGTACTATTTCTACATTTTACTGCCTTTTCACCTCATATTAAACATGTCCTGAAATCCTGATTTTGTTATGGTGACAGAGTATGTTACTATAAATTATTTTACATATTGCATGGATATATATGTATATCTCTATATAAAATAATGTTATGAATTAATAATTTATACCAAATAACCAAAACATATTAACCTCATTCCTGCTATTGATGAACATTTATATTTTTCCATTTTTTAATGATTTTCTATGAGACTATAACTAATATAACCTCTTTTTTATTATTTCTTTATAGAATTTTCACAAAAATTATGAGAATATAGTCTTGATGCAATTTTCCAAGCAATTCTTTAAGATGTTTGTACCAATTTATACAAAAGCCAAAACAATATGAGCCCATTTGCCTAATTGAAAACACATTTTTTTAACAAATTATTTATTTTTAGTTGAATTGAAACAAAAATTTATTCATGAAATGGAATAAATTATTGAACCTCAAAGGTTGCCTCCAAAAGACAGGATTTCCTAAAACTTCCTCCAGAGATTAAAAGAAACACATTCAAAACTTTAAGATAAAGATTTCTCAGCAGGTGTAGGTTTGTTTCAAGAAAGTAAAACACACCCAAGATTTTTAATTGAAATCACAAGCCATCACTGATCTTGAAAAGAAAAAAAAAACCTTGACTGAAAAAAATATTAATTTTTGCTAACTGAATAAGTCAAAATGGCATCAATTTTACAATTTCTTAAGGTTTTATTTTTTCATTTTAATCATTTATGTTTTCATTGTATGAACTACGGATTCTTTTATTAGCTACAGGAAATATTTACTACTGTGGAGGAAAGGGTATGCCCAAGACATAATTAAAATGACTAATGGGCTCTTCCTATTTGACAAACTTCAGGCTGCATTACAAAAGCAAAGGCATCTCATTGAAAGGGTGGGATGAAGAAGAGGGGTGGAGAAATTGAATATTCAGCATATTTCAAAATGAACCTGTCAAATGGAAGAAATATTGGGTATATACAATCTCCCAAGAAAACAGAAGGATTATGGTAAGAGCTGTGTTGAAAAAATGAACTTTTTTATTTACCAGTGAAGGTTAAAAACTATCAAGTAGCCTGGAAAACAAAATGGCTTTGAAAAATGCAACATATATTAAACACTGGAGGCAGCCAGTGTTCCCCCAAAACCAAATGCACATGAACTTTACCTCTGAAAAGATTATAGGATGATTATGAAATAAATGCTATTAACACAAATTTTATTATTTATCCAGATCAATCTCTTAGTTTACCAAACAAATCTGAGCATATCATGAAATCCAATGTGCAGTTGCAAATATAGGAAAATTCTTAGGTTGTCTGTTTATCTGTGAGTCCAGACTTTGAACTCAAAATAAATAAATAAATGGCAGTAGAAGAGGAGACAGGAAAGGGGGAAAGGCCAATACACAATTATGCTGTTAAAGTTGCCTCAGTAGGCAAAAGGCTGGATTTTTCCTCTGATAGCACAAAGGAATGCATCCCAAAATTTCCTGTCTGAAAAGCATCGTGCTGGGACATTTCTCTTTAGCCCTGTCCCTGTTTGTTACAGGTGCTCATGGGATATTAGCCTTGGTCTTGCCCACCACACTTGCACACAATCTGACTTTCTTGTAACTTAGAAACAGGCCTAAGTGCAGTCCTAAGTGGAGAGAGGTGTGGTGCAGGCTGGAGGAGGGACATTGTTGGAATGAGCTCAACTCACAAGAAATTGTCCACCACAGCAGCAACCAAAAGTGGAGGTGCACAGAGAAGGTGTGATAGCACCAACAGCACCAAATTCAGCCCACCCCTCCCACCATACAGATCCACTCATAAACATCTCAAGTTCACTCTGGACAGCTTGAGGGAGAGGCTAGTAGCAATATCTAGAAAACAGAATACTAGAGGGTCAATGGAACTAGCTGGTCCCCATTGCTGCTATTTCCCACAGGCCACAAGCACCATTTTTTATTTCTGTCTTCTAGCATCCTTTCTAGAACTTCCTTATTCTTGGCCATTACTTCACCTGTACTATGCTGCTTGCCAGGTGAAATCCTAGCTCTTATGAGATCCATTGACAGCCTCCATCTCTGTCCCCTTGACAATTCTTTTCTAAAGCCCACTGGATATGCACCGGAGTAGGAAAAAGACATCTTACAAATCAGTATTGTTACTGTTCAAATATATTTACGTGCAATAGATGTTAATGAAATTCAAATCTAAGGTTCAAGAGGATGGCTTCAAAGACAGAGTAGAGATATGTACACTTCCTCTTTAATCTTTCTCTCCAAATTACCTGCTTTTTCTCCCCTTTCTTATTCCATCCCCAACATATCAGCCTTCTGTAGCAGCATTCTTGAAGTTTTTGCCATCCCAAGAAGAGCAACTGGAGTATAATTATCAGATGATGTTTCATTTGCTCTTTGCTTTCTTTTATTTTAAACCAAATCAACCAGTCCCCTCCGTTATAGATTAGTTCTGACATCCAAGAAAATAACAACAAATTACATGAGAGTACATACATGTTCTTAAATAAATTTCTGCAAACAAATATTTTTCCAACTTACTTTTTAAAATGTTCCTCAAAAGGGGATTGTTGAAAGCCATCTCTGGGCTGTGTGTAGACTATATCATACATCACAGCCAGTGAATAGAAGAATCTGGTTTCTTGGAACTTCCAGTAGACATTTCCTCTGGGAGACTTCCCATACACACTGTGAGCCCTATTCAATATCTGCCAAAGGTCCCACACAGTACTGGAGTTGGGGTGACCTGCTGTAGCTGCATAGCCCCCCTGAGATGGGTGTGACCTGCCAAGACACGAATCAACCTGCTGACTGCAAGACATCAGGAAGAAAGACTCCTCCCCTCAAAGCTTATCCCTGCCTTTGATGTACCCCCTGAAATAAACCACAGGAGTTATTTTATAATTCTCTAGTTCCAGCTCCTGTGTAGACTAGACCTATCAGGGGCTCCATATTTTGAAAATATCTTTCTGACTTTGTCTTTTGTTCTTCATTAATTATTGTAGACTTTAATTTCATAGGTGGCTTAAACCTTCCTGAGCAGGAAAAAGAACCCCCCTAACAAGGCACAGTATTTACCAGTACTGGCAAATACTTCCCTATTAGAGGTAAAGTTAGAATAAAGAGAGTATATAAAAATAAATGAGGTATACAAATGATGGGGCATCCTGTGAGGGGAAAGATAGAACAGCTATTAGACCATAAGTCTAAAATTTTTAGAGCTGAAAGGACCTTAGAAATGATGAAATACAGCCCTGGCAAATTTCTTCTTGGAGGTGTCTCTATAGGTACTGCTGTGGTGGGACAGGAGGGCCAGACAATTATGTCTCCCCATAGTGTATAAGTTGATAAATTTTATTATGTGTTTCTTACCACAATAAAATATATAAAAAAGTGATTAAAATACAAAAAGATAAACAAACTAGTGTTTAGTTAAATTAGGAATAATCTAAAAAGAAGATATTTATAATTTTAGCTGTTTTTTAATATTTTTGGTCTATATTGTACATAAAGTATGGATAAATATTTTCATATGTGTAATGAAATGTACATGTAGGGAACTGTAAAGCACAGTTACAGAAAAAGCAGAATACTTCCAAAAATGAGAAAAATTCTTTGACTTTGATATTTACATAATAACCAGGTAAAGCAGATGTTAGGATATGATGTATTAATGAACTGTTGTAAAAAGAAATAAATGTTAAAGTTTAAAGATAAAAATTTAAAGTCATGTCTCTACTCTGATATTGCAGGAATATGGCAGGGCACCCACTGGTGGGTAAATGACATTCCAAGATGACCACATCAGGTCTACACCTGGTCATCCCCTGGACCCTTTAATTCCTGTAAGTATTTCTGTCTAAACAAGAGGAGCTATATGTGATATGATGTCTTGAAACAGACCCCAAAACAATAAAAGAACTAGTCAAAAAGTGGTGGAATCGGAACTGGAGATTGGTATGTAAAATGTGAATATTAAGGAAAGCTGGGCACAGGGAACATGGGAAATTTCCACACTACCTTTGTAGCTTTTTTTGTAAATATAAATTGTTTAAGTACTAAAAGCTTATTAAAAGTGGAAGAGGTACTTAAGCATGTACTTGTACACATAACCCCACAAACCTGAGCTGCAGTGATGATCTGATAAACAGGAACTGAGAGAAATACACATGTATCATTTCAAAAGCAACCCATGGAGAGAGGAAGAAGTAGTGATTGCAGAGGGCCTATGGGGCACCTGTGTGCTGGTCACATTCTACTTCTTGACCTGGAATGGTGGCTGCAATATGTCTTCAATATATGATACTTCGCTTTACTGTGCTTTTTGTTACATTGCCAAAAGAGAAGTTTTGAAACACAGCACAGTACTGGTAAATACTTCCCTATTAGAGGTAAAGTTAGAATGAAGAGAGTATATAGAAATGAATGAGGTATACAAATGATGGGCATCCTGTGAGAGGAAAAATAGAACAGCTATTAGACCGTGAGTCTGAATTTTTTAGAGCTGAAAGGACCTTAGAAATGATGAAATCCAGCCCTGGCAAATTTCTTCTTGGAGGTGGCTCTATAGGTACTGCTGAGGTGGGACAGGAGGGGTAGACAACTATGTCTTAGCAAAGCTCTCAGGAGAATCTGTTGCAACCAGATTATATACTACTGAGGCATCTGAGGAAGTGAAGTTACTTTGCAGAGCCAGAATGTCCCAGATATGACACAAGAGCTTCATTCCTAGAACCCAGGCCCTCAACTCTACATATAGCTCAAAGCTCCCAGCCAAGAATCTTGAGATATTACAAATCCTTTAAAGAACTATCAGTAAGTTCCACCAACCTCAATTAGCTTATCAAAGACATGAATTTCTATCTGAATGTTTTTTTTTACTGTAGAAATGGCACTATGTTTCCAATATATTTTAGGTTTATTACTTCTAGTAGAACATTAATACATTTGTTATTTATTGAAGAATGGCAGATCAAGGATACAAAGGCTGTTAAAACTGTCCAGCTACTAATCTGCTTACTCATTTTGAGCATGAGAAATCTGATAGCACAAATATTAGCAGCTTGTCAAGAGTTTCTATAGTTAAATTCTCCTTTGTTATATCAAGAAATTAGCTGGCATTTCTTCCTAATTCTGACTGTCCAATGAAATAAGTTAACATGCAATATGTAATAGAATTAGGTTTTAATGTGGATTATTTGATGAATAATTCAGTTATTTCTGTAATTTTTTATTAAAAATAATTATTGCTTACCTATGGTATAATGAAACTTAACAGAAGACAACAAATAATTTTCATTAGATATTTTTTAATGTGAGGGTAATTCATAGAAAATTAAAGCAGAATTTAAGAATGTTTTTGAAGAAATCAAATTCTTAGAGGTAGGCAATTATGAGTAAGATAATCATCAAAATAGCCAAAGTCACATGATTCTTCCACAAACCCCAAAGTGAGAGATCAATGTTCTGCAGTTCCAAGAATTCTTCACCAGAACATCTGAAATTGAACACAGAAAGAATGTAACTTCATTCCTAGAATCTATGAAATTTTAGTCAATACAGTTGCTGTTCCTTAAAGACATCTCTATGCACACAAAATCTTCAATAATTATCCCTTCATATATAATACCTATGAATCATTAAATAAATAAAAGGGGTATACATATCCTATATATTTAAAAGAGGAAGGGAAGTAGGCTTAATGAACTTGGCCAAGTTTATAGTCACATTAAGAACCAAACTTCTAGCTTGATCAAATTCATATGTTTTTAAGTCTCTAATGCTGCCCTCTTTAAAGGGTGGAAATGATTATCAAGTGACCTTTCACTTACTCCTGATGGGGAAAACTGTGGCCTAAGTTATGACACCTAAGATGATCAAAGTTGTTTGCAGTTCTGCTTATCCTCAAGACAACCTTCCTAAAAACATAGGCTAAGAATTCTAAAATCAGGACCAGAGAAGAGCAAGGGCTTCCAGCCAGAGTTGTTTGTCAGCTGTCACTCCAATATTATGAAGAGCATCACAGATGCTAGGGTACAGGATATTACCTGCAGGCCCAGAAAACAGACTCAGACCTGAAGTACCAGCTGGAACAGAGCAGAATGGAGCATTCCTGCTGCAGGTAGAAAAGCACCTAATACTAGGACAGTATCAACTGTGCAGCCACAGTTATGGCCTGTTGTCTTGTGCATCTTGGCATTTAGAAGTTCCTAAAATAGCCATGACCTCCCTCTGCTAAGAGGAGCTTCTTCCTTCCTCTTGTGAATATGAGCCCTATGTAAGTGTGAAGCCTGTGGTGGCTCCTCCTTATCTGGTCCCACATTTCCAACCACTGCATCCTCCCTTGAAGCCTGGGGGTGACTCTATGTTACAAAGACGTCACACCCAAATCAAACCAAGGAGAGTGGACAAAAATAGAAAATCTCTTTTCCTAGAGGTTTTTCCCATTAGTAATTCAAAAAACAAAATTGTCTTTTTACTAAGAATTATTTCTAAGTTATTTGAACATCCAAAAGGGATTTAAAATACCAGTATTCTCTTTTCTTTCATTAATTTTATATTAATATCAAATGATTAAAAACAGTAATAGAAAAGTAAAATATAAAAAGTACAAAACAAGATCTTCTCATTTCACTAAAACCAGCATTTCTATTTTAAGAACTTGATGCAAAAATGAGAATTCCTTCTTGACTTGTTGAAATATGTGTTTATTCACTAAAGGACATAACCATTGATAGGGAGAATTCCAAGTCAGTCAGTGTCAGTCTCTCTCTCTCTCTCTCTCTCTCTCTCTCTCTCTCTCTCTCTCTCTTTCTCTCTCTCTTTCTCTCTCTCTCTTTCTCCCTCTCTTTCTCTCTCTCTGTCACACACACACACACACACACACACAAACATAATGTGAGCAGAGGAAAGGACTAGATCCAGATCTTAATGTTACCCCCTTTATGTTACTGCAGCCCTTTTAGTGCCTACTGTGGTCCATGGGCTGGGCACACAATCCATACATCCAGAGACTATAAGCTTTGCTAAACTATCAAACAGCCTGTTTCAAACTCAAATGCTCTAAAAACTAAAAATCACTCAAAAACTGAAACATTAATTTTTCCAACATGCCCCCAGTGAACATTTCTATACAAAAACAATTTGGACTGTAGTATAATACAAGTACAACATGTTCACATGCATTAGTGCACAATGACTCACTTTATGAGGGAGAAAATGTAGGCTCAGAAAGGTTTGTTGACCCTGAAAATTCTTGTTCCATCTCTAATCCCAGGGGACTCTCTATATCTCATATAGAGATATCTTCTAAGATATCTTTATATATCTTCTAAGATATATAAAGCCTCTTAAGACATTGGACACAAACTTACATTATGTAGTTTGGACAGTTATTGCCATGTGTTATATTGAGGGCTTGACAGAAGTATCATCCCAAAAACTTATTATGCTGCAAAGCCTATGTGACACAAAGGACAATGCAAGGTGGTTTTACATTTCAAAACATTTCCAAAGAATCATAACAATTAAATCTTCAAGTTCAATCTTTATTGTTTTTTCCAAATATATACAAAGTTGCATATTCACAATATATCACAAATTAACTAATTTCCCTGGAAATTAAGAGGCCTTAGATTGGGATATTCCTTCCAATTGGCCAAGAAGGGAGATCTCTTGGTAGATCACCCCAAAGCCCCTTCTTTCTTCTCTCTTTAACTGTGTAACCCTATAATCTTTATAACTAAAATGATGTAGTATTGCTCAATGAATATTGCTGACTTATGGTAATGATCTTTTCTTGTTTTCATCAAAATCACTTGTAGAAGTTAAAATCTTGGTTACACTGTATTAAGACACGGTTTTCTTTGGAGTTGATTTCTTTGCTAGAGCCATAGGGCTAGGAGTGTTATTTAGCCTCTTTGTTTCTCATAATTTCTCTAATCATAAGCTAAGTATCCCAGTCTCCCATCATCTCATTTATTTCCTTATTTAATGGAAACACAATGTTTTTCATCTGTCATTCTTTCCACTTTACTATAAGATTTATTCTCCTCACCTTTCCTCATCTGAAACAACAGGGTGACTGAGGAAAACCCCAGATGACTCCCTGACCTTGTGCTAAGGGATAATAGGAAGTACTCCTCCATTGCTCCTGGAAGGTGTCCACAGGTCATGGCAGGGGAAGTGAGACGCATAGTCTTTATTTTCATTGTTCCCACCTTGGGCACCTATTCACAATGATAGTCAAGGACAACTTACTGTAAAGCCATAATAAGGAATGCTGAAGTACTGAAGCCACAAGATCTGAGGAGCCATGCTTCTAAGATATAATGGCAGAACCAAAATCATCTACAAAAAGCAAAAATCATGAATTAGAACTGGTCCAGGAATTTCATGAGGAATTCTAGAGAAGAGCATCTTCAAGAATGCTATAACCTTCTAAACATTTCTGGTAGGAACA
This sequence comes from Ictidomys tridecemlineatus, assembly GCF_052094955.1. NCBI lineage: Eukaryota > Metazoa > Chordata > Mammalia > Rodentia > Sciuridae > Ictidomys > Ictidomys tridecemlineatus. The sequence goes on from NC_135485.1 coordinate 70,201,829, forward strand.
ACTCTTGAAATTCTTTGACCTTGCTCTAAATATTAATCTTCCTTTGTATGTGTAAACCTCATATTGCCAAGACTGTTTAGGGTTTTAATTAATGAAAATATGCTCTATTTTTATTTATTTGGAAGATTTCATTTATTTGGAAGATCCTTAATTGTTAATACTATATTTTCATGTTTTTCTGTACTTGCAAACAATGGAAGATTAAGAAATATATTCATCTCTTGGTATCCAAGGGAGACCAGCTCTAGTACTCACATAAATAGATACTCAAATCTGCAGATCTCAAATTCGATTATTTTAAAAGAGTATAGTATTTGCATGTAATCCCAAGCAAATGCTTTATACTTTAAATATATGTATCCTTTGCATTTTAAATCATCTTCATATTTCTTTTACCTACTATAATGTAAATGTTGTATATCTAGTTCATACTATATATATATATAACCATATAAACTATCTAGTTTAGGCAATAATAACTAAAAAAGAAAATGTACATATTCAGTACATACCTAATTCTTGTTCTGTGTGTTTTCCATCTGTGGTTGTTTGAATTTTCTAATGCAGAACTCACTGACACAAAGAGCTGACTACTGACTATCCTAAGTATAACACCAAGGTGTGTTGCCCCTAATGATTCTGAAAATCTAGGAACATATACAAGAATGTTCCTGAGCTTCACATACACCTCTCCATTTCCATACAACTGTAAGATTTGTTATTTACAAAGATTTGCTTTTTGCATCCATGACATTAATAATAATTTGGGGTTCAGAATTGTAGGCTTCAGGATTCCCAATGCCTAGTACTTATAAACTGTATAGCATGGTATAGTACAGCAGAAAACATGGATAATCCCTCTGTTTAAAGCTATGAAAAAGTGATATTGCAATGCAGATTCAGGAAGGAGCGCTGGAGATGAACGAGAGGCCCACATAACACTGGCCCCAACTGGGGTGAGGTGAGCTGGGATTTGCACAATGGTGGCAGTGCTGTGGTGAGCCTGTGTATATCAGACTTGACCTACCAGAAGTGCCTGGTGTATAACATGACATCTCTGAGTGAAATAAAATTTTACAACTGGCTTTTAAAATTCTACATGAAAACTTCCAAATCACAATCAATGTATCAAATAAATCAAACAAAAAATCTTTATTTACTGAAGGATTTTTTTATAGTAGATGAAATACAAATTAGACATCACATTGTTGATGGTATATATTGGCAGTTGACAAATTCAGAAATTGACAAGAGTATGTGTAAGCCATGCTTTTATGTTTGCCTCAAAATGAATCCCCAAATTATGGATAACTATACCACATTAATAAAAAGAACTTTTTTAAGTGTTGTATATGTGTCATTCAAGGGCATCTCTTTCTACTGTACCAGAAAGGATGTCCATACCAATTGGCTGAGCATCCCCGTTTAGCTGATATTGTGTAGGGATATGTGGTAATAGGCTCTATTTATCTGTTGATTCATCTATGTGAGTGCAAATTTTAGGACCATGAAAGATTAAGTCTTTGTAATCATTTTCTTAAAAGATGAAACAGAAACATATTGATATTGGCGATTCTCAGGAATCCAGACAACAAGTGACCTAATACTATGGACTTCAGAAATTTCCAGTAATTTAAAAACATTTTCAAAATGCAAGAGGCATCCAAGCTAGACCCCCTGTTACACTTCTCATGGAGCTTCACTTTCACTTGGGGAATAGTGAATCCAACCAAACCAGCTCTGCTGCTTACACAGCTGGCAGTTCTCTAACACCAGCAAGAAAGGCAGGTGGACAGCCTGTGGTTTTTGCGAGGGAATCAATCATTATTCTTGTTTTTGAAGTCCTAATTTATAAATGTTCATAATCACCAAAAAGTCTTTTTTTAAAAGCTCATTAATAAGGACATGGCTAAGATAAGTAACTACATGAGAACACTAGCAGAAAAGCCTATATAAGAGCGAGGAAGAAAGTGGTACATTCTTTAATATAAACTACAGTTCAGTCTATGGCTTCCTGAAACCATCAATTCCCACATCCAGAATCCTCAAAACAGACTTTTTATGACAGGAAAGTGTCAGAGAAACAGGGGGAAATAATTCTGTCCCCAGAGAAGCCCAATTCACACTCACCAACATAAAATAGATGTCCATGACCCATCTTGTTATAGTTAGATCACTATGACTTATTCCTATGGCCAGTGACATGGAAATGGATGAAAAAGCCACCATCATGAGGGTAAAGATCATGATGAAGAAAGTCTCCACTGCTGGATTTGATATTTAAAGAAAACAAGGGATCGGTTTAGCTGTGTAGCTCCCTGTGTATCTGGAACAGTTTATAGTGCCAATAACACTACAATATCCTGAGAAAGTAAGATCAGAACAACAAAAAACACATGCAACTATCCTGTGTCACTAATTTCATTATTTCTCTTCATTCGACTGAAGGGTAGCCATCTTCATAAAGTAAATCCCCTTAGTATAATCACCATGTGGCTTTGTGATTGGGAATAGGGCTGCCAAGCTTCTTAAATTACTTTATAATTATCATGAGCTAATGTTCTGTATTAGTATGGTCTGAAGATTTTGGAACATCTGTAAGAACACTGATAAGAAGTCTACAGCTCTAAGATTCCATGCCTAATTCTCATAGCACACTTCTTATTTATAAAATTGAAGTTTCCAGCTCTATTAGTGGTTATAATCCTGTGGTGAGTTGTCATAGAAAATTCTAGAGTGTGAGTGTGTGTGTGTATGTGGGTGTGCACGTGCGCACATACACCCACATATTAGTGAAACTTATAGAAATGATAATTCAGTGAGCCTGGTGTGAAGCCAGAGCATAATGCACAACTGATTCTGTTCTACATAAACATAAAATAGATGTAATCTAACAAACAAGTAATTTTATTAAATCAATAAATCCCAAAGTCACCGTCTTCCTCTCATTAGAGTAGGAGAAGGGAAAAAAGATATTCATACATTGTTTTTTTCAATCTCTCTCTACATATCTCTGCAAACAGAGATATTATCTGCCTGTGTATATTTTTTTCTACATAGAGATGCATGTAGTAAGATATAGAGAAAAAAATACAGATAGGCAATAAATATCCCAGCTTCTCTAGCACAATCTAGTGTTTTAGTATGATGCATGGCATCCTTCAGAAAAATATAGTTCCGTAAGTACATTTTAAAGTTCAGTTGGGAAAAAGTCTAGAAAAAGTGTCCACATTAACCAGCTAATTTAGAGACTATAACATCAGTGCATGATTCCTTATAGCTTGTTTTATAGTTTTGGGAACCAAAAGCGTGTTTGCAATGAGAAGTTAACATCTCCACATATTCAAGGCTAGAGATACATCCCCTTTGTCTTGTTACTTACCCACCATGAAGTATACTATAAAAGTAAATATAAAACTTGGCAAGAACCTCCTGGCTAGTAAGTCAGATAAAATATTTCCAAAGAAATAAGACGACACCCAGTAGTATCCACTGATGTGCTCGTGTCTGCAGAACAAAAACACACACCATACACCCCAGATTAGTCCAAGAAGGTATAGCCCAGATGAGATGCTGCTGTGCAGACTCCTGCTGCCCCCAGGTCTGACACTGCAGCTGCCCACAAGCTCCAGGCTGACCCTCCCCCCATCCTTCTCCTTCTCAGATGCAGCCTCCCTGGGGCATTAGCCCCATGAGGCTCTTGCTGTGACCCTCTCATGACAGCACCCCTCCTGCTGCCACCCACTCTGTCCCTGCCACCCTCCAGGGACAGAGTCTGCATCTCCTCACTCTCCTCAGAGCCTCTGCTTCTGCTGTCAGGCTGGCTCTGCCTGAGGAGCAGCACTTCAGGGCTAACTTCAGTGGTAATGGAGGCTTTTCTTCTCTCCACTTCTGAGTGTGAAAGTAACATGGTTAATTTCCAAGGCCCTCTAGCAGATTCAGATCACTAAATTTGTTTACTTCTCTTTTGTTAAAATAAAGAAAAAGACTTCCTCCTGCCTCCAAGTGCAGCACTATCAGCAATCAAATCCTCATCTTCCCTCTTCCTGACACCTTTATTCCCTAAATTCCAAACTCTTTCACTAGTGTCTTCATTCCTTTCCTCTCTGGTAATTCCTGTCCTGGGCATGAAGGCCTGGGTAAATTTTCTCCATCCTTGAAAAATACAGGGAAAAATCATCTTGCTCTTGCTCTTTCCTGTAAGGCTGCCCTCTGGGTCTCTTCACTTTTTCTTTGATCCACTCAGAGCTATGCTTGGCCACATACTTTGTCAACTTCATATCACATTTCTAATTTGCTGCTTACACCTCTACTTAATCTCTACCAAAGACTCTGAAAAATTTCCTTGGGAGGGTCATTATGACCTATTTTTTTTCCTAAAAACTAAAGATACTTATTAACCCCTTTATTCCTTACTTTCTCAGCAGAATTGGGATTTGATGACCATACCCTAACCTTAAAATTTCTTTTTTCTTTGTAGCAGGCCCCACACACTCTTGACTTTCTATCCCATTTGGGACTGCTTTTTCTCACTTACTACTGGTAATCCTTATATAGACTTTGTGTTTTACATGGTAAGTATGTATAATTTAAATATCAATTTGAAAACATAAAGAATACAAGGGAAAAGAAAAGAAAAATAAATACCAGTAATCCCCAGAATCACATTTTTGGTCTAATTCTGCATTTAACCATTTTCCCCCAGCCAGCAATGTTTCTAACCAGAATAGAGACCAACTCACAGAAATAGCTGCTTCTGGACCACAAAGAGTTTCACGGCTGACACGCTGCTGAAACACTGAGCCATCAGGATGAAGAACACTGCTGCTCTGTCAGGACAGAATGGGAACAAAAGCACCTCAGGTAACTCAGCACTTTTAGGTTGGTTTCTTCCCATAAAACTCCTTCCAGAAATAATGTAATATCAAATACATCTTAAAAAGAAAAGTAAAACTCTTAAACAGATAGGAAAGCCTGGCCCTTCTAGTGGCTCTCCCAACTCTGTGTCTCCTCATTGGTACCCCTGTCACTCCACACTACAGCAAAAATTGAAATTCTTGTTTTGGGTTATTGTGCATGGACTTGTTTTCCCTAAAATTCATCTGTTGAAGAGATAACCCCCAATGTGATAGTACCAGGAGGTAGGCTTAAGGAAGTAATAAGGTTTACATGAGGTCATGAGAGTGGAGCCCCATGATGGGATTAGTGAATTGGTGGAGAGGAAGAAATACCAGCTGTTCTCTGCCATGAGAGGATGTCCAGTGAAGGCCCCATCTACAAGCCAGGGAGGGACCCTCATAGGAGCCTGACCTGCTGGAAGGGAATTCTAACCCCAGACTTCCAGACTCCATTATTGAGAGAAAATAACATTCTGTTGTTTCAGCCACCAAGTACATGGGATTTTCCTGTGACAGCCCGACCTAACATAAAAATACTCCCTCATCTTCAAATTAACTCACAAAAATGCTGTATGTCATTCCTAATGTACGAAAAGAGAAACATTAAACTAAATGAACCTAAATAAATCTCCCAAGAGTTAAAATATTTAATCATCCAGTTTGGTTTTAAAGTGAAGTAATAAGAAAGTAAGACATGTGGAAAGAAATGAGATAGGGGAGGAAACCCCTGCTCAGCTCCTTGCTGTAGTCACCCAGGACAGGGCCATCAATAGCCTTGACAGTTATCCTTGATGTGCGACAGCCACTTTCCTACAGGATTTTCTAGGATGCTCAAAACAAAAATCAATTTGATGCTTATTTATAAGATAAAAAGTAATTTGATCATGTGTATGAAGCTTTAATACTTATTTCTTGGTTAAAATAATTGAAGTTTAGAAAGAAAAGTGTTCAGTTAACTTATACTCCAGTAGAAATAAGGATTTCATGAAAGCATGCCACCGTCCCTGAAACAAAGAAAAGCTTCCCTTCCAAACCAAACAACTGAACTGACAGTAAAAACCAGAAAGTGAGATAACATGTGTATCATTTAAATGAGTTAAAAAGAAGAGAACATTTTTATGCATATAAATCCAAGTAAATAATTCCAACTACTTAGAAAAAAAAAGAAAAAGAAGAGCCCATAGGCAATTTTTTTTCACCTAAAGAATGAAGAACTAAGGGGTATAAGCTGTTTTTAGTATGAAAGTTCACATAATAATCAAAGTGAATGGAAAATAGCCAGGCCCAAGAGAAAAACTACTATATAATTTTGCTATTGGAATAAACATAATATCAAGTTGAAAGGCAATTTGAGAAACATGGGACAGGGCAAAAATTCACTTTAATTTGTTGTCTTGCATTTAATAATACAAATACATTTAATAATGTAAGTCAAAAATACAAATTAAAATGAGGTTAGTGTTCATTTTTTCCAGAAAACATCTGAAGAAACTGCTAAAGTTCTTCTTTATTTCTTTGGCTTTTTCTATTAAAATATTCATGATTCTAAAAAAAAACAGCATAATTCCTTCTAATATATAAGATGATTTATTTTACATTAAACAGTTTTATTATTAAAAAAATTTAATGTTAAAATATTTAATGCTTTTCAAGGGGTAATCTTCATATAGATCTGATTCATTTTTATTTATAAATTGACAAATTGTAATAGTATATTTCTGGGGCAAAAAGTAATGTTATGCTTCAAGAAAATAATGTGTGAAAGAATAACAAAATGAAAATAATTATGGTGGTACCCATCAATTCAAGTATTCATCATTTTTTATGATGAGAATATTTGAAATTTATTCCTAGAAATTATGAATTGTACATTATTCTTTTATGGATTCACCATCCTGTGCAGTGTATCTCAAAAGAGAAGAAGAAGAAGAAGGAGGAGGAGGAGGAGGAGGAGGAGGAGGAGGAGGAGGAGGAGGAGAAGTTGTTCAAAAGAAAAAACCTATACTTTCTGCCTTACTGAGATTAGTACTTTCAACCTTCATCACCTTATTTCCCCATATATTAGCCTTTAGCAACTCCCATTCTACTCTGTTTTTTAGAGTCCAATAGTGTCAGAATTTACATATGAGAACAAGTGACTTTTGTCTTTCTCTGTCTGGATTATTTTACTTAGCATAATGTTCTCCAATTCTATCCATGTTGTCACAAATGGTAAGATTTCTTTTCCTGAGGCTGAACAGTGTTCCCTTGTGAATACACACACTTTCCTTATCCATTCGTCAGCTGATGGACACTTAGACTGATTTCTGAATCAACTATTGTGCACAGTGCTGCAATGAACATGGGAGTGAGATCCCTCTTAACAAACTGACTTCAAATATTTTGTATAAATACACAGAAGTGGGGTTACTGGATCCAAATATTTTTTAAACACCTTTTTTCAAATTTGTTTAGTAATCATCACACTCTTAAGGCTATTCAAATAAGCTCACACTCTACACAGGATTCTAACCCAGTTCCTTGGTTACACAGGGTAAGAGAGAGTACAAAGACATTGCTTGGTCCCCCCAAAGAACTAAACTGTTGGCCTCTTCAAATGATGAGGCACTGATACTAAGCCCTGAAGAAAGGTCTAACAATCTGGTTTCAGAGATAAGGCTGATTTTTTTTTCATAAACAGAAGAATCAATTACATGAAGATGGATTTGATGAGCCACACACACTGGCCACTTTTACAATGCCCAAACTTATAAAAAGTTGTAGCAATTGTAAGTAAAAAGTACAAATTAAAATGAGGTTAGTGTTCATTTTTTCCAGAAAACATCTGAAGAAACTGCTGAAGTTCCTCTTTATTTCTTTGGCTTTTTTTATTAAAACATTTAATAGTTAGCATTTCACTACTTTAAAATTGCAGCTGATGACAGATTCCTTAATGTTTTTCCAAATGCTTCCTGCTACATGATATAAACAGTACACAACTTTGAGAACCTGTGATTATGCTGAGCTTGGTTAAGAAACAGTATCTACACAGGGCATAGATCAAGTATTGGCAGAGTTGTAAAAAATTCCAGAGATCTCTGCCTTTAAGGAGACTTAACTCTGGAAAACAGCTGTAATAATCGTCTCTTCATAGGGAAACACAACCTGATTAAATAAAGAGGAAAATTCACTGTACTTGAATAAAGAATTAACTTTTATGGTTATTCTTCCATTCAAAGCAACCAGCCTGTAACAGGGATCCATTTCAGGCATTTAGTATGAACTTTCCTGCTCAAACACAGGAGGCTTATTTTAAAACTGATGTGCTTTATTCTCTTTTCTTCCTATTTTCTTTCTTCCCCTCCCTGTGTGTGTAGAAGTAAGATTCACATTTTTTTGTGTCCTAGTCTGGGCTATCATATCCAGGTCATTAACATGTTCAGATCATTAACAAGAATAAGGAAATTGGTATTAGTAAGATGTGCAAAGATAGAAACTGGTACCAACAGATCTGACCAATGGCTTCTTCAGGGCACCATGTGGACATTATATATACCTTTTAAAAAGTATACTTGGAGTCTGGTTCCGGAATTTCCCTTTAATAACACTTTGTTCCCCTTGTAGAGAGGAAAATAACTCTGGAAATGTTAGTCTGCTCTTTCTTTTTTGTATACTAGAGGAAATCAATAAAATTTATTTTTGTGTGTTTTGCAAAACCCTGTTCTCATGATTTGCACTGGCATCTGGGACAAGGACTGAGCTTTTGGAATCAAGCCTTTTCTACATATCAAAATAGATTCAACATCAAATTCCTCAAAGGTTATCAATATTAAAATGGGGATGAGACCGTCCACTTCTCTGGCCATTGGTAGGTAACATGAGCCACAGCTGTCAATAATGGAGCTCAATGCCTAGCAAGGAGTGGTTCTCCTTATATGAATTGTGATGAGAGCCCTGTGGACTCTGATGTTGAGAATCTAGGTTCAGACTATGAGGCAACTGTTTAAAATGACATCCTGGTATGCAAGTTTTGGGGATACATTTTGACTGAAACTGGAAAGGATCATAACACTGACAAGTGCTTTTCAAATGAGAGGATAAATGCCATTCCATTCATGTGTCCTATACTCCCAAATAAAAAGCATTAGGAAAATTGGCTCACAAACCTCCAAAGAAAAATGATATATAGGACTATATCAAAATTAAAAAAAAACTGTGCAAAAATGGTACTATCAACAGAAAGAAATAAATCCACAGAAGAGGATAAAATATGCATAAATCATGTATCTGAAGAGGGATTAATAACTCATAAATATAAAGAACTGTACATTAGCAGCAACAATAACAAAAAATCCTGCTAAGAGCAAAAATAAATCTTATTTTAAAACTCGCAAAGGACTTAAAACAGACATATCTTCAAAGATCTAATGGAACTCTGTTATTTCAAAAAAGAAAAAATAATCAATTTTGATGACAATGTGGAGAGATTGGAACTCTATGTTCTGCTGCTAAGAAGGTAAAATGAAGTAGAAGAGAGTATGGCATTAGTTTAAAAATCAACAGAATTTCCAAATGATACAGAAGTTCTACTTCTGGTATCTTCTACAAAGCCCTATTGAAAACAGAATTCAAATAGCTATGTGTATACCCATAGCAGCATCACACAAATAACCAAGATGTGTAAGCAATCCCTATTTTTAGCAATGGATGAATGGACAAATAAAATGTAGTATATACATATGATAGAATATTTTTCAACCTTAAAATATAAAAAAATTAGGATACCTTAATTTAGAAGAACCTTGAGGACATTATGCTAAGGTAAATAAGGCAGTCATAAAAAGATGAGTATAGTATGCCTGCACATTCATGAGCTTCCTAGAATAACCAAATGCAGAAACAGAAAATTGCAGATGGTTTCAGAGGTGGCAGAGGTGGCTGTGGGTGGTTTCTCTTAGGTGGATTGAAGATTTCCCCTGGGAAGATGAAGAAACGCTCTGGAGTTGGATGGTGGTGATAGTTGACAATGTGAATATATTTGATGTCCCGGAACTGTGCACTTAGAAATGGTTAAGATGTGTATGACAATTCACAATAGCAAGACTGTGGAACCAACCTAGATGCCCTTCAATAGACGAATGGATAAAAAAAAGTGGCATTTATACACAATGGAGTATTACTCTGCATTAAAAAATGACAAAATCATAGAATTTGCAGGGAAATGGATGGCATTAGAGCAGATTATGCTAAGTGAAGCTAGCCAATCCCTAAAAAACAAATGCCAAATGTCTTCTTTGATATAAGGAGAGTAACTAAGAACAGAGTAGGGAGGAAGAGCATAAGAATAAGATTAACATTAAACAGGGATAAGAGGTGGGAGGGAAAGGGAGAGAGAAAAGAAATTGCAGGGAAATGGAAGGAGACCCTCAGGGTTATACAAAATTACATACAAGAGGAAGTGAGGGGAAAGGAAAATAAAAAAAAACAAGGGGGAGAAATGAATTACAGTAGATGGGGTAGAGAGAGAAGAGGGGAGGGGATGGGAGGGGAGGGGAGGGGGGATAGTAGAAGATAGGAAAGGCAGCAGAATACAACAGACACTAGTATGGCAATATGTAAATCAATGGATGTGTAATCAATGTGATTCTGCAATCTGTATATGGGGTAAAAATGGAAGTTCATAACCCACTTTAATCAAAGTGTGAAATATGATATATCAATAAATATGTAATGTTTTGAACAACCAACAATAAAAATTTAAAAAAGAGATGCGTATGAGATGTGTGTAACTTACCACCACACAAGTATATATATATATATATATATATATATATATATATATATATATATGAAAAAATTAACTCTTCTATTCAGTTTTCAATACATTTACTGTCTCTACCCCATAATAAAACACCAACGTTTACCCTCTATTGTCATAAATTCAAATTATTTTTTAATTTTTATACATGGCAGTGGAATCTATTTTGATACAATAAGTTCAAATTCTTAATAGATGCATCTGAGCTTGAACAAAGTGACAGAATTTTCTCAAAATCAAGAGCTAATTTTACTTACCTATTTTGTATTTCAGTACAATCATTTTTTAGCCAAAGGAAAGTAGCGCCTACAACAATTTCCAGAATGAATGTGGAAATTATCTTTTCAAAAAGAAAAAAATGAAAACAGAAAGAAAAGAGTTTCAATTGCATGTAAAAATTTTATTATTAAAAATATATATATTTTAGCAATGGATGAGTGGACAAATAAAATGTAGTATATACATATGATAGGATATCATATGTATATACTACATTTTATTTATATCATACTACCTAATCAAATTTCTCCACTAAAATACACACTTTAAATGACTTGGCCAGAGTCCCACTGCTTTCTAAATCAGTCATTAACTGGAATTGAACTCTCAACTATCATGCCAGTGAACATGCAGCTTTATACTTCAAGAAGATCAAGTAAAAACAGGATGTCTTTACTCTGATCATTGGAAATGAATGAAATTTCAAGGCTGAGGAGGTAGCTTACCAATAGAATGCTGTCATAGCACATGCCACATCCTAGGTTTTGATCCTCACCACTTCCAAATAAAGAGATAAACAAGAATATAATAACATATATACACACACTCATACAAATTCTAACAATGAGATTTTGAATGATAATGCAGTATTAATAGACACCTTTCCAACTTGTGGGATATCCCCACCTGCATTGGAAAGTACATTGTCACTGTCACCAAAGCACTCAGCCAGTTGAGGACACCCAAAGGTTCCATGACCATCTCCAATGACATTGCTTATCTTCCAATCCCAGCCAGTGAGGTCTACATTTACTTGGCACACCTGAGCCTCAAATTCTTTCTTTGCCATTCTCATTCATCTTTACTTACACAATCTGTATGAATGGCTCCCATAGAGAATGGACCAACATAAAACTTGTTTGTAGAATAAAAAGTGGCTTAAGAGTGATTTAATTGTCAAAAAGTTAAGGGTTACATTGTGATATAGTCTATGTAAGGAATTCCTCTTATAATTATTCTTGCTTTAAATATAATAATAGAGAAAATTGTAATGCAAAGAAAACAAAATATGCTACCATATATCTTGGAAACATCAAAATAAAAAGAAACCTCAACATTATCGTAATATCAAGCCATGAGCTAATTTGTAAAGGACACTTATGGCAAGAAGTCAAACAAAAGGCAAAAACAGAATCATAGTCTGTAAACACTAGTGTGTAAAGACCAGATGCTGGAAACAATATTATTCAAATGTTTCGCCTATGAGATGTTCTTAAAATTCATTTCCTAATAAGAGAAATTTAGGAAGAAAAATCCTTTGCCCTGACATTTTTCAAATATCTTCAGGATATGCTCTATTTCATTTCAACAGCTCAAACTTTCAAAACAAATGCAGTAGGTTCTATTTACATGCAGCACACACATGTATACATGTATACTTTTACGCAGTATGACTTTTAAGACATTAAAACTTCAAAATATCTGCTCTGCATTCTTTGCTTCTTTTGTGTCCAAACTTGACATCTTACACTGACTGAATATTACCATTAGGATGTTTCCTAGATATTTTCAATTTTCAAACATTGACAAAATGATGAATCCTGGATCATACCATGCTTTCACAAGGTTTATATGTGGTATAAATAATATTCTTGTTTCAGAAAAGAAGATATAAATTATTTTAAAACTCTTCCAGAATTAGAAAAAAATCAGTGGTGATGTTCCCTAATATACTCTATGTATAAGATGTTCTGTTAATACCAAAATCATGTGAAGTTGCAATATGAAAGAAACATTTACAGCAATATCTCTTATCCATATAGGTAAAAAATATTCAACAAAATATTATCAAATTAAATCCAGTACTATATGAAAGCAATGATATTATGTGCACTAAGATGATTAGACTGATAGTTTCAAGGGTGCCTTAACATTCTAAAACCAATCATTGTATTCTACCATAAAAGATCAAAGCCCGTTATCCACCATTTCTCTCCTTATTCTCCTAGTCAGGATTTCCTAAACCAACACGAGAGAGACAAGAAGTAGGCAAGATAGCAGGTGTTGCTGCATGGACAGAAATCCCATCGTAATACAGTCAAGGCCTCAGCCCAATCAGCCCTCAGATCTTCACCATTTCTTTTCCACCCATGCCTCAACATTTTCTATGCTATCTTATCACTTCCTTGATCTGAAGGGAGTTGCTGGCATTAACAAAGAAGTATAAAGTCACATAAAAAAATAAAACAGAATGAATGTCTAATTCCATATAGATCTGCAGCCACATTGAGTCAAAGTACTCTTTTATAACCACTCTCCAGCCTTGGGGAGCCAGGAAAAAGTTTTTGCTTTGTTTAGAAAGATTTTTTCCCTTAGGACACAAACAGAACTTATAGCAATGGTATCTATGCAAAGCCAAATTCACATCCTAACATCATATATGGGAATCAGAGACTCACAAATATCAGAAAAACATTGATACCCATAACGGTCAGTATCTGAACTCACAGAGGTACATGTGGTAGTGATAGGTTACATAGAAATACTCATTGCCCTCCTACTCTAATCCCATTTCAACATTGCACTTTGAGTTCTGAATTTGTTGTGAGATGAAAAGAATAAAAATCATAATTGCCATGTACTTTAAAAATATAATTATTTATTCCCAAATGACTTAAAATCATCATACTACAGTGACACAACCACATCAACATTTATAGCAGCCCCATTCACAATAGCTAAACTATGGAACCAACCTAGGTGCCCTTCAACAGATGAATGGATAAAAAAAAAATGTGGTATATATACACAATGGTATATTACTCAGCCTTAACGAAGAATGAAATTGTGGCATTTGCTGGTAAATGGGTGGAGCTAGAGAATATCATGTTAAGCAAAATAAGCCAATCCCAGAAAAACCAAAGGCTGAATGTTTTCTTAGGTATGTGAATGCTAATTTACAATAAGGCAGTGGGGGCTAGGGAAAAATAGAGTGGACTAGGCAGAGGGGAGTGAAGGGAAGGGAGAAGATATAGGGGTCGGAAGGTTAGTAAAATGAATTGGACATTATTACCCTGCCCTACGTGCATGTATGATTCCATGACTGGTGTTATTCCACATCATATACAACCAGAAGAATGAGAGGATATACTCTATTTCCATATGATGTGTCAAAATGCAAAATTCTACTGTCATGTAAAACTAATTAGAACAAATAAAAAATAGTTGATTTAAGATTATAAATTCTTATTACTCTGTACTTTAACTGTATAACTTCAATTAACTTATAGACATCTTATATTTAAATATGTTCTACCTGTCTTTATTAGAACAAGTGAAAAGTAAATTGTTATAGAACAATTATAACTATTATAAAGAGACAATTTTAAAGCAACCATTCATTTAACCCAGGTCTGTTTGAAAAGAAAAGTACTTTCACAATATACTAGCATTTTAACCTTCTTGCTTCTAGACTATAAAGGATATAAAGTGCACAGGTACCTAAAATGCATCTGTTCCAGAAAGCACATTGTATTTCATAGTTTGGAAAGTTTAGAGTTACAATTATATATCCAAGATTAAAAAACAATGATACAGGCATCCTTCCACCCAAACACAAGGCTTACCCATGAAAAACTAAAGACCTATTAATTGTTCAGTTTCTTAAATAAATATTGACATACGTTTTACAATCGTTTTTAGAAATGGTGTGTCAGCTCAGTTCCTTTCAAACTAAACATACACTTAAAGATGATTCAATCATTTCAGTCCTAGTTTAGCCAAAAGATGTGAAAGCATATCTTAATATGTCTGTACACAGTCTTGAACACAGTAGCCAAGACCTGTATTCATTGTTGGTCAATATAGTGGTCTTTTAAAAAGTTCATGCACATACTTGATATTCCATAGTCCCTTTTCCTCAGTTGTTTTCTGATCAAATGGAAAGCCTTTCTTCTCTTTTACATGATAAGAGACATTGTGAAAACTCAACACAGGCCCTTTCTTATCACTGGAAGTTGTCTCAGGGAGGTCATCAGAGTTTCTTTGGGACATGGAAATTGAACACAGGTCATTACTGGATGACATCTGGATAGTTCTGTCTTTCTGTAGAGGGAAAAGCATTTGTGAGTTGATAGTCCATGTAAATCAAATTTTAAACACTATATAACAACATATGAACACATTTAAATGAGGCTCCTTTAAATTGTGCTGCAGTGAGTAGGTTCCTTTCTAAAGAAGACCCCACATCACTGTGATAAAAAAGAACCTTAGAACGTATAATGGGAGGCAGATCCAAACTAGAATACCTGCACTCCAATTAGATGTCACTTTCCCGAATTAAGTTGTCCTAATAATTAAACAGTATTAAAATTATTCAAAACCCAGGAAGGCAGAAAAATGCAAATAATTATTAGTTTTGTCTGGCTTGAAAATCATAATATGATACAACTTCAATTCAGGAAGAGCCTAGAGGAGCATCATTCAGTGGTTGTATTTGTTTAATGTTAGTGTTTATAATATTTTTACTACCAAAAGGAACTTATTCTAGCATTCTGGGAAGGGAGAGATTTCTCTGAATTTATAGTTGTACAACTTTGGTTGTTGTGCACCTTCAATCAGCAAAGTAGGTAAACGCCAACATTCTTTTGCAATGACATTATTATTTCCTTCATGCACAAACATATGAAAATTATGAACTAAATCAAACCAATAGTTAAACAGTTCAAAGCTTTACAGCAAAAGTGAATATTAAGTTAAAAATATTTCATTACAGAAATTACAAAAGTTCCCTTAAAGTATTTAATAAGAATTCGACCTGTGGCTGAACTAAGCTTGTTAAATTGGTTTTAAGTGCTAACTGCAATAATCCTAGGTCTCATTTTTAAAGGCCAAAGACATTCATGAAGAACTTTATCTTTGCCTATGGTGGACTAGCTGCTCCAAACTAATCATCCTCCCGAGAACAACCATAGAAGCAGAGAGAACAAGAGAAGGAGTGTGTGAAGAGTTCTCTGATGAGAGCAAGAAAGCCAATGGAACTGGAGGAACCAAAATTGTGTGGGCTCTCTCTCATCCAGCGAGTAGGTCCACAGAACAGGGTAGAGGAGAGTGTGACTGCAGAATTGCTAATCAAGACCTCTGGAGACCAAGCAGGAAACAGATCTTATTTTATTGCACAGTTACCATGTATATATACTCAGGCAATAGCTAAGCAGATTACAGGCAGCTACCAATGCAATTTCTGCTACCTGTCCTTGCAGCGACCAATTGAGGAGTGGACCATGGAGGAAGCACGAGGATTGCAACACATGACCTCATGCCCAAGGCTGTGCCTACAGGGTAAGAGTTCTGCTGCTCACATGCCTAGCACAAGGGAAGTTGCTTGCCACTCAGAAATCCTTGGTATATGCCAGGTATGTAGGCCTCCATGCAGAAAATCCCAGCAAGCAAGAAACAACACTGGGCAATACCAGAACCCTGTGCCTTTTCCTCTCTGGGGTTTGCAAATTCAAACTTTTACACACAGGGCACCACTCAGGAGCCAAGCAGAAATAAGCTGCTAGAGGCATTGTCCAGGAAGCCCCTAGTATATCTGAGCAAATATCTCAACAGTCTTTCATCCAGGGAGACAAAATTTGGAATTGTGAGCCAGTAAAGGTGAGGATTCCTAGAAAACCAAGCTTTCGAGATCTCAGAAACATTATGTCCTGAGAATACAGGAAAACCCAAAAGAGACCATTCTCTGCTCAATCTAGGTCATCACTCTTATAAAGATATCATCACCCAGATGGAGTGGCACATATTTTTGATCTTAGCAACTTAAGAGACTGAGAAAGGAGAGTTTTAAGTTCAAAGCCAGCTTAGGAATTTAGTGAGGCCCTAAGTAGCACAGCAAGAACATGGTCTCAAAATAAAAAAATAAAATAAAACGGCATGTGGATGTGGCTCACTGGTTAAGGGCCCCAGATTAACAATACAAAGAAAAACAAAAGATATCCTCATTCAAATTTTCAAGTATGTCAGATATAGGAGCTAAAGTTCCAAAAATGAGAACATAAAAGAAGACCCACAGGTAATCCAGACTGGAGTTATTAAACATTGACATTAAAAGGTAGTTTTAATTACAGTAGTAATATGTTAAGGAAAACAGATTATCACCTAATAACCACATCTTTAAAAAAAAGATTAAAATAAAGAATTCAAGCTAGATATGGTGGTGCAAACCTCTAAATCCCAGCTACACAAGAGACTGATATAGAACAGGGGGTTAGGAAAGCACTCTCTAATGATGCTATTGAGCAGTCACTGGGGGTGGTTTTCTGGAGGAACAGTGCTATTATAAGCACTAGTGTAAGGAACCAGCAAAAAGGCCAGAGGGCCTGAAGAGTGAAGGAGGGCAAGAAGACAGGTGATAAGGTCAAAGGAAGGAGAGCTCAGGCAGAGATCATTACTGACCACCATGAGGAATTTGACTTGGACTGGGAATGATATTGAGGGTATCACAAAATTCTGAGTGAAGGAATGCCATGATTTAACTATATTTAAAAGGATCACTCTTTCTTTTATCAGGATAAGGATGGAGTAAGGAGATCATATAAAAGATACTCTAACAACCAAAGAGCCAGCATGGGGACACTGTTCTCAATCCTTCCTCTGTTGCCTATGAGAGAACTTGGAAGACTTCTTTATCTCTGTATGCTGCCCCTGTGTAACACCACTTAGAAACTCCAAGAACAGAAACAGCCCCAGGTTTATCAGACACAACACACCAAGAACACACCACCTGTAGCACTCTCTCCTGACCCACAAGAAAATGGGGGTGCAGGTGGGGAAGGCACAAAACTTCAAGAGGAGGAGAACCTAATTCCCACAGCAAGGACTCTGTGGTCCAAACAGAGGATTTGTGAGGGTCCTTTATGATCTTAACTTGTTCCAAAAATATCCCAGTACCCTGCCTCACACACCCCATGATCACTTTAGGAAACAAAATAAGTATAATACATAATAACAGTTGACTTTATGTCCCATGGAAACTAGAGAAAAACTCATACAAATTTAAAAGGAATCCAATGGAGAGGCTCCTATGAATCCAAACAAGAGAAGTAGGTATCAAGACATGGAGGAGTGTGTGTCTGTGGGAGTCAGGAGGACAACACTGGCAGATGCCCTAGGGAGTCCTCACCCTTTGTCTCCTCTCTTCACCAAGCTGACCCCACTGTACTGTTTAGACCTTCTGTGAGAGGGTAGATAAGCCTCTCAGTCTGTCCTTCCTCTTTCTTTGTAAGACTCTCACCTCCAGTGGCTGCAGTAGGACATGGCATCATTTATTTATCTCCAAATAAAATCCAGCTATCAAACAGTAGCATATGGACCACAGGGTCTTAGTGTCCAAGTGTGTACTGTCACATTTAGTATAAGGACAGTTACAGCTATAAGATCTTCAGACTTTTTACCTTCTAGAAACTTCTGTTTCACCTCCTGGATAAAATGAAGTGTGTTATCTAGTGCCAGCTGAGCCTAAGAACTAAATTCCAACCAGACCCTGCTTAAACAGCAGCAAGGTCTTTCCAGTCACAAACCCAAGACATTGAGGTATTAATCAATAAAATATAGGAATACTGGTTCAGGAGGGTTTCTGACCAAGTACAGACTTCATTCCCTTCTTGTAAAAAACAAACTTATTCATAGACACCAGGATGCAAGCAGAAGGTTGAATAGCAATTTCTCCCTGTACTTATCACCCATCCCTGGCTTAAACAACTACTATACTACTAACTTTGAATATGATCCACCAAATATTTCCTCTCTGAATATAAATTAAATGTGTAGCTCAAAATCAGATATTCACTCTTGTCAGCCTCCTATTGAGTGTTAGAAATGGACAGATCTAGTG